>NC_056662.1:73044264-73353430 GCF_018350195.1 Panthera tigris | reverse complement strand
GCTGGTCAATTTACAGCCATATTGTGGAAGTCTGTTTTCTCAAAATCATTGGGATGGTTTCAAAATCAAGTGAAGAGGGTACCTGATTATTCTGCTTACATAGTATTCAATCCTTGATTCAAAGTGGGAAGATGAGATTATTACACAGTTAAGAACAAGAGGCATCTCTTTGTGCCTCAGAATAAGACCTTGATCTAGGAAGTAATTCTGGGAAGTCCTTGTTATTTTTCTAATTAAGTTTCTATTTAAATTCCAGTTAGTTAACATACAGTGTAATATTAGTTTCAGATGTAGAATTTAGTGATTCTATACAACACCTGGTGCTCATTACAAGTGCCCTTTTTAATACTTATCATATATTTAACCCATCCCCCCATCCACATCCACTCTGGTAACCATCAGTTTGTTCTCTATAGTTAAGAGTCTGTTTCTTGGTTTTCCTCTCTCTTCCCCACCAACCATGTTCATTTGTTTTGTTTCTTAAATTCCATATATGAGTGAAATCATATGGTACTTGTCTTTCTCTGACTTATTTCATTTAGCATAATACACTTTAGCTCCATCCACATTATTGCAAATGGCAAGATTTCATTCTTTTGGATGGTTGAATAATATTCCATTGTATGTGTGTTTGTGCGTGTGTGCACGCACACACACATATATGTATACACATTTCTTCTGATCCTTAAGCATGGAATGTTTTCCCATTTCTTTAAAAACATTTTTTTAATGTTAATTTTTAAGAGAGAGACAGAGTGCTAGGTGTGTGTGTGGGGGGGGTGTTGTGCAGAGAGAATGGGAGACACAGAATCTGAAGCAGGCTCCAGGCTCCGCGCTGTCAGCACAGAGCCCGACACGGGGCTCCAACTCACGGACCACAAGATCATGACCTGAGCTGAAGTTGAACACTTAACTGACTGAGCCACCCAGGTGCCCCTGTTTTTCCATTTCTTTGTGTCATTTTCCATTTCTTTCAGTAGTGTTTCATAGTTTTCAGAGTACATATCTTTTACCTCTTTGGTTACGTTTATTCCTAGGTATCTTATGGTTTTTGGTGATAATTCCTTGTTATTTTCTGACTTGGTCTGCTTGTTCAAAGGTACCCACACAACACATAGCTTTTGAAGGTAGTCCATGAGCCAAGATCAAGCTGTTTTCACCTTATATTTGGGGTTTTACTTGTCTTTGTTCCTTAGCTCTGCCTTCATCAAGGAAAAAAAAAGAATAAAACAGAAAGACTGTGACCTTGTTGGTCAAGCAGCTTGTAATTTTTCCAGGCCAGAGGAGGAGAAACAATGCATGAAACTTCCTGAAGAGGTAAGTAAATTTAGGAGGACACAGAATTATTTGTGAGTCAGAGTTTTTCTCAACCTCAGCACTATCATCATTTTGGGCCAAATAATTCTTTGTTGTATGAGACTATCCTGGGCTCTCTAGAATGGTTAGCAGCATTCTGGCCTCTATCCACTAGATGTCGGTAGAGTTTCCTGCTCACCCGCAACAGTCATGACTAACCGAAATGTCTACAGGTCTTGCCAAATGGTTGAAAATCACTGGTTTGAGTTTTCCTAAAGAGTATAAAAACTACCAATCCATAGTTAAAACATAATAATTACTGGGTTGTGCCCTGGCAAAGAGGATCAGAGATACAGCAAAATAAGCGAATGCACTCCTTTATAAATTGTTGTTTACCATGCAAATCTGGAAAGCATCCTGAAGTGAGCACAGGGAAACAAAAAAGGGCTTATTTCGCTTTCAATTCATAGCTCAGAAATCTAAATATCTCACGAAGTTTTGGCAAGAAGGAAGTAACTAATGTGCTTAGATTTCTCTCATAGGCAGAGGTTCATTACTGTCAAACATGAGATGTCTGCCTCTGGCTAAGTTCTGCAGAGTCTCTCTTCCCTTCTGTTCTCTGGGGCACAGTGGCTTCTTGGTTCTTAGGAATCATGAGGCCTCAGGTTTAACATTTTTCTTCTCATCTCTCGATGTCTTCCTACTTCTTCAGTGAGAAGCTCTGTTAGGATCTCCAGGCTGTGGGAATGTCTGCTTCGAAGAGTGTAAATCTAAGGAAAGTGCCCTTGCTTGCTTATGGATGGTGAATTGTTAAGTACTGAGTGCCATATTTCACAGAGGATGATCAAATTAACTCTAATAGGTGAGAAATTGGCATTGCCCCTAAATTGACCAACATTCAAATGAAGGTTTGAAAGAGGGTTTTTTGTGGCTTTCACAGAAAGCCATAGAGATAATAGGATTGAAAGCAGAATCTTTGGTGGGAAAACTAGTGGGAATGGGGTCATTCACCTTGAAGAAAAGATTGGAGATGAATCCCAAAGGGTCACTAAACGAAGAAGCTTCTAAGTGTTTTCTACCTCTGCGTAAGATAACAAAAAGAAATTAATATGGGTGTGAGGAATTTAAATTTATTTCAGGGGAACATTTCTGATAGTTAAGGCTTATCGGCTTTACAAAGGGTGCCAGAGGTGGTTCTGGAATCTTCTTTAAAAGTCTTTAAGAATTGCCTGGACTTGTTTCTGGCTGACTGGCTCAGATAGGGTGTGGTCCTACAAGGGAAGGAATAGCCTTGTCAGTCTCACTGCTCTGGCACTTGAATGGCTCCATACACACGTTGCAATCAGCAGTGAGGTGACAGCCTGTAACCTACAGAGCTTTAACTTCATTCTCTAAATCAGGACTTGGGGAATGTTCTTTCATAGAGATGGGTTATTGATCAGATTCAGTGGATGGAGGGTTTTCACTGTGCCTTCTGTATATTGATTTAATGAGCAGTGTTGCCATATGGGTTCTCCCCGAAGCTGACGGAGATGGGGATCTATGTGCAGGCTGCTGTTCACTAGGGAGTGTTTTTGGTATCAACAGTGTGGAAGGCAGGAGGAGAAAGTATGGGCAGGGGAGAAGTTAAGCCCTGAAGCAATCCCAACAAAGAATTCAGCTTGCCAGGAGAGCTCTGAAGCTGGGAAGGTGTGCCCAGATGGGGCTAGAGGGTCAGGTCTTCACACTCCTCTGGTTGGGTCCCTGGCTGGGGGCTGCCACCAGAAGGCAGGACCTTGGGCAGGGCAGCTTCCTTTGGCCCAGGCAGTCTCAAAGAGGTCTGACAGCCAGGAGTCTTCTAGCAGCGCTTCACATGTGGGGGAACAAATCCTTCCTTCTGGAAGGGAAATCTGGTGGCATATCACTGCAATCACCACAAGCGGCTTCCCCTGTCCTTTACTCACGTCTGAGACTTGCCTTGACCTTTATTTATACAAGAAGTGTTTTCCTGTTGCAGAGACATATTGCCCTTACTTCATTCTGAGCCAAACGCGGCCACCCTAGAACACGGAGTAAATGCAGTCACAGATTCTGTTTGTTCTGAAATATATTCGTTGCCTCCCACCCTCCCTCTTCCTCACTTTCCTCCTTCAGCTCTCATCAGGCAGATTCACCTGCTTCCAATTTTAGCCTCGTGACAGCCAGCCTGGATGGCGAACTAAAAGTCAGCTGATTTCTTCCTCTTCAGAGTTTCTTCATTATTCCGTGAGCGGGCCCATGGCCCCCTCTGCCCGTGCCTTGCACACGAATTCCCAGGGCAGTAGTGCAGCCAGCAGAAGGCTGGCCTGGAGCCGGGGTTAGCTCAGCCACCGGCTTTGGGATTTTGATCACGGCCTGTGTTCTCCATTAGTTCTCTAAAATGAGGAGGGGCCATTGGCCTGAGCGATCCCCAACATCTCTCCTAACTCCCACATCCAATGACTTTTTGATTCGAAGGGTTTTCACGAAAGGAAATGGGAACAAAAAGGGATGGCAGATTTCCTATTTAGTCTTTGCTTCCTGTCTCCCTCACATAGACTGCTGGAACCTCCTCTCTCAGATAAATGCAAGATGTAGGATTCATTATGGCCTACCCTGAAGTGTTTGGGGGAGTGAAGGTTTAGAATCCCCAGGACATTTTGGAAATCAGTCTGAATTGAAATCCAAGTTCCTAGCAGCTGAACTTCGCCTGTGGCTGTGAGGTGAGTGAAGGTGAACCAGGACTAGCATTGAGCTGCATTTGAAATGCGCAAGGCAGTTAGTTCACTGCAGCAAAATTGGTTTCCCTGCTGGGTTCATTCTGCTGGCTTTTCCTTTCTCTCTGCCTTTTCCTAATCTAAATGGATTTAGCTATCACTGCTGGTAGTTTCTCTGGCAAAAGCAGGAGATTGGGCCAGGATAAACACTGGCCCTCCAAACAAACTCAGGCTGAGGGAGACCAGATAAGACCCTTCAAACTGTCTTTTTTCATGCTTGGTGTCTCATTCGGTAATGACAGGCCATGATAAATGAGTGCCACAGAGTCAAGATAGCACAGAGTCTGGGAGCTGGAGAAAAGGCTAGTGGAAAAGTGAACCTGGCTGTTGAGAGAGTAGAGCTGAGCTTATTTGCATAGTAACTCAGGTGTGGTTACTTATTGATGAAGCACATGTTCTCTGAGGTGTGGAAAATAGGCTAGCTGTGAACCCGATCCCTGCCCTAGAACACTCATGGTCAGGAGGCACAGCCCAGGGGGAGCCCCCATCCTCAATTGCTTCCCCTTCCTGGGTTTTCTTTGAATTCCCTGAGCCTTTTCTAGCCTTGCCTTATGCTAGACTGTGAGGTCCTGGGCCTCCTGTCTTTGGTCACTATCATTCCCCGTTTCCCTAATCTCACCTGGCGCGTGGCAGGCCTTTAATAAATAAATGTGTAATGGAAGGCACTTGGCAGTGAAGCTTACAGCTACTTGGGAGTTAGAGTGAGATAAACGCAAAAGAAGAAGGCAGGACTTCTGTTTCGCAAAGTAGACACCCACCCTGAGGGAGAGGGGGAAGTAATGTTAGAGACTAAGGGACAGAAGAAGGGATCAGCTGTGAACCTACTGCAGGAGAAAATCCCGAACAAATTTGACCTTCTTCCAAGTGCATGGTTTAAGTCCTCCAAAACAAGGGGAAAAACTATCCTGTCCACCCCCAAAATACCTACCTCAAACAGCAATTCCTCCAGACTCCTAGTGGTGCCCTAGTTACACAGCAGAAAGAACAAAGAAGTGATTTAAGCATCTCGACATTGAAAGAGCTATTGCCAAACACCAGAGGATCAGCAGAATCATTAGATTCCAGAAAATGCAGAACCTCTTAGGCCTCTGTATTCTTCCATCCTGATGTCAAACTGCTGGCAGCCCACGCCGAGCTGCTGTATAAGAATGTGCTGCTAGAACGACGGGAGGAGGAAGGAAGGGCAAGGTCGCCTTGCTGGGAATTTGGAAGCTCTGTCTTGAAGACAGCTTAACCATCAATGGACACTGTGGTTTCTCTGCTCCCAGTGATGGAGGAACACAAGGGTGGCCCTTTGAGCTGACTGGACACGGATGTGGATGTGTCTGAGTTTATCAGTCACGGGCCTGATTTATCAGGATTATCAATTATCAGGATAAATTGGAAAACAATTTATCCCAGGTGGCTCAAATGAAAAACTTTAATTAAGAGATTAACAGAGATGTAAGCAGGGTTAAGGAAACAAATAGGGAGGTGCCCAGAGACTTCCATCACCTGGGAGCCATTACCTCCCTGAGGCTAAAGGGCAAAGGGGAGAAGGGAATTTTGGTCCCTGAACCACTTTTCCTGCTGGATGTCTCCCGTTGTTCAAACCGGAGACCATCAGCGAGGGTGCCCAGAAGGATGACTTTCTCAGAGGTCAGCTTCCTGGGGCTGGGAGCACATGGGGGTGAGTCAAAAGGAGAAAAACACGACAACAAACCTTATTACCATTTGGCATATATATTTTAAAACATTTCAGATAGCTTCTTATGTTTTACCTCATTTAATCCTCAACACTAAAGCGAGTCTGAGCTGGGGGCTCTGGAGAACACCAGAGGCTGGTGCATACAGTGTTTTCTCATGCCTGAGAGCTCGGGCTGGGCTGAGGAGGGGGGAAGTGTGCTGAGCCTATCACGTGGAGCTCGAGGTGACAGGGGCTCTAAAACGCCAACTAGGAAGTCACTGGGACAGTGTTTGTGGGCAATCTGTCCACTTTCTACAGCCTTTGTAGTTTCCCCACATTTGTGCATTTTATCCTGAATGGTTCCCAGTAGTAGGAACGATGTCTTTTGATCAACGGGCAGCCCTGAGGGGAGAGATCCTCTGGGTTTCCTCCTTCTTCCAAGGAAACAAGAGGAGGCTGGCTCCCTGGTGACATCACTGAGGGAGGAAAGGGAAGCAGAAGGGCCAGAAGCCAGATGATCCAGGGGAGAGGTTGTGGTTGGGGATGAGGGGCGCTTAGTCTATGCTCTGTGTCTCTAGATTCTCCTCCTGGTCCTTCTGCTTCCCTGCCCGAGGGGTTGGGGTGGGGAGCTGTTGGCCATGGCTCACATGCAAGCTGGAGTGAGGGACCCTTCAGCCACTGAGGCCAGTAGGCTGCAGACACTGACATTGGGTCTACCTTATTGTAAGGTAATCCAGGCCCGAGCAGCCATTTGATCTGAAGGGCAATGTCTTATCACCAAATAAATATTTCATCATTCTTGGGCCCCGGTGAGCCGAGGCATGGACAGGACTTGAGTCTCCTGCCCCCTCTCAAATGTCCACTGCCCAGGGAAGGGGGAGGAGGAGAGCCTGTGGCTGAGCCATTAGAGGAGGTGGGAGAGGGGGGGTCAGCAGCCAGGGCTCTGAGTTCTCCTCCCATGGCCTCCACCAATGTGCTGAGTCACTTGGTCAGGCCACTTCTCTGTGTCTTAGTTTTCTCAGCTGCAAAATGGAAATGATGTCCCAGCCCAGCTCTAGTGCCTTTTGTTGTTGCAAAGATCAGAAGTGATAAGGCATGAAAGCATTTTGGAGGGCAGAAAATGATACACCTAATATGCTAATTATTAATGCTGACTGTGCCTTTTCAGAAAATATTCCTTAAGAGGCCTAAATCACATTTGAGTTGCTTTTATTCCCTTCTTCATTTAACAGATATTTATCTAGCCCCTAACCTGTGCCAGAGGCTTATATTTTGCCTGATGGATTGGCCAGCTTCTTTGTATATCCTTCATTTACCTGTCCTTTAAGGTTTTATTTTAACCTCTGCTCTCTAAGGTTGACCGTATAAAAGGAAGTCGAATGCTTGTTTGGGTTGATGAGAAGTATATTGGCTGAAATGAGATTTCATTGCCCCTGCTCATTCACTCATCTTAGTGACCTTCTGCCTTTTTTGCCTGTGGAGTCGCAGGCTGGGTCTGCTCCGGGAGCTGAGTGGCCCTCAGGGAGCCATGGCAACCACACAGGACTGCCACTAGGGAGTTCATGTCAGGTGGCGCCTTGCAGCTCATCAGCTGTGGGCTCAACAGAAAAGAAACCCTTTCCCACTCTTTGAGGTGGAAAAAGGGGAAGAGAGGCAGGTGTGCCAGATACAGCTCGGGCAGGCCACTGTCAGCAAACTGCATTCATCAGGCTGGGATTTTCACTTGCAGCAGGACCTCTGCTGGGTGGGAAAGCACGAAGCCGGGCTCCAGCAGAGAAAGGCACAGATGCCTGGCTTGGGTTACTAAATCCCGGGATGTCCTCTGAGACCAAGAAGCCTAGGGGTAGAAGGGCTCCCACATGGTTGGGCAGTTTAGGGTTCCTTGCCTGTCCTGAAGGGGAACCATCCTGAGTTGCTCCTAGATAAACCATACACAGCCCCCATGTCCCGGACCCATAGTCTCTGGGTGTGTGATATACTTTTTTGTTCCTTTCTTTACTTAATAAAGCATTCATTAAAAAAATTTTTTTTAGTGTTTATATTTGTGTTTGAGAGACAGAGTGTGAGTGGGAGAGGGGCAGAGAGGTAGAGGGAGACACAGAATGGGAAGCAGGTTCCAGGCTCTGAGCTGTCAGCACAGAGCCCGACGCGGGGCTTGAACCCACTAACTGTGAGATCAAGACCTGAGCAGAAGTCAGACACTTAACCAACTGAGCCACCCCGGTGCCCCAAAGTGTTCAGTTTTTAATAGGACGTGTTGGTGGGCACCCAGTAGGTGTTTGGATTATCTGACAAAACCAGCCCTGGTCCTGAAGAGCATTATCTGCATAGTATCACTAAATAAGGAGAAAAGAGTACCCTTGCTGAAAGACAAAAGGAAAAATGTGTGACAGGGTCCTCCCAGAGACATGGTATCCCTGGGTACTTTAAAAATATGTTCCTACTCAAGGTCCCAGGGAAGGAAGGTGCTGGTAGGGGAGCAGACATAAGCGAACACCTTGCATGGGGCCACCCCACTACTTCCTGTTTCCTGGTGGACTCAGTGTGAATCTCCAACACTTGGTAGCAGGCCTTGTCTGCCAGGAATTTGTGCTTCTGCCTCTATTTTAGCTTGCTTTGTGATCTCCAAACAAATCTAGTTTCCTTATTCACTTCATCAACCACAGGCAGGCCCAGAGTAGGAGCTGTGTCCCTGGGGAAGGTGAGCCAGTGTTGGATGATGAGGGTGATGAGGCCCCTCAGCCAGCCACCTCCTGGCTGCCATCTCCTTGCCCCCATCTTTAGGTAGTAGTGGCCATTATGATGATGATGGTTGACAGCCCTTCAGGGGATTGGTCTTATTTTAGCTACTCTTTGCTCAGGTGTGTCAGGACTTTGTTAAAACCTCTCCCCGAGCTCTGGTGATTTGTCTTGTATTATTTCTCAGACCCAGGATACTATTTTGATTTAGAAAGTTTGCTTGCTTGTGCTGCAGCTGGTGGTGGCCACCAGATCCTTGGAGGAGAGGACCCAATGGTTGTCTGTTTTCATTGGTGCTGTGTCAGCTGTCCATTCAGTATTGATTTTTACACTGCTTCCTGTAGTCACTCCCCATTATGCTGTACTGGCCCGGGGCTGGTGCAGAGATTTTAACCTGAAATGTCTTGGTTCATTCTCTGGAAGCTGCTGACGCTCTGTCCTTTGGCTGCCCCCACCAGGTCTGCTGGGGCCCCAGCTTGCCACTGACCTCCTTACTGTTGAGTTGAAAAGGTCTGGGAAGAGAGGGTGTCCACACTCATAATTGCTAGGCATGGCAATTTGGCTTCAGCTCCTGAGGTTGCTTCAGTCTTGGGATGTAGGGTGGGAGGGGCTGAGCCAAAGAAAATTCTTAAAGGAAGATAGCATGCATTAACATCAGAAATCTGCAGAGTAAGACTTTGAAAAACATCCCATAAAAAGAAGTATACTGTATCTGGAAATGGCAATAAGGGTTAGTACCCTGCAAAATGAGTACCTCGTGCATGCTGTTGAGAGCACTGGATGGATGCTGTGATGGTCAAAGGAGAGGGACTGCACCCAGGGGTTGTGTTTGCTCCCACCCACTGCCTGAATGCTGTGTGAACCTTCCCTTTGTTCTCCATCCCCATGCAAACTTAGGTCTTGCAGGGTCTTAGAGCTCTGAGCTTGTGGCAAATGCTATACATGCTTCATAAGGAAAATATCCAGAACTGTGTGACACAGATGGGCCTGGAGGACATGGGAATATGCAGCTGGGGTGGAGAGTACTGTCTTTGGGGTTTAGGGAAAGTTGTAATTGGTGATACAGAGCAAGACCTGTGGGGAGGCCCAGGCTACCGGAGAATCAGAACTGTTCCTGGGAGGAAGGGGCAAATGATTTACTTGAGTGCCCACTGTGTATGATGCTTTACACACATTTTCTCATTTAATTGATACGGTATTCCAGGAAGAAGGTGTTGCTGTCACTTTTTTACGCAGGAGGAAATTGCACAGAGCTGCTGTGGGAAGGGGGTGACACCTCTTCCTCTCTGAGGAGAACATAGAAGACTGGTTTGGGCCTGTTCTGTGGACACTGGGTAGGGGCGGGGCAGCCTCCTAGCACCCACTTCCCAGGGGAAGGAGGCGGGCGGGGGGGGGGAGGGGTTCAGGCTGTGGGAAGGACGTCTCTGTCCTGTGGAGGTGGAGGCGCGATTCTGGGGGAGGACCAGGCCATAGTGGCACTGCTCTAGCATGAGCTCAGAGGGGCTGAATCACACCCCTTCCACCCAACACACACTGAGCCCAAGACCCTCCGTGGTGGGGACACAGAGTTCACAATAGCTTCCCTGACTTCTCACTCTTCTCTCCAGGGCCTTGTTGGCCAAAGGCCCAGGCTCTGCTGATAGAGTACTGACAGATTTCCTAAAATAGGAAGCCTTGTCACCCACCCATTATCTCTCTTTGGCTGAGCTGGGTGGGGCCTCCTCAGTAAAAATCTCTCTTTATAGATTTGTTTTACCAGAGAAAGCTTTGGCATGAAAGAGTGTGGCTGACTGGATGCCTTTGGTTCAAGGGCCAGTTTGAACCCATTGAAAGTGTGTTGAGTCCTGGGGTGGAGGTGGGGGGGCGGTAACTGGAATAATAGGGCTGGTTGGGGGCTGGACTGGAGTCTGCACTCTCACTTCCTGTTTGAAAGGGATGAAAGAAGCCCAAGGGACCTCACTGACTACTCAGCTGAGTTCCTTCCCTTCCTGCAGAGGCCCAAGGCCCGTGGGACACTGCAAGGAGTTCTAAGCTTGGTGTTAGAACAGCCAAATTCAAGTTCTGGTTATATTATTTTTCTAAGTAGAAGACCTGGAGCAAATCTTTCTGGGACTTTATTTTCTCATCTGTATAATGGATGGAAAAGTCCCTGTCCTGCCTACCCACTGGGTCGTAGTTCAGGTCCAGAGAGGCAGGCTCTGTGTGGGTCAAGTGCTGGGTCAACCCTGTGGTGTGCTCCACCTGATAAGAGATAAGATTTTGTTTGCTCAGAGATAACACCCAGGGCCTGGAACAGGAAAGGTGAGCTGAGGCCTGCCTGCCTAGTCAGAAAGCTTGCTTCTGTGTAGCTATGACTGGGTCAGCCCCTCTCTCTCCCATAGCCTCTCTTTCACATTAATCATAACCACATGCCTCGTCTGTTTTGCTGTTTAGATTTTGCTTGGCAGCTTTAATTCACTCTTGGGTCACAGGGGCTTTTTCCTCCATCTACATTCTGTTGATCTGAAATCAGATTTCACCTAATGGAGCAGAATTTTTCATTCTCTAATTGGTGAGGAGTGTGGGTTTTGTTTTTAAATCTTGTTTTGTTTTTACTGCTCAGAATTCCCCTGGATACACTTAGTTTTCTGATTTTGCCTGTGATTAGAGGGAGAGGCCATTGTAAGAACAGCAGTATGATAGTAACTTTCCCTTCCCCTCCCCAGTGTGATCCCATTGGGAAAAATAGTAAAGACTGAGACAGGGCAGACCCATTTCAAATCCCAATGGTGCTTCTCCTGAGTCTGTTCCAGGGCCTCAGACATGGGCCTATGGTGTTAGGCCCCATTCCTCTGCCGATGGCCATGGGAAGGACCCTCAGGGCACACTTGCACACTTAACCGCTAACTCTGAAAGGCAGAGGCCTGGGGAAGTCTAATTGGAGTGGGAAACTCTCCTTCTCTCTTGGCATGTTGGCTTTGGGTGTTGTGGATGGGAATGGAGAGAGAGAGAGAACTGCAGTAAACTACACAATGACACAATGGCTGAACCCACAGAGGTGTCCCAACCATTCATGCTTTACTGCAAGCAGAATCTTGCCCCAAGCCCCTTGTGAGCAGTGCGTTGGGACCCTCCATGCCTACCTTGGAGGCTGAAACCATGCCTGTTCCTCAGTGATAGATACAAAAAATAGCAGATAAAGTCCCTGTGTTTGAGGAACTCAAGACCTACCAAGGAGCTTAAAGTGATCTCCAAATTTGGGGCGCCTTGCTGGCTCAGTTGGTAGAGTATGCACCTCTTGATCTCGGGGCTGTGAGTTCAAGCCCCACATTGGGCATAGAGATGTTAAAAAATCATTAAAAAAAAAAAGCAATCTCCAAATCATGAAAGATGAGGCAATTATTACCAAACAACTGGGTGTGTGGGTTTGAGTGTGAATAGGTAGGTGTGAGGATGGCAACTTACTTGGGCTCACTTTGGCCTTCTGAACTGGCAGAGAGGAGGGGATTAACAATCTGCTTGTCTCTCTTCTTCCCTCTTTACCTCCCTTCCTTCTAATGGAAAACCTGCTAGGTCCTGGGTGGAGGTAGATGCTATAATAAGGGATTCGATAGTTCCTATGCAAGAGTGTCTGTGCCAGAGTTGGGGAGTACTACCTTAAGGGCCAACCTATCCTGCCTGAAGGGGCAGGATCTGGACTTGAACTAAAAGTTTCAGGGCAAATGAGCTTCATCCAAGCACATCATTTTAGACAGACCACATCCTAACCTCTGCTTCTTTACCTATTCTGTTCCTTTGCTCCTGCTTTTGAGTCTAAATCATTCACATAGATTCTGCCTCCACATAGGTGTCTTTCCCATGATTATACCAGTGTCTGAATCGGAAAGACCCCCGACCTACCCCTAAGGAAAAGTTTTGGTACTGAGCCCCCTTTCTCACCTTAACCAGTCTACTGGTTTTGGTTCTGGTAAGTGACTTCAGCTCGGATGGAGCATACAGGACCTCAGATTAATTGAGGAGGTAAGACTAGAAACAAACTAATAAAGTAAAATTACTATGTTAATTGCCAAGAGAACAGAGTTCTGTAAACTCTACAAGTCCTTGGTTTTAGTCCTGAGGGAGAGTCAAGATTTGCATAAGTGGAAAGGAGAAGGGAGTGCATTCTTGGCAAGAGACAGGACTTTAGCAATGGCCTAGGGATGGAAATGTGCTTCATGAGTTCAGGGAGCAATGAGTAGACTGGTTTGCTAAAAAAAATTATTGAGTGCCTCCTATGTGCGAGACACACAGAAGATAGAAAGGGTAACGAGTGATCTCTGTCCTCTGGGATTCCGTAGGGCTCTGAATCAGAAGCGCTCCCATCAGGACAGAAAAGCCTAGGTGTGTCTAAGGAATAAAGCAGAGACCACAACTGAGGGAGCAGGAAAGTGGCCACTCTCCCAGCACAGAGGTATGGATGTCTAAAAAATGTGTGCTCAGGATATAATCTTAGTAAAGCTGCAGATTACATTTAAAGCAAACATTTACAAAGAGGATTGGCATTAGGAATGTGCACTGAGGGGGAGCGGCTCTGCAATGCAGAGCTTCTGAATTGCTGTGGTAGAATTAGCCAGCAAAAGAGGAAAGAAGACCAGCTGGGGGCCAGGCACAAATGTGTTTTGTATTAAAAAAAAATTTTTTTTTTAATGTCTGTTTATTTTTGAGAGACAGATGGAGTGTGAATGGGAAAGGGGCAAAAAAAAAGAGAGGGAGACACAGAAGCTGAAGCAGGCTCCAGGCTCTGAGCTGTCAGCACAGAGCCCGATGTGGGGCTCAAACTCAAGAGCTATGGGATCATGATCTGAGCTGAAGTCAGACACTTAACTAACTGAGCCTCCCAGGCACCCCAGGCATCCCAGTTTTAAAGCAATCTCTCCAGCAGAGGCTCTTGCTAGTGATGTTTGTTATGTTGCTATTGTCTTGGTGACCCTGGCAGCAGAGTCTTACGGTCCCAGGGAGGCTTTTCTAGGTTGCTAGATTCTTTGGCTTTTTGAACTTATCACAAGAAGTTGCTTTGGTTTCCTCTCACTGCACGCAGAGGAATGCCTATGGTCTCTGAAATAGAGTAATGCTTGACAGATCTCTGTGTCCTTGTAGCTGGAAAAATTGCTGAGGAGATAGATGATTTTTGGTCCTTGCCTTTGGTCACCTGAGCATGTCCTGAACATAGCTAAATTCTAATGGTTTCTCTGAAGGAACTTTTACAAAAGCTGGTATATCATCCTTTAAAGTACAATCAAAAAGTAGCAAGGCATGAAATAAACACATAGGAGTGCCGATACAATGAATATTCATTTATTCAACAGGCATTTTTGTCCCTATTATGTTCCAGTCACTCTGCTAAGTACAAAACTAAGTGCCTATTAATAAAAGCCTTACTTGCACTATCCTCCTGAGTGCACAAGGTCAGAACACTCCTCAGCTGAGTGAACAAGGAATTTCAGGCACTGTTCTTCCAGTGCAAGCATAAACTGTCCACCAAATAGGAGGGACATGGTCTCTGGCAGTCATTTGGCCGCACAGGCTTCAACTTCATCGCTGCCTTGGAACTTTGGAGCATACTAAGTTTCAGAAGAAAAGGCCTCAGTCCAGACGTGTGTATGCAGGAGGCATAATTCTGGGAGAGACAGGAAAACAATCTAATGAAGCAGGGAATAAAACCCAATGTGGAGCCCTGCAAAGTGGGGGCTCACTTCTGAAGAAGCTGGTTCCTTTACACAAGCAGGCACGCTCTGCATGTTCTCAACCCAGGGTTGGTGAACCTCATTGGAATTAGCCTGCTGGGTGAGAAGGTGTGTTCCCAAGAACTGGGGGTGAGGTACAAGAGCCAAGATCTGAGCGTGTAGATGCCTGGAGTCGACCCCATCCCCTGTGGGACAGGGTGGGCCCCTGCTAGTTGAGTCCAGAAGGCCCTAGGGAGAAAGTGTGCTGTGGGAGTTCAGTCTGTCTGTGTTCCTTCCTGCTCCCTTATTTGAGAACCAGACACAACCAAGAGAAGAGGGATTGACACAGGATGGTGTCAGAGCATGTGCTGTGGAAGACTGGCCCGGGGCTTCTGAAGGTTAGCTTCTGGGTTGCCAAAAACACAGGGACTCTACTGTGGGACTGTTGTTTTAAGTAAAGATACCTATCAATATGAATCATTTGTTAGAAGAGCTCGGGTCCAGAAAGAGTGGAGACTGTGCTGCCCCTGGGTTTATTTTTGGGAGGTGCCTCTGACTCAGAGGATTAGGTGATCATTTGTACCTCAGTTTCTCCTACCTACAAAAACAGGATGAAACTCGCCTACTGCAGTATAGGGCTGTGGGAAAGTTAAAGAGAATAAGGAACATTTACATGCTCTTTAATACCTTTGAGGGAGGCAGGATTTTGGCCTGATGAACATTTTCTATAGGAAAGCTACAGGGTGGTCTGAAAATCCTTCCTTCCTTCCTTCCTTCCTTCCTTCCTTCCTTCCTTCCTTCCTTCCCTCCTCCCTCCCTTCCTCCCTCCCTCCCTCCCTCCCTCCCTCCCTCCCTCCCTCCCTTCCTTTCTTCTAGCCTGTCTGCCCAGTGCAGAGCCAAGCAGGGGGCCCAAACTCATGACCCTGAGAT
Organism: Panthera tigris; assembly: GCF_018350195.1. Taxonomy (NCBI): domain Eukaryota; kingdom Metazoa; phylum Chordata; class Mammalia; order Carnivora; family Felidae; genus Panthera; species Panthera tigris. Next base: position 73,338,344 of record NC_056662.1, on the reverse strand, counting down.
CAAGACCTGAACTGAGATCAAGAGTCAATTGCTCATCTGACTGAGCCACCCAGGCATCCCCCAAAATCTTTCTTAATAAGAAGCCAATCTCCTTGTTTGTGTCAATATTTCCTTCCTACTTCCCTTGTTATCATTCCCCCATAGTAATGAACCTCATATGATAATATTAGTAACTAATAATAAAAGCTATTATTGACCGGACAACTCCTATGTGTCAGTCACTCTGCTGGATATTACCTGATCTTGAATTCTTTTAATTTTTTTTAAGTGTTTATTTTTGAGAGAGGGAGGGAGGGAGGGAGGAACACAGCGTGGGGGGTGGGCAGAGACAGAGGGAGACACAGTCTGAAGCAGGCTCCAGTCTCTGAGCTGTCAGCATAGAGTCCAACGTGGAGCTCGAACCCATGAACCCATGGGATCATGACCTGAGCCGAAGTCGGAAGCTCAACTGATTGAGCCACCAGGTGCCCCTACATGATCTTGAATTCTTAAAACAGATATGAAAGAGAGGTGTTATTAGTCTCCCATTATACTGTGGAAACTGAGGCTCCAAGAGATTTGTGGAAAGGGTAGAGGTGACCCACAAAGAAGTGGGAGAGCCAGGATTGTAACTCAGGTCCACCTAGTGCAAAGTCCTATCCTCTCCACTACACCCCACAGGCTCCCGGCTACTCTTTGCAGATTTCTGAGGGCACGAGAGCAGAATCTGCCCAGAGAAAGCAGCTCCTGGCAGAAGAGGTGACCACAGAATGCTTGGTACTAAACACAATGCTGTCAGTACCAGTGCTCAACCCAGTGATGTGTGTTTAGGCTGGCTGTGGTGTGTGTAGAAACCTGCACCTTCAGAGTTCCCAGCTGTGGAGGGTGACAGAACTCAGAAAAGGACAGAATTTGTCTGGGGAAGACTCCTCTCACACCCAGGTCCCTCTCCCTTCTTGAACTCGAGGGATGCAGCAAGCCTTCTGTATCCCATCTGACTGCTTGTTAAGGCATCAAGGCAAGGCAAGGGCCTCATTGGGCCCTGGGGATTGGGCCTCTGTCCCTTGGCAGACTGAGAAAGCCCAGTCTTCTGGCAACATGGCTTACTTGGAAGCTGTTAACTTTGCCCTAGTTCATTTTATTGCATTCATATTTATCCTTTTTGTGATGCTTTCAGACGGTGGGTGTGGTGGCTGATGAGTTGAAACCTGTCTTAACTATCCACTGAAGCTGGTTATTACCTGCTTAATGACAACAGCTTGCAAAACAGTTTCCATGGCTCTCAGCACAGCCAGGCCTGCGTTGTCGTACATCTGCTGCTGAACAGGGTTTGCCATTCAGAAATGCAAGCACTTGGCTTCTTCGGCACGCTGTGGCCTGACACAATCATTCTGGTGTTCCATGTCCTCTAAATGTCATTGTTGAGTAATCAGTATTGATTTTTGGTAGCTCTTTCAGAGGCCAGGCTGTCACTAACCCCTCTGGGGGGCATCCTAGCCTTTGATACCTGAAGGGTAACTGCTTGTTTTATTGATGGATTGCCAGGACCGAACTTCCCAGGTCTATCATTAGCTCTTCAGAGGAGTTTTTGTAAACAACATCCAGAATCCTTGTGAAATTTCTATATTGTGTAATCCTCATCAATACTGTATATGTGAGACATTTCTTCTTTTTCTTTGTGGTAATCCCTACCTTGATGCTTAGTTATTTAGGTAAGGATGCACAATAAGGCAGAAATTTAGAGCCATTTCTTATACATGGTATTATTCTATTTTTTCAACTTTCCATAGCCTTCTCAGGAAATGATGCATTCCAATAGCATATTTTTTTCTAGCATCTAAAATTTACCTCTTGAAGTAAAAAAAAATTAAGATTCTTAACTTTCATAGTATAGTCCTGTCTTTTTTTTTTAATTGTATATATTTTTTGCTTTAATGTCTATTTATTTTTTTTTAATTTTTTTTTTAACGTTTATTTATTTTTGAGACAGAGAGAGACAGAGCATGAACGGGGGAGGGTCACAGAGAGAGGGAGACACAGAATCTGAAACAGGCTCCAGGCTCTGAGCTGTCAGCACAGAGCCCTACGCGGGGCTCGAACCTACGGACCATGAGATCATGACCTGAGCCGAAGTCGGACGCTTAACCGACCGAACCACCCAGGCGCCCCTTTGTCTATTTATTTTTGAAAGATAGAGACAGAGTGTGAGGAGGGCGCGGGGCAGAGAGAGAAGGAGACACAGAATCCAAACCAGGCTCCAGGCTCTGAGCACAGAGCCTGATGTGGGGCTCGAACTCATGAACCGTGAGATCATGACCTGAGCTGACTTTGGACACTTAACCGACTGAGCCACCCAGGTGCCCCTTCAATTTTTTTTTAATGTTTATTTATTTGGAGAGAGGGAGGGATAGAGAGAATATCAAGCAAGTTCCAAGCTGTCAGCACAGAGCCTGACACAGGGCTTGAATCCACAAACTAGGTGATCATGACCTGAGCTGAAATAAAGAATCAGAAGCTTAACTGACTGAGCACCCAGGAGCCCCTAGTCCTGGTTTTTTAAATATTACATATTTAAGGGAATGCAGTTTTTATTTTAATGTTGTAGGGCAATCAATATCAGGGATTATATAGTAATGCTGTAACTCAGTGATACTCTCTCAAGATGCTGAGATTCATGGGATTGGCCTTTTGTCCCTCAAATAGTTATATTGCTATGTGTTTTTATTTATCTGAACTTTTAGCACTCTCCACTTTCTTTTCTCCCTACTGGCCTACGTCCCGCTGCCTCTAATCCACAAGCTTATTTCTTAGAGTAGGATGAGGAGTTGAAAATAGCTTCTATTTCCTGGACATATTCAGCACATGGATTTTGTAACAGCAGCCCTGTGGCTCAGAGGTCCTTTTCATTTACTCCAGAATTCACAGCTCTGCCGTAGATGGTGGAGGGTGCAGGAAGTCAGAGCCTCCAGTTTCCAGGGTGTTTACTGGCATTGGCATTGAGCAGAGCTGCCCCTTTGGAAAATGCATGTCAGCCTGTATGAGGACATTACAGGCTATGGATCCAGCACGTGTATGATAAGACTAGTGTCCTTTATCTCCGGTCCTCCCTTTAACAGAAGCCACTGCTCTGATATCTATTTTAGCAAATAGTGGATGCTTAATGGAACGACCTAGGCTTTCCTTCATCAGTCTCCAGAGGGAAATGTGACCCGTTTTGCCTTATGTTCCACTCCTTGGATGGGCAGGAGATGCCAACACAAAACCAAAGCAGAGAACCAGCCACCCAACTTCTGAGCACTTCCAAGGATCCTTTGGTAAACTTCATAACACGTGTAATTTCTTCTTAAATGCCCATCTTCCCCATTAGACTGTGAGCTCGAGCTCCAACAAATAGGAGGACTGTGTCTCTTCTCCCTGTAGCCCCAGCCCCTGCAAAATGTTAGTCACATAGTGGGCACTCAGGGAGTAGTCATTGGGCTGGCTTAAGTGTGTGAGGGCCCCTCATCAACTCTGTCATCTGAACAGCCTTGTAAGAATATTCACCAGACAGAGGTATATTTCAGATGAGGTGTTTGAGCTTGAGGAAAGGTTCTCCCCTGCAGGGCTGATTGGAAGTCTGTGCCATCTTCCTGGTTTTTGGCCTGGGATTGCAGTCCCACTGCGAAGTGGCTACACTTTGCTCAGCTATGAAGGCTGGAAACCCACTGTGTGACTTTGCATGTGCCAAAAACAAGTCTATATTCCAGGTAGGGAGGCAATGGCAGCCCCGTGGGTGGAGTACATTAGGCACTGGTAAGCCTTGTGGGATTCGGAGAGGACAGAGAGATGGATGGAGGCTGAGGTAAGACTAGGAGTCCCATGGTTGAGTCTTTGATATTTGGGTGACTCAGTCTCTTACCTCTGCCTGTCTTTGTGGGACCGTTACTTTACAGTATTCCGTATTGCTTGCTTATTTAAACTGCCACTTCTCCATCCTGGGCCTCTCTGGAGAGACAGCTGTAGGCTGGATGTAATAGGTATGGGGCATCTTCCCACCTTGATTTCTTTCTTCCTGGTGTCATTTTGCCATGTCATTGTTTGCCTCTTCCAGCTCCAATATTCCACTTTTCTTCACGTGCCCTTTCCTGCTGTCTCACCTCTCAGGTTTCCAGTTTTCCTTTCCCCACACGCTCCTGCTCATCTGAACACATACTGCCTAAGCGGGAGTCTGTTCACCTCTCCTTTCCCATGCTTTTGCCTACAAACTAAGTATCTCCATGGCCCATCACTTCTGGGCTAGACTTTGCATTTTCCAAGATGAGAGTGAATTTTCCAGTACATTTATCTGCGTGTTAAACATTTACCTTCTATAATCAACAGTGACAGGCTCCCTAGAGAAGTAACATAATGAAGATTCACCTTCCCAGGAACTTAGAACACTCTGTTGGCATTTATCTTTTCCCGCGAATCTCTTAAGACTTTCTGATAAAAAAGATAAAAGAATTTGGGACGTAAGTTAAACTTACATTCCTATCCATCCTGACCTTGGACATCCATTCACGGTTGGTGGGAATAAGACATTGCGTGGTATCAGTCAATGTCCTCTTGTCTAGCTTTGGGAATGTTTTGCTCACCTGCAGACAGAGACATAAACGGAGAGCATCAGATTCCCTTGGGAGGTGGGAGGAGTCTCAAGGGAATTGTTAACACTGATGAAGAGAGAAGTTTCCCCTTCTGTGATTAGAGGCAGGAGTAAAAACTTTGAGAGAGTCCACATGGTGAACAATGAAGACAAAGGGAGCAGGGCCCTGGTCTCCTGCTGCTAGCAGCAGTGAGCTCTGTGGATCTGTCTTCCACCAGTGGTAGCAGTGAAGAGCTACAGAGGAGGACTATCAGCCCCTCAGGCCAGGAACTCAAGGGACATGTTTGGGGATGATGGTGACTCCACAGGCAATTGAACTTGCAGGAAAAACTCTGGTGGAGAATTAAGATTCAAAGGCATTACAGTTGTTCCTTATTTGTCTCCCCCAGACTTGATGGGTGCACAACAGAAAGATTAGGTAAAGAACAAACTATGGCCCTTGCTCTCTGAGAGGATCACATTGTGATGGGATGGTTAGGGAAATGGGCATGTACGTACATGATATGGGGGAGTGAACAGAGTTGGGGTGACGGGTGAGGAGAGAAAGTGTTGAATGTGAGCTGGGTGTGGGATTGGCCAACCTTAGTGAATCCAAATGGGAAGAGTGTTGTGGCCTCCATGGAAATCAATTAAAGTGACTGGTGTTTGTTTCTCTCTGTGGCATAAATGCTGTCAATAATGCCTATGAAGAGATGAACACTGAACCTTCTTCATTCATTCTGACCAGATAAGATCATTAGTTTCCTAGAACATTTTCTTACTTGTTTATACTGAAACTTCTCCACCCTGATGTTCTCTGGCCAGCACAGGGGTAAATATTAATGGAGCCAGGAAATTAAGCTTAGCTGGGTTCAAGTAAAACCAACTATCCAAGGGGGGTTGGTGCCATGACCACTGCGCAGGACATTCTTATTCCAAAAAGCTGGTTTCAGCATATGAGGTACAGAATTCCTGGAGATCAGTGATGGCAGGGATCATATGGATAACCAGGCACAGCTTCGCTCCTCTCCCACATGAGAAATCTGAGATCTGGAGAAGATAAGATCTTGCTGAAATTCAGAGTTGCAGAACCAGAAAAAGAATCCATGTCCTTCAATTGCTAGGTCAATGTGTTACCTCTTCTGCAGTATAGCCTCAAAGTACAATGTTCTCCACCTGGACTGGACTAAAGCACTTGACTCTAGAAGCCTCTTGGTGAACTAGAAAATAAAGCCATGCATTAAGCTCTAATCATTAATAATGCTTTGGTGTGGATGGTGATAACTTTCTCTTAAATCAACCAGGCCAATAAGCTAGGATTTAAGACTAACTTGCTCCCCATCCTACTACTGGTAAAAAAAACAAAAACAAAAAACTTCTCCCTTCTTTCCTCCTCCTGCTCTGCCCTAAAGCATGTGCCCATATTGGTCAGGGCAGGAGGATATTGATTATTATGGATTATCGATTATTATTGATTAGCCTAGAAGAATGCCATGTTGACTTTCTTGTTTGGGCCATGTCATGATTCTCTGTAGAGGAGGCAAAGCTTTGGGCTCTTCCTCTGTTTTTCTAGTTGCCATTCCTGTGCCACTTCAGTGCAACTGAAGATATCTTAGTAAATCTCACAAAAACGCATTCCCTCTTCACTCCTAGGAGATGAGGAGCAGAGGAGGAAAAACTATGAAACGTTCCTTCTGTCAGCTAATGGGGTCATTGATGACCAGCATGATAAATGCCTTTAGAAAAACTGACACTAAAAAAAAAAAAAAAAAAGGCATTTTCTGTGTTTAAAAACTCCGTTCTAGAGTTTTGTAAGTGACATCCTTTATCTGGAAATTTAAAAAAATGTTGAGGTTCCATTGTTCTTCTGTGAGGAACATGGATCATGTGCCTTCCTGCCACTGGGTGAAAAATGAGAAGTTTGGATCAGCTTTCACCACTGAACATACACCCACTGCCTGGGCTAAGTCTTTCCTTTTCCTTTCCTTCCATGTCTTATCACAGAATTATGGGCTCTTCAAACTGGTCAATTAAAGACCATAAACATACATCTCTGATCACCTCCCTTTCCTAACCAAAACAGTGCTGAATGACTATAGAGTGGTCCCTGGACCAGCAGCTTCAGCATCATCTGGGGGCTTGTTAGAAATCAAATTCTTGGACCCCACCCAGACCCACTGATTCAGAAACTCTGCAGTAGGGGTGCCACAAACCCTGTAGTGATTTGGACCAGCACATTTGACCAGCACTGGACTCCAGCATGAAGTACTCTTGAGAGCTTGCCATCAAGGGACTTCACAGCATAGCCCCCAAGCCACCTGTTCAGCCTCCCGGTGCTTCCCTGTGCACACTCTGTGCTCTGGTTATGCTGAAGAGGTGCTTCGTTTTCATGCCTTACTGCCTTTGCTCAAATGCCTCCTCTACCTGGAATGCCCTCCCCACCCTCCCCCGTATCTGCCCAATTCTCCACCTAAAAGTTTTGCCTGCTGTAAATGCTGGCAGACACGTTTCTGATGATGGATATTTTAGTTTTAGAAGCAGAGATGGGGGTCTCCAGTTACTCCCATGTCCATTGATCACTCTAATCACCTCAGCAGCACTGAAGGGCTGCTCCAGGTGACCGCTGGCAAACATCCTCTAATCAGCACATAGGTTAACTAACATTTGTACATTGCTTTCCTTCCAGGAACCTCCAAAGGCAAGTGTTGTGACAGAAGAGGGGATGACTCAGTCCACACCTGTTGGGAAAGCAGGATATAAAATCCAGTAGCACTGATGTGAGCAATGAACAATAATGGCAACCTATTTTTAAATGGCATGAGCCTTGATAATTATCACTTGCAGTATCTAGCCTCCCAAGCTGAATGCATCCTCAGGATGTGAAACTCATTCTAATAATTTAGGCACTGGAAAACACTGGAAGGCTTGTAGAAAATATATACTGTGAGCACAAGATATTCTGAGCAATGTGTTTACTTCTGTCTGGTTCCATGTGCTAAAATGTCTGCCTTCATTATGAAAACCACAAACAAATTTTTAAACAATAGTCCTCAGGTCTCAGCGACTCTCCACAGGGCATTGATCACGATGGTCTACCATCACGGTCCCTACCATCTTTGAGGTATCATTCGGGTCTGTAGCCATTTGTATTTGTGGGGCAACCAGGCAACCTCTTAGTGCAGATGGATGATAATGAGTAACATGTCTTGCTTCCTCTGCAGGCTGTTGGGAAGATTAACTGGATCATAGGCCCCCCTCTAAATGACAACGTTTAGTGTAAATGTCAGTTAATATTATTTTGATCACCTGGATGCCTACTCCAAAGTCAGAGACCTTCAGTTTCTCTTGACAAATGGAGAAATCATTCTTCTTACAGCATTAATATTGACTAGTCCTGGATTGTGCCCGTAGGTGACTGGGGCTTGGTTGAAAATAAGCACTAGCTTTTAGTGAGATTTTGGAATTAGGATGTGGAAGGAGTTAGATGAAGCAGATTTGGTTCAAAGCACTGATTTTCCCTGTGGTCCTCAGACTGGTCTCTGTTCACAGAATTGTGGGCTCTTTGAATTGGAGGGGGGGCTGTGGTGGTGAGCTAGTCTAATCTTTGACACTTTTCACAACTCCAGGCCACAGCATTCAGGACAGATGTCATTTAGCTCTTGCTGGGACATCTGCAGAGTTGGGTGGGCTCATCATCTCAACAGCTCATTGCGTTGTTGGACATTTGCAGTTGTTGGAACATTATTTCAGCTTTTGAGCCAAAATCTGCTTCCATTTTATTTCCTACTATTGGTTTTCATTCTCAACTCTGGCAGAATACACAGAAGGCTGCTCTTCTCAATAAGCAGGGCTTCCTGAAAAAAATAACGCACAGCTAGCATGCTTCTGTCAGAGCTTCTCTTCTCTGAACTAAACATCCCCTGGTCTTGTAACTGTCCTTTGTGGATGTCGTTTTCAGAGCCACCTCACAATCTTGGTTTTCTCCTTTGGGCAAGGAGCATGAGTGTTTATAATATGATCGCTGGAGTAAGAATAAACTGGCAGGGAACGGCTAGATCTTCCATAGTCTTACAGTAAAGCAAACTATGCCCTGAATAGTGCCCCCTGCTCCCTGCACCCTTACTGCAGCACACAATTGTAAGAATTGAGAGAGGACCCCGATGGTAACTGACTCTCCAAGGAACCACCCCGGTGACATCGGGTTGTGGGGGCAGGTTGATAACTGTCATGTGGAGTGAATTCACTTGTTATATACTTCCTACTGATCATCTCTTTGTCCAAAGTGATAGGATTCTTCCTAGTAATTGTATAGAAATGTCTAAGCAGCAGACAGTGTGGAAGTTGGATGCAGTGATAAAGTGCGCAGACAGGCAGATCTAATTTCAAATATGGCCCTGCCAGTTCAGCAGTTTGCTTTACATCTCTGAGTCTCTATTTTCTCTTGTGTCAAATGAAAATCATTCCTGCCTCACAAAGTTGATGTGAGGACTAAATGCAATGATGTTTTCAAAACAGTAGGTGCCTATGAGTGCCCTCTGATGTTCTTAGCACAGGGACTTTTTGTTGGGGTTTGGTCCTCCTTCCTCTAAAGCAGTCCAGGTCAATGTGTTTGACACATTCTGGTGGTAATGAGAGTCCTGAGGAATCTAAGTCAAGGAGTGGCAAGATTCTTTTCGGAAAGGGCCGTGTGTAACTTCTTTACATTTAAATAGCCACATGTCTGGTGACTACTTAATTGAACATAATAACCTTGGAGCATGTGGCAAATAAAGTTAAGCCCAGTCTATGGATTGAGTGAAAGACTACCGGTAGTAGGATGTGTTTCAAGTTTTGCAGTAGGAGAATACAAGAAGAAAACTGTGGAGAATACTAAGATGACCAGTCGCTCACACCCTTGTGTAGGGTAGTCAGGAATTTCAGCTTTGCAGGTCATATGGTCACAACTACTCAGCTCTGCTGTTGTAGTGTGAAAGTAGTCTGAGAAAATGCATAAATGAATGCATGTAGCTGTGTCACAGCAAAGCTTTATGTATTTACAAAAACAAGCAGCAGGCAGGCCATAGTTAGTCAATCCCTAGTCTAAAGACTTCTCCCTTCTCTTCTCCCTCTTTTCCCCTCTTCTCCCTCCCCTCCCCTCTTCTCCCCTCCCTTCCTTGTCCTTGTCCCTCCTTATTTTGTCTGTTTCTTTCTTTCTTTCTTGTGGTAAGAACACTTCAAATGAGATCTACCCACTAACACATTTTGAAGGGCATTATATGCAGAGTTGTTAACTATTGTCACAATGTTGTACCGCACATCTCTAGAACTTACTCATCTTGCATAACTGAAACATTACACTCATTGGGCAGCAACTACCTGTTTCACCTCCTTCCAGTCCCTGGCAACTACCATTTTACTCTTTGCTTCTATGAGTTTGGCTATTTTAGGTAACTCATATAAGTAGAACCATGAAGTATTTGCCTTTTTGTGGCTGGTTTATTTCACTTAGCATCATGTCCTCAAGGTTTGTCCATGTTGTTTCATGTGGCAGGATTTCCTTCTTTTTTTAAAAGCTGAAAAATTCTCCATTGTCTGTATATACCACATTTTCTTCACCCAGTCATCCACTGATGAACATTTAGATTATTTTTACAACTTGGCTATAGTGAATAAGCTGAAGTGAACGTGGGAATGCAAATACCTCTTTGAGATCCTGATTTTCATGCTTTTGGATAAATAGAAGTGGGATTTCTGGATCACAGGGTAGTTCAGTTTTCAGTTTTTGAGGAACATTCACACTGTTTTCTGTAGCAGCTACTTTCACTGGACAAGAATTTCAATGTCTCCACATCCTTGAAACATTTGTTCTTTGTTTTTTGATGTTAGCCATTCTAACAACCATAAGGTGGTTAGAGCCTCATTTCCTGATCTCAGCCCTGGGGACCTGCTTCTATTGCATTTATCTTTCCAGAAGCATCTCTCTCTTACCTGAGGGGTTCTAGGATCCTCTCTGGGGTCACTGGGCATATAGCCGCAAAACCTGTCTGAAGATTTGCTTCAAATTGTTGTAGCTCCTGGAGAGGTAGGTACCTCCATCCACTATTCTGTAGAGTGCACAAAACCTTTAGAGCAGGGACGTCTGGGTGGCTCATTTGGTTGAGCGTCAGACTGTTGGTTTCGGCTCAGGTCATGATCTCCTGGTTTGTGTGTATGAACCCCACATTGGGCTCTGCACTGACAGCCTGGAGCCTGCTTGGGATTCTCTCTTTCTCCCTGTCTGCTCCTCTCCTGCTCATGCTCTCCCTCCCTCTCTCTCTCAAAATAAAATTACAAAAAAAGATTAAAAAAACTCACAAACCTTTAGAGCAGACCCACGGGAGATTTCATTATCACTGGGAGCAAATACCTAGGTTTTGTGTTTCCATGTAAATCATTTGTTAGGTGTGCAGAGTGCCCTGGTGGAGGCCTCTGTGACACCCCATCCTCATACTTCATAGAAATACTTGTATGATGAGATGTCCCTCTCTATGAAGTCAGGACAATGTTAGAATTGCTGTTTGTGGCTATAGCCCTAGCATCTAGCAAAGTGACCAACACAGGGTACCCACTCCACAAATACCTACTCCAGTTCAGCCTCTAATCCACAGAATTTTTTCAGACAACATTGTTAGACTTTGTCATCCTAACACTGTGGAGGAAAGTTCATGGACTCCAGGCCTGAAAAATAAGAAGTGTATTATAGGCATGGTCTTAACCAAAGACCCATAATATTAGGCCCCAAAAGTTTTCTTGGCAACTATCACTGACACAACTTCTGTTTACACAATTGCCAGACATTTCTTGTAGGGAGTTAACATTAATAACTCAAGGAATGTTTCCTTTGAAATTTAGAAATGGTGATTCATTCAATATTTTCTTCCTTTCCTTTCTTAGACAAAGTACTTTTAGAATTTTTGAATCTGGTGTGCCCTTTTCTGATCTTTAAATTGAATTTTGTTAACTAAGTTTTGGAAGGCTTTTCCTTTTGTATATTCTAACCACAGCGGAAAGAAAGCTAAGTGCTGCTGAATCCTGTGTTCACAAACCAGCCATGGAAGTGCAGGCATCTGAGCAGTTCCAGAGTGGACAGAGCTGGCTGACCTCCACAAGACAGGCTTCAAAGTGCTGGGTGGGCAGGCTCCTGCCTTGTTCACACCCCCAGGGGGATCCAAACCTCTGGGTTATCCATAGGTTTCTCTGTAGGGGTCAGTGAGGTGGGAGGAAGGGGGTCAGTGAGGGGGAAAGAGATTGATGACCTAGCTTTTTCCTGTGACTGTTATTCCAGCCAGCTAGTGACCTTGGCAGGTCTCAGTGGAGGGCAGATCCCAAGTCACTGCCCCTTCTTCCCTACTACAGCCATGCTGAAGGCCCATCCAATCACCATGGTCTTTACTACCATCACTTGGCTGAATAGCTCTAGTCCCTACCTTGTCCCATGAATTCCTACAGATTTGAATAGAAGCTCAGTGTGGTTTCTTCCTCTTCTCTCTTCCCCTTTGTTTGGGCACTGTAGTGGTTGAACAGAGGTCCCTCAAAAAGATATGTCCAAGTCCTAGCCCTTGGAACCTGTAAAAGTGACCTTATTTGGAAGACAGATCTCTGCAGATATAATGTAAGGACCTTGAGATGAGATCGTTCTGTACTTAGAGTGGGTCCTAGGTCCAATGACAAGTATTCTTAGAAGAAGAAGAAAGGACACACAGACACACAGGAAAAAGGTTATGTGAAGTTGGGTGGGAATTAAAGTGATAGAGCCACAAGCCGAGGAATGACAAAGGTTGCCTCTAGTGAAGGCATGGAATGGATTCTCTGTCAGAGCCTCCAGAAGGAACCAACCCTACCAATGCTTTGATTTTGGATTTCTAACTTCCACAAGTGTGCAAGAACAAATATCTCTTGTTTTAAGCCACCCAGTTATGGCACCCCTAGGAAACTAACACAAGTGGTGATATGAGTGTGGTTTGGAAAAGACTCAAGATCTGAGCATTACTGCACCATATTGTCATGTTTCCAACAGCATTGCCTAGTCTGATGCAGCCAGGGCTTGGAAGTGTTGAGGGAAACAGTGCTGGGTCAGGTGCTATTAACCACCAGCCCTGGGGTTCTCCTCCCCAAAAGCCAGTGGCTGCATAGAGCAGATAACACCTCTTTTCTCCTTATCAGCTGGGAAAATGAAAGAATAACCATACAGCTTAGCAACCACCTAGTTGGCTGAGGAAGGGTAGAAAGTGCAGACTGCTCATGGGACTTTCATATCTCTTTCCTGTCTCTGTTCCTTATTTGCCTCTTAGCGTATAAGCTGGAAAAGAACAATGCCCTGCAGGTTAGACTGGAAACTAAATAATGGAATCTTCCCTAGAGGGACAATGTAAAGCAATCTTCAAAATTAGAGAAAAGCAGCCTTCCCACCCTCACTACTCTCTTTGATCCTTCCTTCTCCCAGGCACTTGCCCTTGAACATGATGCCAGCAATGTGACCGGAAGCATAAACTGGGGGAAGCAAAGAGTGAGTCCTAGGCATGTGCAGGCGAGATGCTCTGGGGAACCATTAAGGGGCCAAGGTAGGAGATGGTTCACTTTGGCTGTTTTGGTTTCTATCATTTAAAAATATTGGAGGTTCATTTTGGTGTTAATGTGCAAGAACCTTCATTTGTTCTATTGGCTGGGAAAAAAACAAAACAAAACACCCACGCCTGTCTCACTTAACAATAGAGAGGTTTTTGGCAGTCACTAAATGGTCCAGTGCTATAGCCTCAATGAAGACATTTCTGTTAATACATGTATGCCACTTAGAGTCGCACTCATGTTCTTCATTTCATACGAACCTTCCAACAGCTCATGAGATGAGTAGAGCAAGGATTATTACTCTATTTTCAAATGAAAAAACATGAGGTTCGTGAGGCTAACACAATTTTCAGAAAAATAGTAGGAAATTCCAAGCATGCAGAGGAGTGCAGAATGGGGGGTGAGTGTGAAGGAATCTGGAACAGTAAGATACCTTCGTAGTTAGAGAGCAGGACATGTGGGGTGAGGAGACAGCTGGAGGGCTCAGACATCTGAAGAGGTTCCTGGAGTGGAGGAGGTGAGTGGGGATGCTAGCCAAATGGGAAGACAATGAGGGAAATCTGTGGTTTGTGAACAAGGTTCCCTCCTGAAGCCTGAACATTCAGTAGGAGATGGATTTTGGTAAAACTGTGTCTCCTCACACCAATGACTGCTCACCACAGTGATGCTTCATAGTAATACAATGAATGAACTCTCTCCTCCACAGTAAAGAGTAGAGGCCACTAAGGTAGTGAGTTGTTGCATCACGGGCCTGACCGTTGAATGAGTTCCCCCTACACAAGGCATCACTTTGGGAAGTTGGCTCTGTCAGAGGCATGGGGAGGCCTGGGCTGGTGGATGTGACCGTTGGGTTGTTATCGTGCTGTGGTGAGCTTTGAGAGGAGGAACTTGGCACCTCCAGACTCCCCAGCAGGAGGCCTGTCCTCAGCTAGTCTGACACATCACATTTGCTTTGGGATTTGCACACATAAAATGAATCTCCCCAGCGACCCTCTCCCCAGAGCCTCATCAATTAGAACTGCTTTTGTCCTTAGCCTCCTTTTGTTGACCAGCTTGGAAATTAGTTAGAAGGGAGAAGAAAGGGAAGTTGTCTTTGTGGACAGTGGCACTGGAGCTCTGGCTGCTAATGAAGGAACCCTGAATGGTACGATTGTGCTGCTGTTTATATGGTTTTTATTTTAATTTGCATCCGTACCAGGCTCGGATCCCAAGAGTCATTTGGCTGTGTTTGGAGCTTTTATCTCCTCCATAGAGCCAGACCTGCCAGCTTATCATTTGCCTCGAAGAAATTAATGTGAATCCCCCCCTCCCCCTACTTTGATCATGTGCTGTTGAATTGTTCATACATCCATGGAGAGAAAGAAAGCCTCCACGGAACTGCAGAAGAAGGGTTCTTTCTCCTTTAGCTGGATCATCTGAGACGTACCTCTCCTGGTGAAGGGCTGCTAGGGCCCAGGACTCAGAGAGCAAGGCCTGGGTTGAGGTGAGGGGATGGAGGGTAAGGGATGGACACATGGCATCCAGGAGCTGAACTGAATGTCTGAAAGTAAGAAGTGAGAGAAGCTATACTCCAGTTCTCCTTATTTTCTGCATGGATCTATATCTCTTCTCCTACTTAGCCTGAATGTATCAGCAAATTTTAACCCAAGAATCATCTCCAGCTCACCATTCCCTTTTCCAGTAAGCTGCAACTCCTCAGTGTGGCACTTAAGACTACACATAAGTTATTTCCTTTTAGTTGGTGCCCCTGCCTGATGAAAACGTTTGGTTCCAGCACATGAACTTCCCATGCCTGTGGTTCTCCCCACCTGTAAGCTTAGCTCTGGAGAAGCACTGGTTAGGCTGACCCAGCCCAGAAAGCCCCTCCTGCCTTGTCCAGTCCACCTTGTCCCTGCCATTAGCCCCCAACTTCCTTGTTTATGGAGCTTTCTCTAAAGCTTACATGGTTCCCTCCATTCCTAGGGTCCTTGATACTCAAAATGGGTCTTAGACCAATAGCCTTGGCCTTCTCTCAGAACATGTGAGAAACACAGAATCTTAAGCGCTACCCCAGAACTACTGAACCAGAACCTGCATTTGAACAAGACCCCTGAACACTAAATTTGGAATCCCTGTTCTAGATACCTGTGACATTTATCAATTTGTCCTACCTGCCTGGTGATACATTTATTCCCAAATGTCTTCATGTGTATGCATCTTGCCTCCCTAATATGAATGTTAACACCTGAAGATGGGAACAGTTGACTTAGGTTCACTTACAATATCTTTAATAGCTCGAGGACCATGCTGAAAACATTGTAAGATCTCAATAAATACTTGGTTAATTCCAGGGCAGATTTGCCCTGTAAGTCACATTTATTTATTGCTCCTTTAAAAATTTTGGACAGGAGCACCTGGGTGGCTCAGTCGGTTAAGTATCTGACTTTGGCTCAGGTCATGATCTCACCATTTGTGAGTTTGAGCCCCACATTGGGCTCTGTGCTGACAGCTCAGAGCCTGGGGCCTGCTTCAGATTCTGTCTCCCTCTCTCTCTGCTCTTCGCCTGTTCACACTCTGTCTCCCTCTCTCTCTCAAACATAAATACACATAAAAAATTAAAAATAAAGTAAAAATATTGGACACAATATTGGACATCCAATGTTTTGATGTCCTTTTATGTATGTTTATTCTGTCTTCATATTTTTTTAAGTTTATTTATTTTGAGAGAGAGAGAGAGAGAGAGAGAGAGGGAGGAATAGAGAAAGATGGAGAGAGAATCCAAAGCAGGCTCCATGCTGCCACCAAGGAGCCGGACACAGGGCTAGATCTCACAAACCTCAAGATCATGACCTGAGCCAAGATCAAGAGTTGGACACTTAACTGACTGAGCCACTCAGGCATCCCCTGTCTTCATCTTAATTATTAATATGTTAAGGGCAGGAATCTTTGGCTATTTTTTTTCTTATTTTCATACAGCTTTTTATCCCCCTTGATAAACTGAGACTTCCCCAGGACTTTTCAGAGTAGAGAACAGAGTAACTGTCCAGTCTGGAGAGATCACCTCTGGTACTCTTTCCACATTGTGTTGGGTCAGAAATCCTGGTGCATGCCCAGAGCATGCCCTCATCCCTCTGCACACTCCTCTTATCTCAGCTTTCTTAAGGCAGCTCCTGCTTACGTCAGATGACTCTAAAATCTCTATCTCCAGCTCTCCAGTTCCAAAAACAAAAGACAAGGATGCTGTCTTGAAGACGTGACAGTTTAGTAGGAGTGAAGGAATTTACAGAGGGCAGTACACAGAGTGCCCTGGGACACAGGGGGACATGCTCTTGAGTCTGTCCTCAGGGGGAGCTTCTGGAGGAGTCTCAAGCTATATCTGGAAGAAAAGGAAGGTTTTTGGTGATCAGTTGAGGCTGAGTCTTGTGACAAGGCACACAGGCGAGGGAACACAGAGTGTACTCTTGTACTGTGTGTGTGTTGGGGGGGGTGGTAAGGCAGGGGTACAGGGAGGAAGGGAGAGATGGGAAGTACTGCAGCGATGGCAGGATGATGTGACACAGGCCAGTGAGTGGGCCTGGCTCTCCCAGGTCTTGGTGACCGTCTAAGGCAAGTGAGATTTCATTCTGGAGGTAGTGGAAAGTCACAGGGGAAACTGAGTTGCCGGGAGACAGAGAGTTTAAGTCTCTCTGTGCCAACAATGGGCTCGGTGGTCTGGGCAGAGCGAGAGCGACACCTGTGGGGAGGCTGTTGCCAGAATGGAGAAAGACAGGATGACGTCCACCCAGGAGCACCAGCCATGAGGGACACCGGAGTTGACTCTTCTGAGTGCCTCACATTCCATTGCCAATTCCTGTGAAATCTGCTTTGGAACTCTCCAGAATGTAGTCCCTGTTGTCTGTTCCCAGTGGCATCATCCAAGGATGCATCACTCCTGTTTTCTTCCCCCCAAGTGTTCTTCCAAAGTACAGTCTGGGCTGGCACTTTTCCCTGGCTTTGGTGTCTGTGCCTGGAGGACAAGGACCAACCCCTCACCAAGGCATAGCAGGCCCTTCATCCTGGCCCACTCTTCCTCCACTCCCATCCCATGCCATCCTCTCTGCTCACAGATCCCAGCTCCCGGAAACTGCCCTGCCCTGGGAGATTTCTGAGTTTCTCCTGCACTTAGAAAGCCCTCCCCCAACTTTACTTGGTAAATTCTCTTCCTCTAATACCTGGTTCAATTACTATCTCCTGGGGAAACCTCCCTGAGCTCCCCACAAAGACATCAGTTTCCTCCTTTCCACACCAGAGCCTTTATGTCTCTCTCTCTGGCTTCTCATGTTGGATTTGAGGTGACTATTTATGCATCTACCTCCTTCCCCTCCAGATGGCCATTGCCTTGGGGCAGTTCTTGGAAAAGGTCAGTTTGGGAGGCACATGTTTGGAATATGTACCCAGTGTCCCTCTCTTCTTGGACCTTTCACTTCTGTAACAATAGTTCCTCTGCACCTGGCCCAGTTTGTTGA
This sequence comes from Panthera tigris, assembly GCF_018350195.1. Classification (NCBI taxonomy): domain Eukaryota; kingdom Metazoa; phylum Chordata; class Mammalia; order Carnivora; family Felidae; genus Panthera; species Panthera tigris. The sequence continues at coordinate 73,320,698 of NC_056662.1, read as the reverse complement.
ATTAAGCTCAATTAGGTAGGCAGCCAACCTGAGCTGGGAAAGTGGAGGGCCTAGCACAGAACCTAGAGGGGCACTATTCAATAGAAATACAATGTGAGCACATTTTAACATCCACTAGTTGCCACATTAAAAAACAAAAAAAAAGGTAAAGTTAAAAGACATAGAGGTGCCCCTTGGTGGCTTAGTCAGTAAAGCATCTGACTCTTGATTTTGGCTCAGGTCATGATCTCATGGTTGTGAGAGTGAGCCCTGCATCAGGCTCTGTGTTGACAGCACGGAACTTGATTGGGATTCTCTCTCTTCTTTTCTCCCACTCTCTCACTTGCTTGCTCATGCTCTCTCTTTCTCAAAATAATAAACTTAAAGAAAATAAAAGACAAAGATAAGTGTTCATACCTGCTTGATCTGTAATAGCCCCCAAATGGAAACAACCTCTGTTTGTCAACAGGTAAATGGATAAACAAACTGATATGTTCATATAATGAAATACTGCTCAGCAGTAAACAGGAATGAAGTTCTGATACATGGAACAGTATGAGTGAAGCTCAAAATAATTATGCTGAGTGCAGAGTAGAAAATTATGCATACTGTATGATTGTACTCACATAAAATTCTAGACAATGCAAAGTTCTATAGCAACTGAATGCAGACCAGTGATTATCTCAGGATGGGGGATGGGAAGGAGGGAATATAAAGGGCATGACAACTTTTTCGGGGTGATGGATATGTTCATGATACTGATTTTAATGATGGTTTCATGGTATACAATGCCAGAACTTATCAAATTGTATTCTTTAAATACGTGTAGTTTGGGGCATCTGGTTGGCTCAGTCTATTAAGCATCTGACTCTAGATTTTGGCTTAAGTCATGATCTCTTGGTTCATGGGATCAAGCCCTGCATTGGGCTCTGTACTGACCGCGTGGAACCTGCTTGGGATTCTCTCTCTCCTGCTCTCTACCCCTTTCCTGCTTGTGTATGCTCTCTCTCTCAAAATAAGTAGATAAACATTTAAACAATTCATGAAGGGGCACCCGGGTAGCTCAGTCGGTTAAGTGTCTGACTTCAGTTTAGGTCGTGAATTCTTGGTTTGTGACTTCAAACCCCACATCAGGCTCTGTGCTGACAGTTCAGAACAGAACCTGGAGACTACTTCAGATTTTATGTCTCCCTTCTCTCTGTCCCTCCCCTGCTTGCACTCTGTCTCTGTATCTCTGTCAAAAGTAAATAAACATTACTATATATATATATATATATATATATATATATATATATATATGTAGTTTATTGTATGTCACTTATACTTCAATAAAGTAAAAATGAAACAGAATAATTTTGATATATTTTAATCCCATATATCCAAAATAATATAGTTTTAACATATCAATATAAAAATTATTAATAGATTTTTTTTGCCTTCTTATTTTTGTACTGTTTTTGAAATCCAGTGTACATTTTATATTACTGTATATCTCACTTTGGAGCCCATATTTCAAGTGCTCAGTAGCTGCATGTGACTGGTAGTGACTATGCGGGACAGCACAGATCTCGACCCTCTAGTGAAACCTCCTCCCCTGATCAAGAGTGGTTTTCTCCTCAGAATGGACAAACTGTGGCAAATTATTCCTCAAATTTATATGTGGAATAGTTTGGGGCTAGCCTTAAGAGCCCCCTTCTGTGGCCTTGAAAGTGTTAGGCTCTCTGGGGCTGTGGATCAGAGAGTGGCTCTGGAGAATTCAGATCATAAACCTAGAACTTTGCATGAATTCCCATCTCCTGTCCCACTCTCCCTTTCCTCTTATATTTAAGGTTGAGAAATAGCATTCTTTTTGCATGTCTATTTGCTTTAAGAAAACACCTTCTTATTTTCCCTTTTGTATCAATAAGCAAAGTCTAGGGGCGCCTGGGTGGCTCAATCAGTTGAGCGTCTGACTTTGGCTCAGGTCATGATCTCGCAGTTTGTGAGTTCAGGCCCCGCGTCCGGCTCTGTGCTGACAGCTCGGAGCCTGCAGCCTGCTTCAAATTCTGTGTCTCCCTCTCTCTCTGCCCCTCCCCTGCTCATACTCTGCCTCTCTCTGTCTCTCAAAAATAAATAAATGTTTACCAAAAAAAAAAAAAAAAAAAGCAAAGTCTACTTCATGTGCAGGGGTTGGTGCTGGGGTAGGAAGTGGAGCTGCCAGAGTACGGAGGGCATTTGCTGGGTGAACATCAGCTTTTGAGAGATGGAGTGAGTCTGGGCGCTGCCTCTGGAAGCCTGGGAGAGTCCTGGTGCACCGCAGCCTTGGACTTCCTGCAAGCCTTCTCTGAGCCTGGGATCTGCACCACCCCCATCTCCAAGCCTGGGATCTGCACCCCGCCCCCATTCCCTCAGCTTCTGTCAACAAGAGCTAAGAAGGGGTGGAGGAACGGGAGGTGCTGGTGGCAGGACAGACAGGGACTTCACTAGCCCTGTGGTTGCAGGGTCCCCTTGATGGTTACGCATCAAAGGCTGCCTGAGGGTAGTGAGAGCTTTTTATGGTCCTGCCACAAACCAGCTCAAGGAGGCTGACCAAGTTACCCCTTCTTCTCAGGGTCTGTTTCCCCATCGGTAAAATGAATTAATTGGAATAGACAATCTGAAAGGTCGCTTCCAGTCTTGTGAGGAACATTGATTCCAACTGCATTAAATGGAGCTCATACCAGTGCCCGGCAGGGTCCTGCATAAGGAGAAGGTTATGAGAAACACACATGGCACAATCTACGCCTGTATTAATGGAAGGTGGATTTACAGCTCTCTGTATTGTTTGACATTTTTCCACAAATGCATTACTTTTACAAGTAAAGGCAGAGAAAGGGAAAAAGCTAAAAAAAAAAAAAATGTGGGTGTACTATGTGTATGAGAAACTAACCCCCTAAAGTGATGAGTATATTTCTTTTTAACATTTTATTTAAAGTTTCAAACATACATAAAGGTTGAAAGCCTGGTATAACGAAACCCCATGTGGCCATCCCCAACTTCAATAATTATTACACTGCTTCATCCTGTATCCACTTAGTTGTGCTGGTGGTTTTTAAAGCAAATTCCTGATATCGGATCATTCCACTCATAGATACTTGAGTAGGAATCTGTAACAGATAAGGACTTTTGTCAGAATAAAGTTATGCTATTAGCACACCCAACAGTAACTTCTTTAAAGTTTATGTATTTATCTGGAGAGAAAGTGAGAAAGAGCACACATGAGTGAGCATGTGCATGAGCGGGGGAGGGGCAGAGAGGGAGAGAGAATCCCAAGCAGACTTCACATGGTCAGCGCAGAGTTGGATGTGAGGTTCCATCCAAAAAACTGTGAGATCATGACCTGAGCCGAAACCAAGAGTCAGAGGCTTAACCGACTGAGCCACCCAGGCACCCCTGAACAGTAATTTTTAAAATACCATATAATAAAGCATTCCTTTATCCCGATTGACCTAAAAGTATCTTCTCCCCACTGGTTTGTTGGAATTAGTAAAAGAATACTTGAACCTTTTAAAAAGTATTTTAAGGAGCGCCTGGGTGGCTCAGTGGGTTGAGCGTCCTGCTCTTGATTCCCACTCCGATGTGATCCCAGGGTCATGGTAGCAGGGTCCGTTCTCAGTGTGGAGCCTGATTAATATTGTCTTTCTCTCTCTCTCTCTCTCTCTCTGTCCGTCTGCCCCTCTCCCTCCCTCATGCATGCTCTCTCTCTCTCTCTCTCTGTCTAAAATTTTAAAAAAGTACTTTAAAAAATACTTTGAAAAGTGTCATTCTGGTGGTGGACCATGAGCTGTGCTGCCTGGAGCTCCTCTCCCGGGCCTGCCTTCTCAGGTGCAGCACTCACCGGCTGGTGGACAGTCCGCGGATGTGGAGCCAGAGGCCACACGGTGACTGCACAGCTCCCAGCCAGGGCCTTCCTGGGAGGGACCTGCACAGGAAGCCTGCCTGAGTCCAAAAGAAGCTAAGGAGGGGGGAATTGGTGTCCCTGATGTTCCAGATTCTTAAGGGAATGGGATGCTTCAGAAATTCAGGCCTCATGGAGCTTTTACTCCTTAAAAGCCTTGTGGGGTGTACTCTTCACCTCTGGTTTCTGTATGCTTTCTTTACTGCCCTTTATACTTTTGTAGTCAAATCTTAGGAGAAGGAAGCTGGGTCCTCTATAGCCTGGGAGAGCTAGGGGTGTCCTTAGGGGTGATCAGAGGCCTTGGGGCAGCGGTGGGGCTAGGTGGAGCCTGTATGTTTAGCAAGCCTCCTGGTCTGTGCACCCCATGAGGGGAAGGTTACAGTAGAACAAAAGGTGGTGAAGCAGGGGTGCAGGGGGAGGGGAGGCACAGTGGCTGGCAAAGTTAAAACCTGCACCACTGAAGAACAACCTTGCCAATCTGTACATACATTATGTATGTATTTTAAGTTTATTGTTTTCATTTATTTTGAGAGAGAGAGAGAGAGAGCAGGGGAGGGGCAGAGAGAGAGAGGGAGACAGAATGCCAAGCAGGATTCCATACTGCCAGCACAGAATCTGATGTGGGGCTTGAACTCACCATCAGTGAGATCATGACCCCATCCGAAGTCAGGAGTTGGACGCTGACTGAGCCACCCAGGTGCTCCTTTACATGTATTTCTAATTTCTATCCTATTTCCATGAAAGATCAAGGTGACTCACAATAAAAGTAATAAGTACAGGGGTGCCTGGGTGGCTCAGTCAGTTAAGCGTCCGACTCTTAATCTCGGCTCAGGTCGTGATCTCATGATTTGTGAGTTTGAGCCCCACATTGGGCTCTGCATTGACAGTGTGGATTCTGCTTGGGATTCTCTCTCTTCCCCTTTCTCTCTGTCCCTCCCCTGCTTGTGCGCTCTCTCTCTCTCTCTCTCTCCCTCTAAGTAAATAAACTTAAAAAAAAAGTAATAAGTACTTCTGTCATTAGAGTAGGCTAAAGAAAGATATGGCATGTGGACTGTCCTGTGCACACCCAGTCATTTTTTCCTGTCATCAGTCTTTATTAAGGGACCTGCACATTTATGAATGCATATTGTCTATTTTTAAGCCACATAATGCCCCCCATTAGACTGAGTCAAAATAAGCAAACACCAATGACAAGTTTAAATAATGTGCTACTGTGTAGCTATTATAAGTTTTCTTATCTAAGTGCTTTTCTTTTTGACAAAGTTGTAAACTGTTTTGAAATACAAAGGGTATTATTCTTTCTACTTTTTGTGGAGACAATAATATAATGGATACTGTTATACTTATCACTCAGCTTAAGAATTCGTATAATTATAGGGGAGCCCGGGTGGCTCAGTGGGTTTAAGCATCTGACTTTGGCTCAGGTCGTGATCTCACGGTTTGTGGGTTCAATCCCCGTGATGGGCTTTGCGCTGACGTCTCAGAACCTGGAGCCTGCTTCAGATGCTGTGTCTCCCTTTCTCTCTGCCCCTCCCCTGCTCACTCTCTGTCTCTCAAAAATAAAATTAAAACAAAATTAAAAAATTTAAAAAAAGAATTAATATAATATAAATTGAAGCCTCTTAAAGTGTTCCTCATCCACCCCCCACCCCACATGTTTATGTTTCTCCTGCATGTCTTTTTTTTTTTCTTTTTAAATATTTATTTTTGAGAGAGGGACAGGGACAGAGTGTGAGGGGGAAGAGGCAGAGAGAGAGGGAGACACAGAATCTGAAACAGGCTCCAAGCTCTGAGCTGTCAGCACAGAGCCTGATGGGGGTCTCGAACCCATGAACCGTGAGATCATGACTTCAGCCGAAGTCTGACACTTAACTGAGGCACCCAGGCGCCCCTCTCCTGCATGTCTTTATGTTTATACTAATTTGTTTCTATTAAAAAATATATATCAATATTATGTAATAATAAGTATTCATAAATATAAATAGTAAATAGTTGTGTTTTAAACGTGCTAAAAATAGCATTATACAATCTGTAGGGAATTAAATGCTTGATTTTCTTTGTACAGTGAAGATGAATATGGGGCCCACGACTTTTGTATAGCTCTTGGATATTTCTGTTCCAACCTGCTATTTAGAAGAATCGTAATAATTACCTTCTTAATACTTCTCCATTGTTTCTCTTGTTTTAATCTGTCCTGGCTAACCTTGAGTCTTTGCAAGCCACTCCCTTCTTGGTGGCTCTGGAATCAACCCAGACCTGGACCAAAACCTTTCTGTGTTCCTTGTAGCTCTGTGACCTCAGGCAACTTTACCTCTCTGAGCTTTGATTTCCTCATATGTAAAATAAGAAATATTAGTACCTGTAAAATAGATAATATTAGGGAGCACCTCAGAGTTATGAGGTTTGAAGAAGACCATGCATGTTAGGGGCTTAGCTCTGGACCTGACAGAGAGCAAGAGTTTGATAAGTCAGATTTTCAGAGTGCAATGTCCTGAATTCTTCCTCCATTTTTGCAGCCTGACATCTTTGAAGGAATCAGGGCCTTTTGTTCTCCACCCCACCCCCCGACCCCCACTCCGCCATCTAGTGATCTAGAACTGCCAAATGAAAGCATAAGGCCTAAACCAGGCTATACAGATTTCTTCAGAGTTTGGGGAGGAAAGAGCGACTATTTCCTTTGTGAATAGGAGTGACATAAAGATAAACGATTCCGTGTTGGTAACTGTGGGTCCTTACTGTGCTCAGCTCTTTGGGTTGATGGAAGTCCCTGACTCTCTACAGGAGGACTTTGATGCATAATGGCTTAAACCTAACAGGCAGATGGGACAAGAATGGGAGGGAGCCTGTGGACTTAACTCTAGACTGCTGGGATTTGTTAGCGGCACCCAAAATGTGGTGTTCCTCTTTTCCTCTCTTTACTTTTCAAGCAATGGATTTGATTTACTGTGAATTAAGTTCTTTCTAGATACTGAAACTGAGATCAGATCATTACCAGGGCTTTTTTTTTTCCTTTTAAGATTTTATTTTTAAGTAATCTCTACACCCAATGTGGGGCTCAGACTCGTAACCCCAAGATCAACAGTCCCACGCTCCACCGACTGAGCTAGCCAGGCACCCCATTACCAGGGCATTTAAACTCAAAGCATTGCTGCCTGTTTCTGCTCAAACCATCCCCCCTCCCCAAATTTAGATATTTTTCCCCTTCAAACTTTGCTTCGTGGGTCCTACAGAAGGAGTTGATACAGGTAAGCCTGATAAGCGATGCCTCAGCCTGGACACCCAGTTCCATGCTTCTGTTGTTGACCAACTTCCAGGAAAGACATCCCAAAACACATACCAGATGTTTCCCCACCTGTAAAAATGTGTAGCCTTGCCTCATTTCTTCCACCCTCAGAGATGGTCGCTTAGGTCCAGATTCCTCTGGACACAGCAAATTTCCCAGACTCCCTTTCAGGACTGAGGTACCGATTCCCCCAGATGTCTCCCACAGCTGAGTGTCTCCAGGGAGTCGCCCTCAGCTGAAGCAAGTGGCTTTGGCCAAAGCCACACTCCCTTCCCAGATAAGTCCACACTTAATGACTGGTCTAGGTGGAGGTAAAAAGGTCCAGGCCCATTCTTCATTTTGGGATGATTCCAGATGTCCCTTCAGCTCCAGAGCTCCTTCTGGGATCTGCCAAGGCCTCTGTTGTGCCTGCACCACAGCCCCATTTCTTCCTCTGCTCAGTTTCAGCTTCACCTCCCTCAGAGGTGGTATTCCCAAGAGCTCTCACCAATAAGAGCTTCTCTTAGCTCTTTTCTTCCATGCAAATCACAGAGTCTCAGAGGCTATTTCCCAGGGAAGCTTGACCTGAGGCATTAACAGAAAGTAGAATAGCATCTGTCAATTCTTAGACTTTATTTGGAGTCCTGGTATGCCATGTAATTGACAAATAACTTTCCAAGTCTTACAAAAATTGTAATTGAGGGAACACAAAAACAGAAGGGAGAATGGCCTAACTCAAACAAGTAAACACAGTGGAATCAAACCAGGAAAGGGAAGGAGGACACATGAAGGGGTTTCTATGAAAGTTCTTGGCTAGGGGGAGTATCAGAAACAAGGCTGGCATCTGGCATTTGGGTGGGGGTGACACTGGACACATGGTGGTTCCCTTTCTCTACCCTGTACCCTCTCCCTATGCCCTAGTCAGGCTCTCTGTGTCCCCTCAAACGAAAGCAGACATAATGGATTTTATAGATCTGTCCTTGAACAGCCTTGAGGCCATGGTAGTTCCCTTCTCGTTTTAAACTTGCACATGTAATATGTAATGCATTCTTCTTGTAATAATGTCAATTAACAGAACAGTCATTGCAAAAGTCTTTCCACTGCTGTGTTCCCAAGCCCACTTTGCTACCCAAAGTAAACAATTATTGTCAGCTTAGTATGTATTTATTCAGATGAATTTCTATCCATTTACATACACAGGTACATATAGAAACAGGTGGTTTTTGAGTGTACATGTTTAAAAAACAAATTACATTATGCATATTGTTGAACAATTCACTTATTTTTACTTCATAAGTCTTAGAAATCTTTCTATGTCAGTGCTCAGCATGACTGCTTTCAAACTGCTGCATAATGATTCCTACTCTGACCATCCCAAACCTTATTAAGCCATGCTTTTAGTGGAGGGCATTTGAGTTTATTTCCAATGTTAAGCTTTTACAAACAGTGTTGTAATTAATGTTGTGTACACGATTCCTCATTGACAAGTTCAGGTGCTTCTCTAGGTTAGCTGTTGTGTGTAGAAAGCTGTGTCAAAGAGCATATACATTTTAAAATTTGATGCAACCTAATTGCCCTCCTAACTCTCAACACTGGATGTTTGTTTCTCTTTTCTTCCAGCTTTATTGAGACATAATTGACATATAACATTTTTTAAGTTAAGGTGTACAGTGTAGTGATGTGATACACCTATCTACAGTGAAATGATTACCACGATAAGGTTAGTTACCACATCCATCACCCTACAGAGTTACCATTTTGTTGTTGTTAAGGTGAGAACATTTAAGATCTACTCTTGTCAGCGGCTTTCAAATACATAGTACAGTATTGTTAACTGTAGTTGCCATGCTGAACATTAGATCCCCAGGACTTACTCCTCTTATAACTGGAAGTTTGTACCCTTTGACCAACATCTCCTCATTTTCCCATCTCCTAGGCCCTGGCACCCACCAGTCTACTCTATTTCTGTGGGTTTGGCTTTTTAGATTCCACATATAAATGAGACCATACAGTATTTATTTTATCACTTGTCTTTTTGATAATAGCCATTCTAGCAGGTGTGAGGTGATATCTCAATGTGGTTTTGATATGCATTTCCTTGATGATGAATGATGTTGAGCATCTTTTCATGTGTCTGTTTGCCATCTGGAAGTCTTCTTTGGAAGTCTATTCAGGTAAAAAAAAATTGTTTTTTTTTGGAAGAGTTTGGGAAGGATTGGCATTAATTCTTCTTTGAGTGTTTAGTAGAATTCAACAGGGGAGCTATCTGGCCCTGGGCTTTTCTTTGTCATGAGTTTTTGATTACTGATTTAATCTCCCTACTTGTTATAGGTCTGTTCATATTTTCTAATTTTTATGATTCAGTTTTAGTAGGTTGTGTGTTTCTAGGAATGTATCAATTTCTTTTAGGTTGTCCAGTTTGTTGGTTTGTAATTGTTGATAGTAGTCTCTTAACGATCTTTTTTCATCTGTTGTAATGGGTTCTTTTGTTTAAAATTTTATTTGAGTCTTTGCTCTTCTTTTTTTTTTTCTTGGTAAGTCTAGCTAAAGATCCAACAAGGGATATTAGTAGTATTTTCAATGCTTGCTAATTTGATGAAAAACAACCATATATATATATATTTATATATATATATGTATATATATATAAATATATATATATAAATATATACATTTATATATAACAATAAATATATAAATATAAATTTATATATATATATAAATTTAAATTTTTTTGAGGAGAGAGAGTGCGAGCTGGGGAGAGGGGCAGAGAGAGAGAGAGAGAGAGAGAGAATCTCAAGCACGCTCCATGCTCAGTGTGGAACCTGTTGCAGGGCTTGATCTTATGACTGTGGGATCATATCAAGATTAAGTCACTCTTGCAACAAAGTGGATGGAACTAGAGGGTATTATGATAAGCGAAATCAGTCAGAGAAAGCCAAATATCATATGACTTCACTCATATGTGGAATTTAAGATACAAAATAGATGAATATAAGGGAAGGGAAGCAAAAATAATATAAAAACAGGGAGGGGGGACAAAACATAAGAGACTTAAATATAGAGAGCAAACGGAGGGTTACTGGAGGGATTATGGGTTGGGGGATGGGCTAAATGGGTGAGAGGCGATAAGGAAGACTTGTTGGGATGAGCATTGGGTGTTATACATAGGGGATGAATCACTGGAATCTACTCCTGAAATCATTATTGCACTACATGCTAACTAACTTGGATGTAAACTAAAACAACAACACAACAAACCAGAAAGTCATCAAAAATGTGAACAATAAAATACTTAAAACCAAAAAAAAAAAAAAAAAAAAAGGAAATATAAAGTAGTGGAGTGCTACTCTCACAGTGTAGGAGTGAATGCTAGGGCAGATCCACGAACACAGGTGAGGGAACTCATGGCTCTTTGACTCCTGGACTTGCCCTAAGACCGAGCAGGTATATTTGGTTTATTAAAACCTCTGATCTTACTTAAAAAATAATTTAGTCATTCAACTAACTGAGCCACCCAGGTCCTCTGAAAAAACAGTTATATTTTAGTATGTTAATTGTATTTCTGTTTACGGTGAGATTTGGAATATTTTCCTTTGCTATTTGCCATTTATATTTCTTTTACTGTGAGTACCTCTTTATATTCTTTGCCCCTTTTTATTAAATTGCTCACCTTCCCTTTTTCTTATTGTAAGAATTGTTGATATACTTGTTGAAAATCGACTTCTGTGCCTCAGAGCTGAAACACATAATGCGAAGATGGAGTTTGCGTATAAAGAAGGAAGATGGTTTATTATTTTGTGGGCCACAAGAGGCTGCAGCATGCTAAGGCCTTTAAACTGCAAGCCCCCCAGAGGAAGGGGCTGGTGGATTTTACAGGGAAATACAGGATGTAGCTGGTTTTGACAGAGATTATGTACATGCTGTCAGCCTTGATCATAGGTCATCATGTCTTGAGGGTGATACTGGGTTCCTGAAACAAAAAGCTAAGAAGGGAGGAGGGAGGTAGGCCTGCAGAAGAGAGGATAAAGGTTACTTAGTTTAAAATTGAGCCTCACACGCCTGGGTGGCTCGGTCGGTTAAGCCTCTGACTTCGGCTCAGGTCATGATCTTCTGGTTTGTGGGCCTGAGCCCCAGGTTGGGCTCTGTGCTGACAGCTCAGAGCCTGGAGCCTGCTTTGGATTCTTCCTTTGCTCTCTGCCCCTCCCCTGAGCATGCTGTCTCTCTCTCTCTCTCAAAAAAAAAAAATAAGGATTAATGAAAAAAATTTTCAAATCGAGGCTCACAGAAGCACCAGTGCAGCCATTTTGAGTTTTGTTCAGCTTTATGCTTTTAAGCAGTTTCATACTATTAATCCTTTGTTATACCTGCTGCAGCTATTTTAATATACCACTTTCTTTGAACTTTGTGATATATTTTATTCCAAATTTTGGATTATTATGCTGCTTGAGTCTTTTTCTTCATGGCTTCTGTGTTTTTGTACCTTAAGCAGGCCTTCTTTACCCCATGGTTATAAACATGAAAACCATTTATTAAAATTGCAATGAGTTGGGACTGTCCTATGGAGCCAGAATCTGCTTGGCCTCAGATGCTTAGAGAAGACCCTGTAGAGGAGCTATGATCTGGAGTCCTACAACTCCTCATTTTCCTCATTCCAAGAGGGCAAGAAACAGAAGCCATGGCTTGTGGGTAGTCACTGCCGCCATGAAGCAAGTCTAGGCAGAATGCCTTTAAAAAGGACTGTTGCTGCCCTCTCTACCTCAGAAGAGTGCAGAAGGTGTCAGGTCACCTTGAAGAGTAGAGTTGTGGAGAGTTCTATCACCTCATGCCCAAAGTCCTTGACATGCTCAGCAGTCCCAGAACCATGCAGATAGTTTATAACAGGAGCGATACAGGCAGCATGTGCTGCCGTGTAGTACCACTGGGTTGTGGTTCTGATGCTAAACATGGAAACATCTATTAGCACAAGGTTTCCTGAATTATCTGCCTTTGTAACACACTGTGCTGGGTGGTGTGCAAGAAGAGGTGATGCCTGCCCTTTTAGAGATGCCGCTCCACAAAGGTGTGGTCGAACAGAATCAGACCCATCTGTGACTGAGTCCTAGCCCTGGCCTTGAGCAGCTGTAGTGTGGGACTGTGGGCAAACTGATGAAGTTCTCAAGGCCTCTATCTCCTCCTCTGTAAATGGGCACTATTCTGGCTTGGAGGAGTGTGCTGTGAGGACTGCCGAGTTCATAAATGGGAAAGTGGGTTGTGTGTGTTCTAAGAACCACAGTATTGTCATTACACCTGGAGTCTGGGTGACACATGAAGAAGAAGATATGGTCTCTGTCCTCAAGGAGCTTGTGACATACTCATGTGGAAACAGAAAACAGGGCAGGGCAGGAAATGGTTAAGTTGTCAAGTTGTACAGTAGTGGAAACTGGAGAAGGGTCTAGAGTTCGGGTGACCCAAGGACAATCCCATTTGTGTTTTTATGAAAGCTGCCAAATGTGTTTGGTGTGAAATGAAATGAAACAGTCCCAAGGAGATCACCTTGTCAGCAGAATCCGTGTCCTGCCTTGTTCAGTGAAGGACAGTGGAGCATCAGCTGGGGTAGTTTCTGTCCCCAGGCTCCCACTGTAAGGTTGACTTTCTTTTCCTTCAATTTAGACATCAGTCCTACAGGGCTTTTATCCATTGAAGACTCTGACCAGCCTTGGTGAAGTGGCCTGGGAAAGCTTCTGGGTATCTAACCAAGAATCACCAAATAGTATTCAGAGGGAAAGGCTGAGAAATTGGCTGTTGGCATCTGAATCACAAAAATGTAATATATCCTGTGCCGAGTTCCTCAACAGGAATTCAGTTTTCTCCATGACGTATCCCCAAAGGAGTGTAGATGTTCACCTTAGAAGGAAAGGACACCAACAAAAAAAGGGAGGTTGGAGTGATGTTCTCAGCCATGACTTGCTGCCAAGTCCACGTGTAGGGGTCTGGCAGTTCCACTGTGGTTGGCAGAGAAGAGGCCTGTGATTGGCCTGTGCATTATTGGCCTGTGGGCCAGTGCAGTGAGGGAATGAGGTCCCCAGTTCATCTCTGAAAGGGCCATTTTCCTTCCCAAGACCAGCTGCCTAACAGATAGATGCTCAGCCCTCCTTACAAAGGGTGATGGTGGCTCAATTGCCTCTGGAAAACAGTCCAGGGGAGGGCTGGCTACATCATTTGCAGGGCCTGATGTGAAATAAAAATGCAGGGCCCTTGTTCAAAAAGCAGGAAAGAAGTTCCATTAAAGGTTTTAAAATAGAAAACTTTTTCTTTAAAAAAAACTCTTGTTACTTACAAACATAAGGCATAATGGTATTATATAAATAACAGCACAAACTTACCAATGCAAAAATAGTAATGCTTTTGGTATCATATAATGTTATATAATACAACGATGACTGTATTTTATTAACATGGTATCTCCAATATAAGATTTTTCTGGTTTACTTTTTTGCAAATTCATTTATTAGGTCATCAAGAGTTACACTTCCAGCAACTTCATTTTCAATTGATATAATTGAAAGTGACATTAGTTATTCTTGGCAAATGCAACATTTCAAATAAATGTTTGATAATTGTTAATTTTGAGAAGGATCTTTCTGTAGGTACAAAGGTTGCTGCAAATGTTAGGTATGTTTTAGAGGCTGGGACAACATTGGGGTAAATTTCTGGTAAATTATTTCACAATAGAAATTTTAGTACATCTAGAGCTGATGAGCTTCATGTAAGTCTGAATTTGATTTTATTTAATTTTATTTTTTAAAATTTTTTGTAAAGTTTATTTTTCAGAGAGAGAAAGAGGGAGACAGAGAGAGTGCGCGTGCGTGCATGAGTGGGGGAGGGGCAGAGAAGGAAACAGAATCTGAAGCAGGCTCCAGGCTCTGAGCTGTCAGCACAGAGCCCGACACTGGGCTCCAACTCACAGCCATGAGATCATGACCTGAGCAGAAGTCAGATGCTCAGTCAGGGAGCCACCCATGTGCCCCTGAATTTAATTTTAAATATAAAGTTATGCAATGCCATTTTAATGTTTCCTCTGGTATTTCCTGTAACTTGTAGAGGTCGTACAAGAAACTGAAAGCAGCTTCATAATTAGTGTATAATTAAACGCGCTTCTTTATGCATTCTGTTGCTTTATTTTCCATTATAAGAAAAATTAATTTTAAATTGTCTTGTTAATAATTGACTTGTCTCAAACATCATATGAAGATAATTTCCTTTCTGTTGAAAGAGAAAGTTTACTTTCTGTTTCTCAGCCTGCGGGTATTTGCTTTATGGTACTCTAACAGTGTTCAAAACCAGAGATTCTATACTCTTTGAAGAATTTGAATAACTCTGTGACAGTTTTTATTGCAGTGTCCACATGTGCACTTTCATTTTGTGGTACTTTACTGACCGTCTGCTGCCTGAGGACTGGCCGTTCCGGTGCTCAGGCAGCTCCAGTCTCACACTGGAGAGTTCTGGTTTGTGCAGATGTTGCAGGGACTTGATGGGGATGGAAGGGCACACTGGCCTCCCACTGCTGCCCCTGCTCTGCTTCCATGACGGGCCCCTTCCTCTTTGGGGGCTGTGGCCGCTGCTGCCATCAGCGCTTCTGCTGCAAGCACAGCCACATCACTAATGTGATTTCAGATCTGGGCCTGGCTGTGTCTTCAGCACACTCCCTGCTGCCCACAGGCCCAAAGGTGTGTGTGTGTGTGTGTGTGTGTGTGTGTGTGTGCGCACGCACGCGCGCGCACGCACGCTGTCAGCCTACCTCCTCTGCTCACACATGCTTAGTTGTCTCATCAGCCTTGGCTCACAAAACACAAACTGAAAAAATAAAGTCATTTGGAATTTCAGGATAGCGGCCACAGAGTATTAAACCAAATAGGAGAGCTGGACTCTGTGGGACTGCACAGGGTGAGCCCTGATTCAGGGCTTGTGTGCAAACCTTGGTAGGGAAGCAGTGGCATCCTTGGGTGGCAAGCCAGAAAGCACTCTACCTCAGGGGACTCCTGATAATCAGGACTGTGTTCTAAAAAGGGAAACCCAAGGGGTGCCTGGGTGGCTCAGTCTATTGAGCTTCCAACTTCCACTCAGTTCATGATCTCACAGTTTGTGAGTTGGAGCCCTGAGTGGGGCTCTGTGCTGACAGCTGGGAACCTGGAGCCTGCTTCAGATTCTGTGTCTCCCTCTCTCTCCCTGTCCCTCCTCTACTCACACACACACTCTCTCTCTCTCTCTCTCAAAAATAAATAACCATCTAAAAAAATTAAATAAAAAGGGAAACCCAAGTTGTAAAGTAGGTGTCCCATACTGATAAATAGCTGCAAGACTTATTTCTCCCAGGGTCAAGAGGAAGCCCTTGCTAAGTACCTCCTGTTACTTTCCCCACTTCTGCCCCAAGTCTGGTGACCTAGGCCAGTGAGAGGTCAGCTGAGCACCTCGGGTGGCCACCGGCAGTTTACCATCATCATAGCCTTCATCCCCTCTTGGTGCTAGAGAGCCCTGGGCAATGGCCTAGGCTTTTCCCCACCAAGAAGATGTTCCCTGGATGGAGCAACAGGAGGCAGAGAAGCAGATCTGGACTTATGTCCAGGCAAGATGACTGATCTGGTTTTGGCTCTACCGCAAGTGCTTTCTTAGGGTAACGCACACCCTGCAGCTCAAAATGGGATTTTCCTCTTCATTCAGGATCCTAAAAAGAGGATGGGTTCTGCAGTTAAGCCGGTGACTGAAAAGTTTTTATGACTATCTTCTCATTACAAAATCAGTTCCAATTTTTAAACAGATGCTGATTTAGAAAATATGGAGAAATAAAACCAAGAAATATCACCTAGCGGAAAACACTGTTAAAATTTTTACAAATACTCTAGCAATCTTTTTGTTTGTTTTTCTGTATGTATTTCAGGAAAAAGTGTTAACTATAGGAAAGTACAGGGAATGACATGATAAGCATTTATGTACCCAGTACTCTGGATAAAAATTTATATTTTGTCATATTCGCCTAAGATTATTTTATATAAAAGAAATATTGCTGATAAAGTTCAAGTTCCCTTGGTACTCCCCTCAAATGCTGTTTTCCTTCTTCCTTCCCTGGAAACAACTATTGTAAATTTATATGTATATCATTTCTATACACATTTTTATAGATTTATTACATACATGTATTTATATTTTGTGAGGTATTAAAGATTTACCTAAAAGTATATATTGTTTCTGGAATTTGTTTTTGTCATTCATTTTTATCTTTAAGACATACTCAAGTTGATGCATGTAGACCTAATCTACTAATTTTAATTGCCGTTGTAGCATTTAGCAAACTGTGGCTGCGAGCATATCTAGCCTGTGAGCAAATCTGGCTAAGAATGGTTTTACATTTGTAAAAGTTGTTTAAAAAAAGAAGAAGGAGAAGAAGAAGAAGAAGAACAGAACCTGCAGTACAGACTTAGGTGATCTACAAACCTAAACATTTACTATCTGGCCCAGAACAAGTTTGCTGAGAGGTGTTACATAGCATTCCTTTGTGTCTATATAACAATCCATTCCCCACTGATGGCCATTGAGATTGCTTCCAGTGTTCCACTCTTAGAAACAGAACTGCCATGAACATGTTCACATATGTCCTGTGTGTGTGTGCATGCAACAGTTTCTATAGAACACGTGGCATTGCTGAGCAGAATGGTGGGTGCCTTTGTGACTCTCCTCCACAGTTGCTGTGCACATCAGACCCCAACCAGTGGTAAATGAGAGGTCTTATTTTTTTCCCTAAAAATTTCATCTACATTTGATTTTTATCCGATTTTCAATTGTTGCAAATCTAATGGAGGTGAGTGTCTTACTGCTTTTATTCGTGTCTCTCTTCTTTTCTAGTGAAGATGGGCAGCTTTTCCTAAACTTATTAGCCATTCAAGTTTCTTCTTTTGTGAGTTGCCTTTCTGTTTCATTTAACTCTCTTTCTACTGGATTATTTATCTATTTTTATTATTGTAGGAATTCTTTATATATTCTGAATTCTAACCTTTTGTGAGTTTTATATGTTACAAACCTCCCTTCCTACTTTGTTGTCTTTCTTTTTCTACTGTTTATGATATCACTTAATGTATAGACATTTTAATTTTTGTTGTAGTCAGATGCATCAATCTTTTTCCATATGGTTTGTGCTTTTTCTTATCTAAGAAATTTTTCTCTATCTTGAAATCATATAGACTCCTGTTATTATTCAAAAGTTTTAAAATCTAGAATTTGCTTTTGTGTGTGTTGTGTGTGCATTGAATTTTATTTTCTATCTGGAAACACCAAAAATCCCAACACCATTTTTTGATGTTCTTCCTTTCCCAGCTAATTTATCATCCAATCATTTATTCACTGAGTATTTACTGAGGTTGTACTATGTTCCAGGCACTGTTCTAGGCATTGGAAAACAGAGAAACAAAACAAAACAGGAAAAAAAACCTTTGTCCTCAAGAAGCAAACATTCTAGCAGAGGAAACAGTAAACAAAGAAAGTACACTGTGTATCAGATAGTGATACCATCTATGGAGAAAAAGCAGATAAGGAGGACAAAGATTGCGGAGGGACTATTGTTCTCATAAGCAGGGTGGCCAGGGAAGGTGTTACTTACAAACTGGCAATGTGACATTTGAGGAGAGACTTAAAGGAAGTGAGAGAGTAAGGATGTGGGAAGAAAGTTCCAGGAAAAGAGAATGATCAGTACAAAGGCCCTGAGGAGGGAGTGTGTTTGGCATGTCGAAGAAAACCAGCAAGGAGATCCACATGGGAAGCAGAATAAGCCAGGAGACGAAGTCAGACAAGTAAGGAGTAGCTGGCTCATGGAAGACCTTGGGAGATGTTGTTAGAAATCTGGCTCTTAATGTGAGTGCAGGGTTTTAAACAGAAGAGGACATTATCTGACTTAATGTTTTATAAGGTTCACCCTGGTTGCTGTGCTGGGGGAAGTCCATGAAACTTCTCATCACCTCACTTTTTCTATCTTTGGGGTTGAAGATGTCTAACTCATCCTCTGTTCTTAGTTGATATGAGGCTGCTTATACGATGCCATAAAGGGCTGAGCCTTCTTGGGGGAGAGGCTTCTGGAGATTATTACTGTCAGGGGGAAGAGTAAGAATAATGGCAGATGATAATAGCATGCTGATTATAATGACCTCAGTGGATAAAGGGATCTGTCGTGCTTCCCAGAGAATTCTGGGCTCTGACGCTCTATGATTATAATTATTTATTCCCAGAGCTTTATGTTCAAGAGACTGGTAATGAAATAGAACACACACCAGATGGGTAGATATTAGCTGCAAGTTTAATTAGCTGAAGAAAAAGTAGGGATGGCTTAGGCTAACAACCCCTGAGACCCCAATAGTTTGAACTTCACTGTCTCTCTAAGTGACAGTTTCCTTATCAAGGCAATTCCTGTGCTCAGTTTAGATATTCCCTACCATTATGCTCTTGGTTCCTTGAACTATATTACAACACTCATCGCATAATAACCAGCTTAATTGCAGGTGATTTCTTCTTGACTGTCAACTCCATGACAGTAGGGATTAAGATTGTCTCCTTCACTGCTCTATTCCTTGTTCCATGCATCTGCTGGAGTAGGTGCACGGTCTGCATTTGGTGACTGAATAAAGAAACTCTTAAGGCATAGAGCTATTGTGTGGGATTCGTAACCCGTCTGGTTCTTGGGTTTAGTCTGTTGGGCAAGGAAGGCATTGTTGTGTACTGCATTTTTCTACCGGGAGTCTTGGGTTCGTTGGAATTTTCCCAGCTATCCTGGGGGCCTCCTGGGTTTCCTTGTTGGTTGAATCATCCTTGAGCGGAGACCCTGGGGACCCCTGCGGCTGGAGGCAGTGTCTGCAGCAGTCATCGCCTGCAGCTACGTGGGTGTGATCTGGAGACCAAGTTTGTCTTAATCTCTGCGCCAGGCTGCTGACAATAAACAAGCTTTCCTCCCAGCAGCTGTTGACAGTCGCCTCCCACACGGCCCAGAGAGCCCTGCCCGGAGGTGGCATGACTCCCTCCCAATTGCTCTAATAATAACACTATATTCTTAGCCAGAGCTCCAGGGCCTCACTCGGATAGACATTTTTCACTTGTTTTAGAACAGGAGTCGGAGAGCATAGGAACAGCAAACTCATTTGGACGTTTATTTAACCACCTCCTGGAGTTATTCTGTTCCAGGTCCCAGTTTTCGAATTTCCCCTGCTGCTCGCGTTCTGGCAGCGGAGCCCTGGACGGGGCAGGCGGAGCTGCGGTGCAGCGGCGGCCGGAGGGGCAGGCCCGGCCCTGCGGTCTGTCCCCGCGTGTGAGCGCCGCGGGCCGGGGATGGGGCCGGCTGGCAG
This sequence comes from Panthera tigris, assembly GCF_018350195.1. Lineage (NCBI taxonomy): Eukaryota > Metazoa > Chordata > Mammalia > Carnivora > Felidae > Panthera > Panthera tigris. Next base: position 73,301,182 of record NC_056662.1, on the reverse strand, counting down.
GTGCCACCTCAGGGAGCTGAAGTCACGGCGCCAGGGAGAATTGCCCTCCTTCGGAGACCTGGCGGCTTGCTCCTGCTTGCGCCTCTGCCCCTCGGGGCGGGGCTGTGCGGCTCCGCCCCTCCGCAGGGGCTGTGGGAGGGGGGCCGTGGGAGGGAGGCCGGAGAGGGCTGCACCCCTGCGGCCCCCGAGAAGCCGCAGGCCCCGCTCTCACAGTCCCACCCCCATCCGCCCCGCCGGCGGGTTCAGCCAGTGCCTGATCCCCACGCCCCTGCATAATTAGGGGGTGCCCACGCGGTCCGTCTCATTTTCTCAGCAGCCCTGTGAGGTGAGGGGGGAGGAGGCGGGCTTCCGGAACCACAGGCCCCGGGGCTTAGGCACTCCACCAGCCTAGGAGCTAGGCTGTCCTGGGAGATTCCCCCCGCGGCCCCCCTGTCTCCCCCCCACACCCAAGCATTGACCTCGGTCTCGAGTTTTTTTGTTTGTTTGTTTTTGGTTCTGTGTTTCTGCTCCCTGCAATACTTGCACAATTTTCACTAACAGCTCTGTGAGGTTTTGACTTGGGCGGCTCACTCTGCCCAGAGAATATGGTATTACCCTGTAAGCAGGAATCCCTGAGGTTTCTTGAAGAAAAGTGTCCCATAAATCCAAGGCATTATTGTATTACTTCTGCTTTAAGGCTTTTATACTCACATCCAGAAAGTCTGTGTTCCTTAGCTGAGCGAGGAGCCAGCCAGCTATCACACATGAGCTCTCTGTTCTTAAATAGACTCAAGGCTTTGCTTAAAGCTTTTCAGATGGATTCGTTTAAAAGTGCAGCTTCCCTGCCACTTTAAGAAATTCGTCATGTCCGCCATCAGTCTGATACTGCTGGATATATTACTACTCTTCAGAGACACAGACGGCAATCTCCAATGTTGAAACTAAAACTTTTTATTGGAAAACTGCAGAAAACTTGCCTGTAATTCACTAAGAACGTATTTTGATAAATAAGGAAAAAACATTTCAGAAAGTAGGTCAGAGCCCTTTTAGGGAACCCAAAAGCCCACAAGTATTCTCTGCAGGTATGGTAATTGGGCTGTCTGTCAGTCTCCAGCCTTCCGCCCCCTTCTTTTGTGTTTCTTTTCCCTGCCACTGTCTGTGACAGCTCCGGAAGGGGCCCCAGGCAGCTTTTCTCTGAGTCCTTCCCTGTGACATCTCCTCTCTGCCTTCTCTCTACACAAACCAGCCTCACTAGCACCTCAGCTTCTAATTTTAGCTTCTGTTTTGCATTTTGTGCAGCAAAGGAAATATAATGCAGAATTTAGACGAGAAGTCAGGCTGTTTTCTTCCTCATAAACTGGCAGCGATCCATAGTTGATGGCTGAAGGCTGATGGCAGTCAGTAAAACAGGGAACAGCAAAATGGTTGTGCCTTCATTTGCATTAGAGAGCAGTTTCTTTTAAGGATCCCATGAGCTAGAAGCTTTTTATCCTTTTCCCTCTGTGTCTATGACTGGTTGCATGACTTCAGAAACCACTACACTCACTCCTGGTTTTGTAGAAGTTCAAACTGACACATAATTGATTATGTTGAGGATATGAGTGTGTGTGTATTTGGGAAGCAGGGAGGATTATTTCACATAAAAATACTTAATTAGATTCAGTGATCTATCAAGACTAGAAGCTAGATATGTCTACATTGACAAACAGGCAGAGGACCATATCTTACAACCTCTTTCATGTGGACTGTCTCCTTGTGTGTCTTTTAAAGGACAGGGCAAAACTTTAGGAGCAGACAGGTGGTACTCAAACTGTGGTAGCATCAACATTGTCTGAGAGCTTGTTAGGAATTCAGGATCTTGGGCCCCAGACTCTGTACCTACTGAATCCCAATCTCTGGAGGGTGCGGTCCAGGAAATCTGTCTTTTGCCATGTTCTCTAGGTGATCATTATGCATGCAAAAGCTAAAAATCACCGAACTTCATGATATCTCAAGGTCTTTTCTATCCAACTAAGACTTATTTCCTGTAGCTTAAAACAAATTTTTTTTTAGTGTTTTTTATTCATTTTTGAGAGAGAAAGAGAGTGAGAGAGACAGAGCACGAGTTGGAGAGGGGCAGAGAGAGAGGGAGACAGAGAATCTGAAGCAGGGTCCAGGCTTTGAGATGTCAGCACAGAGCCTGACATGGGGCTAGAACTTGTGAACTGTGAGATCATGACCTAAGCCAAAGTCTGGCTCTTAACAGAATGAGCCACCAGGTGCCCCAGTTCCTATAGCTTTTAAAATGTCTTCTCAGGTGGGGTTGCTGCAAATTTTACTAATGAAACAAAACCAAATGCAACATTTGTTATTGTGAAATACAATGCACAGAAAAGTGCATAGATGAATTCTATGAAGGGGACCCCATAAATCTAAATGAATTATAACAAAAAGTAAACCTATGTTATTTCTACACAGGTCAAGAAATAGAACCTTGCCAGAACCCTAGGAGCCCCTTTCCCAAAGGAATTCCAACCCTCGTTGCTGTCCCAAAGGTAACCACTCTCTTGACTTCTGTGGTAATCCCTGCCATTCTTTCCTTTATATTTTTACAATCTAAAAATACATCCCTAAATAGCACAAGGTAGTCTTGCCTGTTTTTGACCTTTATCTAAATGGAATCACAAAGTACATATTCCTTGGTGTCTGGTTTCTTTTGCTTAACATTTTGTCTGCAAGATTTCTTTAAGTTTTCAATACAATTCTTGCCCTTCATACAGCTGCAATGCCCTCTCATTGTTTGGATCCATAGCAACACCTCAGAGAAACACAGATTTTCCTTTAAAAACCACAGCAAACTTAAATTAATTTGGTTAATAGGAATTTCATGGTGCTCCTTGAGCCAACCATTGGTTCCCCAGGATGTTGCTGAATGAGGACTGGGAATTAGTGCTGTAGGGCTCCAACTGCGTCTTCTCTGTGGTGAGGATGGGGCTGAAGAGAGGGTTGGGAGGTGACACCTCACTAAAGGAAATGCTCAGACTGTGAGCTCCCAGGGGACTCAAAAGCCCCAACATTCAACCAGTGTGTGGCATTGGATCAGGTGCAGGATGACTCAGGGCTATTTCAAGGCTAACGCGTGTTTGTCTTCATGGTAGTTTCACTCAGGTTTTCTAACCCATCACACAAACAGCAACTGTGCATAAGGCACATGATAGAAAGTATAGAAGAAACACACCATCCAAGACCCAGTTACTGTCAGCATTTTCCCCCTGGACTCTTGTCTCCCACAGAGGTTAAGAGCGTGGCCTTTTGAGTCAGACCAACCTGGCTTCTGGACCTGGCTCTGCCACTGCCCAACTATGTGATCTGAAGCTCATTTCCATCTTAAAAGCGGAGATGATGAGAATAGTACATACCTCATGGTGCTATCTTGATGATTAATTAAGAATTGCTTGAAAAATGCTTAACATAGCGTCTGGCTAATAATAATTCCAGCTAACAGTGAATACTTTCAATGTGCCAGGTTCTGTAATCCTATATGATTGGTTCTGCTGTTACCTTAATTTCAGATGAAGGAACAGAGGTGCAGAGAGGTTAACAAACCTGTCCAGGATTCAATGGCTAATCTGTGGTGGAAGTAGTCTAATGCCAGAGTCTTTGTTCTAAACCACCCTGTGTGTGACTCAATAACTGTTACGTATTTTTTTAACATTATGCTTTATTAATATTTTTTAATGTTTATTCGTTTTTTTGTTTTTTTGTTTTTTTTTGTTTTTTTGAGAGAGAGATAGTGTGTGAGCAGGGGAGGGGCAGAGAGAGAGGGAGACACAGAATTGGAAGCAGGCTCCAGCCTCTGAGCTGTCAGCACAGAGTCCAACACGGGGCTTGAACCCACTAACTGTGAGATCATGACCTGAGGCCAAAGTTGGATGCTTAACCAACTGAGCTACCCACGTGCCCCTACTGTTACATATTTTTGTCATGTTTTATGTGTAGGCTTTGGTATTGTTGGCATGTTTCTCTCATTATCTGTTTCATACTTCTCCCGTGCCTTCTGGCACAGCCAGGGTCCTCCCAGCTGCCAGGCTCCTCCCCGACTGATCTGAGACAACACATGAGACTGGCTTTGGAATTTGAGGATGGTTCTGTCTGCTTGTTATATGATGCTCTTTTTCGTTTGTCCTTCACAACGGAAGCTGGTGACAATGATGGTAGTCAAGTTAGATGCATACCAGAGGTCTTAGCTGTCCCTTTATAAAACACTGGCTTGCTCCAAAAGCGTCGTGCCTCACTGGATTGGGATTCTGCGGCAGGGAGCTGTCAAGATGGTCCAAGTATTGGAAAATGGTCTGTAAACGACAGCTTACAGGAATTTATAGTCATTTGGTAGTGACATATTAGTGACTCTAACTTTGAACAGTTTTCCCTGCCCACAGGTGGTAAAAGAAGCAGCAGCATATAGAAAGGGAAGAGCTTGACAGGATGTTTTCCTTCTATTGATGACAAAGACTCACTGCCCTGGAGTGGATAGAATATTGAAGGGCTGTTAGAAACACACTGTGCTTTCCTGAGCAGTAGCCTCGGCAACTTCAGACAGGGGCAGACACCCTCCCTTCTTTTTCCACAGTTTTGTGGTAAGGACATGTTCTCTTCATTCTCAAGTTTCTAAAGACCTTCTAGAGGATGGTAAGCAGAATCGCAGCCCCCAAAAGAGGTCCACATCCCAAGCCCTGGAACCTGTTGCTAGAAGCGTGCTCACAGGGGTTCTTCTATGGGAGGGAGGTAAAAGGAGTCCTTTTCAGAGGGATGCCATGTGGGAAAGGCTCTGGCAGTCATTGCTGGCTTTGAAGATGAAGGAAGAGGAGTATAAGTCAAAGAATGTGGGCATCTGTAGAAGTTGGAAAGGACAAGTAAATAAATTGTCCTCTAGAACTTCCAGAAAGACACGCAGGCCTGCTGACACCTTGAAATCCATGTCAGACTTCTGACCTATAGAGCTATGGGATAATAAATTTATGTTGTTTTAAGCCACTTAAGTTTGTGGTGATTTGTTACAGAAGTTATAACATGGTAGATTGAGGGGGGTTGATTTGGATTTTTTGCTTTTTTTTTAATGTTTATTTATTTTTGAGAGAGAGAGAGAGAGAGCCAGTAGGAGAAGGGCAGAGAGAGAAGGGGACAGAGGATTGGAAGCAGGCTCTGTGCTGACAGTAGCAATCCTGATGTGGGGCTCCAACTCATGAACTGTGCGATCATGACCTGAGCTGAGTCAGATGCTTAACTGACTGAGCCACCTAGGCACCACTAGAGGGGAGGGATTTTTAGTCTTTTCTCCCAGCCTGCCTTCTTTTTTTTTTTTTTTTAAGTTTATTTATTTATTTTAAGAGAGAGAGAGAGCGAGCAAGTGCTTGCACACAAGTGGGGTAAGGGCAAAGAGAGAGGGAGAGAGAGAGAATCCCAAGCAGGCTCCACACCGTCAATGTGGAGTCCAATGCAGGGCTTGAACTCACTAACCATGAGATCATGACCTGAGCTGAAATCAAGTCAGACACTTAACTGAGCTACCCAGGAGCCCCTCCTAGCCTGCCTTCTCTTTCCCAAGTTCATGAGACTCACAAGCTCAGACGTATGTGTTAGTGTGGTGTGAACAGTAGTAACAGTGAATAAGTACCTTGGTTTTTGAAGCTGTCTTCAAAGCTGCTGGTCAGATGATGCACCCTGTGAGGTGCCCTGGGATAGAGAGGGGGGAAGTGCATGGGGACTACTATTCCTCACGCTGTCACCACCCCTGAACCTCTGCAACCAGAGAAGCTTCAGAGGAGAATGTAGTAGGACCACTTTTCAAAGGCATCATGAACAGTATGCTAACTTTTTATGCTTCTCTGGAGTCACTTTAATCATTCATGACCTGAACTTTGGAGCCTCCTTGTCCCTTTCCAGCTCCAGCCCCTGATTAGAGAAGTGAGTTTTTTTCCCTGTGCTGACTCATGTCTCAGACTGCAAAGTGGAGCTGCAGACTAATTCACAGAAGCCAGGAGGAAGAACAAAAGCATCATCGCAAAAGATGCACCAAGTCCCAGACAAAGAAGTGGCATCACAAAATGTTCTAACTGTGCCCGACTTACTATAGATTAATGTGAAGATAGATAATTCCAAACTGCAGACTGGAAAAAAGTCTAGCTATATTTTTCTATAAATTATATATTTAGTATTTTATTCTATTTTTTAAAGGACAGATCTTTCTTTTTTAATTTATTTTTTTAAATTTATTTTTAATATGAAATTTATTGTCAAATTGATTTCCATACAACACCCAGTGCTCATCCCAACAGGTACCTTCCTCAATGCCCATCACCCACTTTCCCCTCCCTCCCACCCCCATCAACCCTCAGTTTATTCTCAGTTTTTAAGAGTCTCTTATGGTTTGGCTCCCTCCCTAACTTTTTTTTTCCTTCTCCTCTCCCATGGTCCTCTGTTAAGTTTCTCAGGATCCACATAAGAGGGAAAACGTGGTATCTGTCTTTCTCTGTATGACTTATTTCACTTAGCATCACACTCTCCAGTCCATTCATTTTGCTACAAAGGGCCATATTTCATTCTTTCTCATTGCCACATAGTATTCCATTGTGTATATAAACCACCATTTCTTTATCCATTCATCAGTTGATGGACATTTAGGCTCTTTCCATAATTTGGCTAATGTTGAAAGTGCTGCTATCAACATTGGGGTACAAGTGCCCCTATGCCTCAGCACTCCTGTATCCCTTGGGTAAATTCCTAGCAGTGCTATTGCTGGGTCATAGGGTAGGTCTATTTTTAATTTTCTGAGGAACCTCCACGCTGCTTTCCAGAGCGGCTGCACCAATTTGCATTTCCACCAACAGTGCAAGAGGATTCCCGTTTCTCCACATCTCTCCAGCATAGATCTTTCTTTTTTTTAATGTTTATTTATTTTGGGAGGGGGGGAGGGTCAGAGAGAAAGAAAGAGAGAGAGAATCCCAAGTAGGCTCCATGCTGTCAGTGCAGAGCCCAATGTAGGACTCGGTTCCATGAACTGCGAGATTTTGACCTGAGCTGAAATTAAGAGCTGGATCCTTAACCTACTGAGCCACTCAGGTGCTCCTGTCTATTTTATTTATTTATTTTATTTGGAATTTTAAAAGAAAAAACTTCCAACAAGAACAAATAAAATCAAATTTTAAATAAAATAGAGTTTTCCTGAGCAAGTTTGTGAGGCCATTTCAGGAGCCAATAGCCTGAGCATAGAAGTGTTTCTTCCACTACCTGGCTTAGTTCCTTAGAGGCCAGAAGGACTTGATTTTCTGGTTTGTGCCAAGTAGGGGTGGCCAAGACCATTTCCAGGGGCAGAGAAGTTCCTACATTTGGCACTAGAGTTAGGCAGGAGGCTTCCTGGCCATCTGATCCTCGGCTGGTCAGTCATGGTCCCCAACCACTTTGGACTGGAGGTCTTCCTCCCTCCCCTTCCTATGAGGGTAGTAAGTGTTCCTACAGCTCCCGATGGGGTGGGGGGCAGTATGGGTGATGAAACCAGGCTGATGAGCCAGTTTACCTACATTGGAGCCCTTGGGTTCTACAGGTTGGGGTGAGAAGTCATCTACTGGGGGGAAACCCATAATGTTGTCCAACCTATGGCCACTGTAGCAACTTCTCCACACAGAGCAGCTGCCACTGCCCCCTGTCTCCTCTCCCCACTGTAGGCAGACTGACAGAAGCTTCCCGAGGGAGGTCTGCATAGTCAGGGATGCTAATGAGAGGGGAAGGTCACCATAACCTCACCTGAGCTCCTTCTCTGTGGTCAGTGAGTTTCAATGGGGCTTGGGTTCAATTCCATAGTGTCTCCAGACTATAGAAACCATGGTACTGGAGCTCTGAAGGGCCATCTTCTATAGGTCAGCAGTGCTCCTCTGACAGAGAAGAGAATGTACCTTCCCCATCCCAGGGTTGGCCCAAGCTGATTCCCCTCCTCCTAAAAGAAGCAGAGAGCCCTCTTGCTGATGGACCTTTTTACTTTTCTAGTGACAGCACAGGACAGAGCCTTTCTCTTTCTGTCAGGCCACCGTCTTCCTCTTCTTCATGCTAGCCTCGAGGTTTCCCCCGGGTCCTGGAATCCTGGTGTGCCCAGGCCTGTTATGTAGGGACCATCCACTGAGCACCCGGATGCCCACATTGTTCTGGCCACAGTTTTTCATTCTACAGTTTGTTTTCCAGAAACCACTTTCCCCATCTTTGTAAGTGTCAGACTCTTCCCATTTCCCCTTTTTTGCTTTTAGGTATTTTATTCCTCCACAAACTCTAGTTACGTGTTGGCAGAAGAAATCAAACAAGGAAGCTCGAGTCACGAACAGCTCTGATGACTTCTCTAGCAGAGGAGAACTTTGATTCATGGTTAAATGAGAGTTGGGGATTATCTGTTAAAATTATCCTTGCTTCTTCAACCCATATTTACTCCGTTGTGGAAATGCAGGCCTATCCCTGAGCCTCCAGGGTTTATCCATTTGGAAATCTGTTTTCACAAGACAGCACGAGCTGCAAGGCTGGGCCCGGAGCCAGCGGCAGCATGGATACAGTGAACTGCAGGGTCAGGTTCCAGAAGAGCCTCTGAAGGCTGCTGCAGACATAGCCTAGGCAGCCTGGCTCCAAGTTTGCTGGAAGGACAGTGCCTGGGGAGATGCTACTCTATAAAAAGCTCACAGGTCAATTTGGGGGGGGGGGGGGCTTTCTTCCTATCCTTTCCCCTGTGTGCTTAGATTTAGAGCCATACTGGTGTGGATAGCTCAGCTTTTCTAAAGCCAGTGGTGTTGAAGTGGTTAGGTGTCTGGACTGCTAACCTTCCAGGTCTGAGCTCAAATCCTGCTTAATCACTGCTTGACTTTAGGCTCTATGACCTTGACTTTCTTCATCTGTTAAATGAGAATTTCACTCTCCATCTTCCAGGGTTGCTATGGGGGGTGGTAAATGAGGCACCCTATGCCAAGGGTTTAGCAAATAAAAAGCATTCAGTCAGTACTGCCTTTGTTACTAGATTTGTTGTTACCATCATCATCATGACAGCCCAGTCAGAAGCTAGTAGGATGGGCCTGGTGGAGTCCTAAGCAAGCTTACCCAGCAGCCTCTCGGGACTGGCGCCTGAGCTCTTTCCAGGGCTAGGTATGCTTTTTCTTGATTTCAGTAGCACTGAATTGGAAGATATGGCTCCAGTGTTCACTTTCTTTTGACCCTTGGAGCAGGGTCCCCAGAGGCCCATTGCAATCAGCTGCCTCTGGTAGTTAAAGCAGTTTTTAGAGCTGAGCCTGCCCACAAAGCCAGACTTCACGCTGAGTCATACTGCAGGGTCTAAGCCAGTCACCAAGACAAAAGGCAGGCAGCAGTCGGGAAGATGAATGGCCGTGGCATACAGAATATTTTTCAAGGGGATTTTAGTGCATATTTCTGTTCAATGTGTCTGGAAGAAGGAAGGGTGGGGTGGGTGTTAACATTTATTAAACTCTTACCACCCACCTGGCCCTACAATTGGGCTTTAATTTTTTTGAACCCCACCCAAACTACCCAGTGGGGACTCTTACCTCTTGAACAGCCCCAGACACCCTCCTGTGTGGGTCCTTGTGGGTAGTCTCTGACACCCAGCAGAGGGAGGGAGGTGGCTGTGAAGGGAAAGCTACTAGAGTGGTCCTGGATGGGGGGGGGGGACAATCCTCCCCTCCCCACTCCCTACCTGCACATGCACTCAAAGTGAAATTATGGGAACAAGAGTGGAAAACACTTATTTCTGCCTGAGACTGAGTGGGGTGTCACAAAAGGAAGTGACCCACAATAAGGACTGTGCCGTGAGATCTGTTTTCCATAGTTGCTCTGGATGTTTGTTTCTGTTACTTCCACTGTCTATTTGAGTGTGGGGTATGAGGATGCTGTCATAAAATGCTTTCCCACATCTCTGTACTTATTTTCTGATTTAAAATCTTGAAAGGATAAAGTGAAGTGGTTTCTTTCACACAAATACTTCAATATTCTCTGAAAAATTAGGGGAAAATAAAAAGCAACTTTGCAACTAGCAAATTTTCCAAGGTTTGCAGGCAAGCAAGTAAAGAGAAAAGAGAAAGATAATGTATATATATATATATATACATATATATATATGTATATATATATATATGTATATATATATATACTTTGAATAATATGTATTTTTCCTGCTTTGAGGTTGGCTCTTGATTTTATTGTGAACACATTTGGCATTTATTTAAAGAATGAGGCAAATAAAAAAGAATCCAAATGGATGTATATGTCTCTTAAGATAGATTGACATTGGTCTGCATTATTGATAAGTAATCAGGAAATGCTGTTTGGGAACATTTGTTTTCTTCATCAGCAAGAATTTTTTTCTATCCTTTATTGGCTCTGATAGGTCACAAGGCATTCCTGATTGTTTTGCTTCTTTTGATATTATTGTAACCTTGGGTAAATACCTATCATAAGAAAATGAAGGGTGGGAAGGAATGCTAAGGAGTCATCTGGTCTACCCTTCTGTCATTTATAGCCACAATTGTTTGCCCTTCCTTCCTTCCTTCCTTCCTTCCTTCCTTCCTCGATTTTTTTTTAATCTCTACCCCCAAAATGGGGCTCAAACTCACAGCCCCAAGACCAAGAGTTGCATGCTCAACTGACTGACCCAGCCAGGCACCTCTATAATTGTTCTTACTATTGATGAGAGAGACCCTCTGAAACTGAGATTCCAGATTATTGTTTTGATAATTTGTTCCATTATTTAACATCCCTTCTTTACCCAAAGTTTTCTGTTATTGCTTATGGGTGTAAGCTGAATGTCTCACTCTTCAGTGAAGAGGCAAACAGTCCCCCCCAACCCCCACCAGGGAATAAATAATATCCTTCCCCAGGTCTGAGGTTTTATTTGGGCATTCCTTCAGTCTCCTCCTTCCTTGACTGAGTAATTCTCATTTTCAAATGTTTAGAGGATATTTACTCTGTCTGAAGATCCTGTGTCCTGCCAGGCGCCCAGGCCACACATGCTCTGAGTCACTTCTTGGGTGTTGCTTTTCTCCCAACGAACTCCTAATGTGGGGCCTACACAGTAAGACCCTCTTGCTCCAGCAAAATATTCATCCTGCTCAAGCTCTTCCTTTTCTAAAACGTGTTTCATCAGAATGGTTGGTGAATATCTGTAATAAAAAATTCCAGGGTCAAACATTCTCATTGAAGCTGAGCTGTGTATTTTCTATTCAGGGCCCACCTAGCTACTTGATACAGCATGTGTTGGTTCTTCTGTAGCATGGGAGAAATGTGAGGAATGGGCAGTACCAGAAGCGAGCAGTGGAGTAGAAGGTGGGCTTGAGTTGCCCTGAGCAATTTATTGTCAGTGTTGACACTTCCCTAACTTTGCATCTATTATTGAAGGGCCCAAGCTGTTCCGGGACTTTCTCCCATGGCAGTATCCACTTGGTAAACTTTGCATTATGGCTTGTGATGTTGGACGTTTACTGCATTTTATTTATTTATTTATTTTAATGTTTATTTATTTTTGAGAGAGACATTGACAGAGTTTGTGCAGGGGAGGGGCAGAAAGAGAGGGAGACACAGAATCTGAAGCAGGCTCCAGGCTCTGAGCTGTCAGCCCAGAGCCTGACACGGGACTCCAACTTACAAACCGTGAGATTATGACCTGAGCTGAAGTCAGACGCTTAAATGACTGAGCCACTCAGGTGCCCCATGGATATTTACTACATTTTAAAAGGAATTTAGCACTCTTTTGTATATAGCTTTTTTTTAAAATTTCAAGATTCTAGGAGATTATAGTTTATCGGTGTTTTAAGAATTATGGCTGGAAAAAATATAAAAACAGGGAGGGGGACAAAACATAAGAGACTCTTAAATATAGAGAACCAACAGAGGGTTGCTGGAGGGGTTTTGGGAGGGGGGATGAGCTAAATGGGTAAGGGACATTAAAAGAATCTCCTCCTGAAATCATTGTTGCACTATATGCTAACTCAGATGTAAATTAAAATAAATAAATAAATAAATAAATAAATAAATAAATAAATAAATAAAGTATATAAAAAAAGGAATTATGGCTGAAACATTTCATATACTGGGAATACTTAAAAATAATAGTTCAACCTGTAGACTTTAAGCAACTTCACTTCTCATGATTCAGAAATGGTACTTGGAGCAGAGCCTGTTGTCACTTTTGAAAAAGCTTCTGGCCTTGACCTTGTCTTTGCCATTTTCTTAAGAACATATTTAACACAGAGCTCCTGGAGCTATTCTCTGGGGAATATAACTGTCCCTGTAGATCCTCTATTCTTAGTATTTTTTGCAATTCTGGTTTTAGAAGTTGGTCCGTTATTTATTTCTTTTGGGGATCAGAGTAATAAGACATGAGAGATAGGTAAGGGTAGAGAAAAGGCCTAATGGTTTTTATTTCCAAATCCACTTATATTAGCATAGCTTCTCCAATCACCAACCGCCCCTGGAGCTACTCTCCCTGACCCCTGTACTCAAAGTACAGTAAAAATAGGGGTGCCTCGGTGGCTCAGTTAGTTAAGCATCCAACTCCTGATTTCAGCTCAGGTCGTGATTTCACGGTTCATGAGTTCAAGTCCCACATTGGGCTCTGCACTGACAGCACAGAGCTTGCTTGTGATTCTCTCTTTCCTCTCTCTCTGCCCCTTCTCCCCCTCTCTCTTTCAAAATAAATAAATAAATTTCGAAGTATAGTAAAAACAAAACAATAACAACAACAAAAAACACCACCCACCTATAGCTAGCAAGAGACTCTCTGCCCCCAATAAATTTTGGTTCTCAATCTCTCTCTCTCTCTCTCTCTCTCTCTCTCTCTCTCTCTCTCACACACACACACACACACACACACACACACACACACATACACACACACACACGCACACCAGTAGAATTCCAGGTTCATCCTCTATCCTGCTCCCTCTCCACTGTGGCAGGAAATAGGCACTCAAGTTACTAAGTGCTCAACAGCTTGGAATTTGGAGAATACAACAGAAATAGGCCAATATTTTTAAATGCTTACTCACACTTCCCCAAAACTCTGTGTGTGTGTGTGTGTGTGTGTGTGTGTGTGTGTGTGTGTGTATGCATACATACATATGTAACTGTATTTAACATGACAAGAAAAGTATGACTTATAGTTAAAACACAAGCTCTAAGGTAGCAGAAGTCATGATGAGGTTGTTCCGTTTGTCCAGTTTGTCCATTGTTCCAGTTTGTCCATGTTCAGTTTGTCCAGGCATGGACATTCCTGATACAGACATGAGGGCTGTAGATGCCCAGAGTACCCTTTGTCTACCCAGAGCCTGACTGACATCTCTCTTCACTTCAGTATCTGTTCAGCCTGGAGTACATGACCTCTTTCTATAAATACCAGCTGTGTTTAAATAAGAGCTGCCTTGGACTCGTGGCTACCGCAAATCCCCCAGATGCATGGGGGCAGGCAGTCCCTTCCTCGCTGTGAGGTTTGATCTGCCCTCCCTCTGGGAGAAGGAGCAGAGGCATGGGGGGAGGGCTCAGAGCTGCTATCACTCTTTCTTTCTTTCCACAAATGTGAGGCCCTGGATGAGGGCTCTGGTGGATACAAAGATGAATAAAACTCAGTGCCAGCTTTCAAGGAGCTTACAGTGTGGTACAATAGAGGGGATTACACAGAGAATTATGCCTTGAGAAAGAAAGAAGAACCATAGGGGATGAGGGGCAAAGGGAACAATTAGGAATTGAGAGGAATGTGAGCCCTCTCCCAAGTGGGGCAATCCTGACAGGAAAATAGGTGAGCTTTCTGGGAAAATATTACTGTAGCTCCCCACCGTATACACCAAGCTAAATTCCAAATCCTAACAGCTTAACATTAAAGAATGCAGTTCCCCAAATAGTAGAAAATATAATTGAATATTTATGTGATCTTGAAATGGGGAAGTTCATTTTAAACATAAAAAAGAGAAAATGTGGGGCTCCTGGGTAACTCAGTCATTTGAACATCTGACTTCGGCTCAGGTCATGATCTCATGGTTTGTGAGTTCGATCCCCGCATCGAGCTTTGTGCTGACAGCTCAGAGCCTGGCACCTGCTTTGGATTCTGTGTCTCCCTTTCTCTCTGTTCCTCTCCACTTGCACTCTGCCTCTCTGTCTCTCTCTGAAAAATAAATAAGTATTAAAAAAATTTAAAAAAGAAAATGTAAAAGGAAAGATTGCTTCTGACTATAATAAGATGAACTATCATAACCATCCTACACAAAATAAAAGAGCAAGGGAGAATAGGGAAATGCTTGTCACTTATAGAGATAAAAGGTTAATGGCAACATGAAGAACTCACAATAAATTAGAAAAAAAATATTTTAATAGAAAAATGGGCAAAAGACAATGAACAATTAACAAAAAGAGAAATATAAATGGCTTATGAGTAGGAAAAAATTCCGTATGAGTAGTAATTAAGAAAATTAAATGAAAACAACAAGGATATGGAATTTCTCACCTATTAATTAGGGAAAGTTTTGTTTTTATTTTTATTTTTTAATGACTATTCCCCCATGTCCAGCAAGAAAAATGGGGAAGAATGAACAGCTCTTTCATTCAGAACTGACTTTTATTTTATTGTTATTATTATTTTAAGTTTATTTATTTACTTTGAGAGGGACAGAGACAGCACAAGCCGGGGAGAGAGGGAGAGAATCCCAAGCAGGCACCTCGAGGTCAGCACAGAGCCTGACTCAGAGCTTGAACTCACAAAACTGTGACATCTTGACCTGAGCAGAGATCGAGGGTCCCATGCTTAACCAACTAAGCCACCCAGATGCCCCTAGAGCTGCCTTTTAAAAACTCATTATTTCTTAAAATGCTTTCTAAACTTGGTTTAAAAACAGATGTTATGATAGTAACCTTTTGGATTAATGAAGCTGCTTAAATTTTATTTGTTTGTTTTTTGAAGGAGAGAGATCAGGAGTGAGAGCAGGTGAGAGAGAGAGAGAGAGAGAGAGAGAGAGAGAGAGAGAATTGCATACTCAGATGCCATACTCAGCAAGGAGCCCAATGCTGGGCTCAATCCCATGACCCTGGGATCATGACCTGAACTGAAATCAAGAGTCAGATGCTTAAGGGGCACCTGGGGCTCAGCTGGTTAAGCGTCCAACTCTCGATTTCGACTCAAGTCATGATCTCATGGTTCCTGAGATAGAGCCCATGTCAGGCTCTTTGCTAACAGCAAGGAGCCTGCTTGGGATTCTCTCTGTCCCTCCCCCACCACCCCCCGCCCCAGTCGGAATAAATAAATACACTTGATCTTAGCCAAAAGGCTAAGAAGCTATCTCTAAATAAACAATAAAATAAAATAAAATTCAGGAACATTAAAAAAAGAGAGATGCTTGCAAAAAAAAAAAAAAAAAAGTTGGTAGCTCAACCAACCAAGCCACCCAGGTACCCCTTACATTTGTTTTTAGAAAAGTAACACTATGATGTTTTGTTTCCAAATATCTTGGATTCCTTCCACTATTCCCTAGCCCTCAATTCCAGGACTCCAGAGAAGCAACAGATTCTAAGTATCAAGTGCTGGCCTAGAGCAGAGGCCGCCAACTTATGGCCATGGTCATCTGCCTACCGCCTGATCTTTATAAGGCCTGCCAGTGAAGAATGGATTTTACATTTTTAAAGGATTGAAAAAAAAAGAAAAGGAGAAGAATAGGATTTCATGACATGTGAAAATTATATAACATTAAATTTTTAGTGTCAATAAAAAACATTTTATTGAAAAATAGTCATGGCCATTTGTTTATGTATAGACGATGGCTGCTTCTGTGCTACAAGAGCAGGGTTAAGCCATTTTGATGGTAGGGAAGGAAGAAGTTTTCTTTGACCTTCTTAGGGTCCCTGATTAGGTCTGCAAATTAAACTGATGTTTGTTAGGATTAATAGATTAACAGGAGAAAATCATACAGGCTTTATCGAATCTTTACATGGAAGATTTCACAGGAGAATGAAGACCTGGCGTGACCAGAGTAGGAAGACTTTACAACTTTGAGACAAAAACCCAGTAAATTTGTGAAGAATTGAGGAGACAGAGATGCTTGGCTAGAGGTGGTAAAGGGGGAAGAAGTAACTAGGAAGGTAAGAGTTAGTTTAACAAGGTTTATGTATACAGGCTTCTTGGTCCTACATTCCCTGCTGCTGGTGATAAGAATGTCTTCTTTCCTCCTGGAAATAAATTTTATGACTCTTTCATGAAAGAAATACAAGTGGGGGGAGATCTGGGGACCTTCCTGCTTTTGCCATTTTTTAAATTATGTCTTCAGCTTAAGATATTTAATAGGCCAAGGCGCCGTATTTTAGAGCATTGTGTCCTGAACCCCATCAGGACAGAGACCGCCTGGCCCACAAAGCCCAAAACATTTACTGTCTGGGCCCTTTATAGCAAAAGTCCGCTGAACCTTGGCCTAGAGTAACAGCAGATGAGCATCTGCAAGGAAGTCCAATTCTGCAAATATTAAGTTCAGTTCTATTTCACTTGACACGTTCATGCTCCCTTCCCTTGTCCCCTAAATCGTCATCTGTTCGAAAGGAAGGACTGAAGAATGTGGACATGATTGGAACCATAGGTTATGTTTAAATTTTTTTTTTAATGTTTATTATTTTTGAGAGAGAGACAGAGACAGAGAGAGGGAGACACAGAATTAGAAGCAGGCTCCAGGCTCTGAGCTCTCAGCACAGAGCCCTTCGCAGGGCTCGAGCTCACAGCTGGCAAGATCATGACCTGAGCTGTAGTCAGCTGCCCAACCGACTGAGCCACCCAGGTGCCCCTGGAACCGTAGGTTATAAAATAAGAACATCTCATTAAAAAAAAATTTTTTTAATGTATGTTTAAGAGAGAGAGACACAGAGCACAAGCAGGGGAGGGGCAGAGAAAGAGGGAAACACAGAATCTAAAGTAGGCACCAGGCTCCAAACTGTCAGCACAGAGCCTGATGTGGTGCTTAAACCCACAGACACTGAGATCATGACCTGAGCCAAAGTCAGATGCTTAACCGACTGAGCTACCTAGGTGTCCCTAAAACATCTCATTTTTAAGGAAGTTGGTGTTGATGATTTTTTAAAATTGATTTGTTAATTTTGTAATTCAAAATAAGACCAGAGACTTTTTAAAAATGTCCTTAGTATCCAGAGGTCACATCTATGACTGAAATACTAACAGGAAAGAAGATAAGCCTTCTCGTCTATTTCTGTTCTTATTTTATATTTTATTTATAAGTATCAAACTATATATCACAGTGAGTGATGATTTTGTGAAATTTGAATATGCTGATGAGATAATGCATGTTAGTCACTTAGCCCTTATTGAAAGGAAAAATTCACTTAGTAATAAAAATTTGAGTAGAAGTACAGTTAACTTATTTGCTTATTATTTATTCACATGCAGTAATTCTAGTTTATTTCTGATAATGCTTCAGGATTATGCACAGGGCTGGTTCATACCATAATATGGTATGAAACCGAGTTTGTTTTTATTTATTGAAGTATAGTTGACAGATAATATTATAGTAGTTTTATGTGTATAACACAATGATCTGACATATATATCAAGAGATGCTCATCATGATTAATGTAGTTGCAGTCTATCATCATAAAACATTACTATAGCATTATTAACTATATTCTCTGTGCTGTACTTGACACACCTGACTTATCTCCTTTATAACTGCAAAGTTGTACCTCTGAATGCCTTTCATCTATTTCACCCATTTCACCATCCCCTTGGCAAACACCAGTTTGTTCTCTGTATTTATGAGTTTGTTTTTGTTTTGTTTTGTTTTAGGTTCCAAGTGTAAATGAAATCATATGATATTTGTCTTTCTCTGTCTGACTTATTTCAATTAGTATAATACCCTCTGGCTCCACCCACGTTGTCATAAATGATAAGACCTCATTCTTTTATATGGCTGAGTAATATTCCATTGTATATATGTACCACCTGGTCTTTATCCATTTTCTATTGATGGAGACTTAGGTAGCTTCCATATCTTAGCTATTGTAAATAATGCTGTAGTAAACATCGAGTGCATATATTTTTTCAAATTAGTGTTTCCATTTTCACCTGGGAAATATCCAGAAGTAGAATTGATGGATCATATGGTATTTCTATTTTTAATTTTTTGAATAACCTCCATACTGTTTTCATAATGGCTGTACCAATTTACATTCCCACCAACAGTGCATGAGGGTTCCATTTTCTCCACTTACTCACCAACACTTGTTATTTCTTCTCTTTTTGACACTAGCCATTCTGGTTGGTATGAGGTAATATCTTATTGTGGTTTTAATTTACATTTCCCTGATGATTAGTGATGTTGAGCATCTTTTCAATGTGTCTGTTTGCCATCCGTATTTCTTTTCTGGAAAAATGTCTGTTCAGATCCTCTACATTTTTTTTAATCAGATTGGTTTTTTGGGGGACGTTGAGTTGTATGAGTTCCTAATATATTTTGGATATTAACCCTTTATTAGATGTGTCATTTGCAAATATTTTTTCCTGTTTAGTAGGTAGTCTTTTCATTTTGTGGATGGTTTTCTTCACTTGCAAAACTTTTTAGTTTGATGTAGTCCCAGCAGTTTATTTTTGCTTTTGTTGCCTTTGCATGAGAAGACAGATCCAAAAAAACAATGGTAAGACCAACGTTCAAGAATGTTTACTGCCTATGTTTTCTTTTAGGAGTTCCATGGTTTCAGGTCTTGTATCTTTATATAAGGTCTAAGTTTATACCTTTAGGTATAAAGGTCTTTAGGTCTTTAATCCATTTGGCTTTATTTTTGTATGTTGTGTTTATTTTTGTATTTTGTATGTGTGTATGTGTATTTTGTATGTGTATGCTTGGATTCCTTTCTCTTTACTTTTTGTGGATCTATTATAGGTTTTTGTTTTGTGGTTACCATGAGGTTTATATGTAATGTCCTATTATATAGCAGTCTATTTTAAGTTGATGGTCATGTAAGTTCAAACACATTCTAAAAGCACTATAATTTTACATATACATATCATATTTTATATCTTTTCATTTTGTGTATCCCTTGACTAATTATTGTAGATAGAGTTGGTTTTACTGCTTTTGTTTTTTAACCCTCATATTAGCTTTATAAGTGGTTAATCTACTGCCTTTACTATATGTTTGCTTTTACCAGTGGTTTTTTCTTTCATAATTTTCTTACTTCCTTTCCTTTTCTGCTTAAAGAAGTCCCTTTAGCATTCTTTATAAGGCCGGTTTAGTGGTATTAAACTTCTTTAACTTTTATTTGTCTGGGACACACTTTGTCTCTCCTTCAATTCTGAATGAAAAATTTGCTGGGTAGGGTATTTTTGGTTGTGGGTTTGTAGCACTTTGAATATATCATGACACTCCCTCTGGCCTGCAAAATTTCTGCTGAAAATCAGCAGATAGCCTTATGGATGCTTCTTTGTATGTAACTATTTACATTTTCTTGCTGCTTTTAAGATTCTCTCATTATAATTTTTGATATTTTAATTATTAGGTGTCTTGGTGTGGGTCTTTTTGGGTTCATGATTGTGTAGGGCTCTCTCTGCTTCCTAAAATGAGAATGGTAATACACTTGATGTTGTACCAGAGGTCCCTTAACCTATCCTCATTTTTTAAAAAATTCTTTTCTCTAAGGGCACCTGGGTGGCTCAGTTGGTTAAGCTTCCAACTTCGGCTCAGGTCATGATCTTGTGATTTGTGAATTTGAGCCCCTCGGAGGGCTTGGTGCTGACAGCTCAGAGCCTGGAGCCTGCTTCGGATTCTGTGTCTCTCTGTCCCTCCCCCACTTGTGCTCTGTCTCTCAAAAATAAATTAAAATGTTAAAACATAATAAAAATTCTTTTCTCTTTGTGCTGTTCAGCTTGGATGATTTCCATTACACAGACTTTTATTTATTTATTTTTTCTTTGCTTTTTTATTTAATTTAATTAATTAATTTATTTATTTATTTATTTTCCAATATCTGAAGTTGATTGTCAAATTGGTTTCCATACAACACCCAGTGCTCATCCCAAAAGGTGCCCTCCTTAATACCCATCACCCACCCTCCCCTCCCTCCTACCCCCCATCAACCCTCAGTTTGTTCTCAGTTTTTAAGAGTCTCTTATGCTTTGGCTCTCTCCCACTCTAACCTCTTTTTTTTTTTTTTTCCTTTCCCTCCCCCATGGGTTTCTGTTAAGTTTCTCAGGATCCATATAAGAGTGAAAACATATGGTATCTGTCTTTCTCTGTATGGCTTATTTCACTTAGCATCACACTCTCCAGTTCCATCCACATTGCTACAAAGGGCCATATTTCATTCTTTCTCATTGCCACGTAGTACTCCATTGTGTATATAAACCACAATTTCTTTATCCATTCATCAGTTGATGGACATTTAGGCTCTTTCCATAATTTGGCTATTGTTGAGAGTGCTGCTATAAACATTGGGGTACAAGTGCCCCTATGCATCAGTACTCCTGTATCCCTTGGGTAAATTCCTAGCAGTGCTATTGCTGGGTCATAGGGTAGGTCTATTTTTAATTTTCTGAGGAACCTCCACACTGCTTTCCAGAGCGGCTGCACCAATTTGCATTCCCACCAACAGTGCAAGAGGGTTCCCGTTTCTCCACATCCTCTCCAGCATCTATAGTCTCCTGATTTGTTCATTTTGGCCACTCTGACTGGCGTGAGGTGATATCTGAGTGTGGTTTTGATTTGTATTTCCCTGATAAGGAGCGACGTTGAGCATCTTTTCATGTGCCTGTTGGCCATCCGGATGTCTTCTTTAGAGAAGTGTCTATTCATGTTTTCTGCCCATTTCTTCACTGGGTTATTTGTTTTTCGGGTGTGGAGTTTGGTGAGCTCTTTATAGATTTTGGATACTAGCCCTTTGTCTGATATGTCATTTGCAAATATCTTTTCCCATTCCGTTGGTTGCCTTTTAATTTTGTTGGTTGTTTCCTTTGCTGTGCAGAAGCTTTTTATCTTCATAAGGTCCCAGTAATTCATTTTTGCTTTTAATTCCCTTGCCTTTGGGGATGTGTCGAGTAAGAGATTGCTATGGCTGAGGTCAGAGAGGTCTTATCCTGCTTTCTCCTCTAGGGTTTTGATGGTTTCCTGTCTCACATTCAGGTCCTTTATCCATTTTCAGTTTATTTTTGTGAATGGTGTGAGAAAGTGGTCTAGTTTCAACCGTCTGCATGTTGCTGTCCAGTTCTCCCAGCACCATTTGTTAAAGAGACTGTCTTTTTTCCATTGGATGTTCTTTCCTGCTTTGTCAAAGATGAGTTGGCCATACGTTTGTGGGTCTAGTTCTGGGTTTCTATTCTATTCCATTGGTCTACATTACATAGACTTTTAGATCACTGATCTGTTCTTCTGCATCCTTCTAATCTGCTGTGGATTCTAGTATATTTTTCATTTCAGTTATTGTATTCTTCAGCTCTGATTGGTTCTTTTTTATATTTTCTATCTCCTTCTTGAATATCTCACTGAATTCATCTATTCTTCTCCCAAGTTTAGTGAACATTTTTATGACCATTACTTTGAACTTGTTTCATTTAGGTTTTTGTCGTTGTTGTTGTTTGTGGGGTTTTTTTTGTTTTGTTTTGTTTTCCATGGTCTTTTTTTTTGGTCTTCTTTTTTTTCGGTCTTCTTTTTTTTTCATTTGGAACATATTCTTCTGTCTCTTTTTTTTGTCTGACTTGTACTGTTGATACCTATGTACTAGGTAGGTTGGCTATGTTTCTTGGTCTCGAAGGTGGTGGCCTTACATAGGAGTCTGGTGGGGCCCAGAAGCCCAATCCTCCCAGTCACCAGAATAAAGCATTCCAGGAGTGTTTCCTATATGGGCTGCATGAGCCCTCCTGTTGTGGTTGGGCTGATTGCTGCAGGCACACTGGTGGGCAGGGCTGACCCTGGCCTGGACAGCTTAGAGGCCCAGTTATGGCTGCTGTAGGCATGAGGGTAGGTGGGGTTAGCCCATGGTATGGTCCGACCATGAGGTCAGGCCATTACTGTTGCTCTTCCTCTCTGGGGCAGGTGTCACCTTTGAGGGGTACTGGTCCTGGCCAAGGCCGCCTGTTGGGTGTGGCAGGATGGGAGCCTCTTTGGAGGGACACCTACAGTGGGCATGTTGGGCAGGATGGGTCCACAGGGGAATGCCAGGGCAGAGCCAGTGGTGCTAACAAGGTGATGGAGAGTGTCAGAATTGGTGCCTACCAGTGTCTGGCCAGGAAGGCTGAAGGAGGGCAAGAAAAGCGGTGCCTACCAGCACCACTGTTTTTTTAATTGTCTTCAGGTGTTTTTTCAGAGCAAGGTGTTCTGTATGAAGTTGTAGCCTTGGTGTGTCTGTAGGAAGAGGTGGCTCAGGATCTTCCTCCTCTGCCATCTTCTGAAGCAAGTTTATCTTCTCTCCCACTGTATACCTAGTTCTTACACACCTAACACATTGCCTGGCACATACTTCTTTTTTTTTTTTTTTAATTTTTTTTTTCAACGTTTATTTATTTTTGAGACAGAGAGAGACAGAGCATGAACGGGGGAGGGGCAGAGAGAGAGGGAGACACAGAATGGGAAACAGGCTCCAGGCTCTGAGCCATCAGCCCAGAGCCTGACGTGGGGCTCGAACTCATGGACCACGAGATTGTGACCTGGCTGAAGTCGGACGCCCAACCGACTGCGCCACCCAGGCGCCCCTGCCTGGCACATACTTCTAATGGAAATACATGTTTAATGAATAAGTATGGTTTGTTCATTGTTCTACAGATACCAGAGTTTTAAATTCCATTTGGTTTTAAATATGTATAAAGCATATACTACTGGCTCAGCAGCCATGTGACCCTGTGGCCGGTCAGGGTGCTATGGGATGCACTGGGACTGGCATCGGGGGTCACGGAGGTGGCATGGAATGGGGCCTCTTTGCCCTTTGCCATCGTGACTCTTGTGAACGCTCCATATAAGCATGGCCTCTACTGCAGAGAAGACTCCATACGGTATGCCTACTGTCCAGACACCATCACCCACGAGTTCATGGCCAGAGGTCACCATCACAGCCACCATCATCCTTGTCTCAACCAAGGAGGCCTGCCTGGTGCACACAGACTGCCTCTATTCCCACTCCAACTTCAACAACAGACTGGCTGACTTCTATAAGGTGTTGAGAAAATTCCTGTTTAGGGCTGCAATGAGTCAGTCACTGGCAGACCTGGCCAAGGTCATGATAGGCCATCTGTGGCCCAACTTCCTGGCTAAGTGTGACCCTGACTTGAGCCACTTCAACTGCTCTGTCTACCTGCATGTGGAGAAGATGTGTAGGGAAAGCCTAGTAACATCACCGAGTCCAGAATGTCTTTCTACTCCGGACACTCCTCCTTTGGGATGTTTGTGGTGCTCTATGCACAGGCAGGCATGGCTCTGCCCTAAGTGAGCACAGCTTCTGGGGCCCACAGTGCAGTTCTTCCTCATGGCCTTTGCACCCTATGTTGACTACAGCCATGTGTCTGACCATAAGCACCAATCGAGTTATGTCCTTGTTGGCCTCCTGCAGGGGATGCTGGTGGCTGGCCTCACCGTTAGCTACATTTCTAACTTCTTCAAGGCCTGGCCTCCATAGCACTACCTGGAGGAGGAGGAGCTGGGACTGAAGCCCAGACTGTCACTGACCCTGACCCTGACCCTGACCCTGACCCTGAGTGAGGCTGACCACAACCACCCGGGTACCCTGTCTCCTCCTCCTGAGTCAGGTGCCTGTCTCTGTGTCCAACTAGGGCTCAGTGTGTTCATGGTCCTGGCTGGTGATGAGGGCTCTGGATAGGCTCTGGGTGCCCCATGCTGGCTGCCAGCGGGGTTTCCACTAACCCCACCTCTTGTGGATGGGACCAGGGGCCTGGGGATGCACAGGGCAGCCCCAGCATTTGGAAGGGGGACCTTGTCCTCTTATTTCCCTTAGAACCCTCCTATATTGAATTAGAGGGAAGCAAGAGATCCAGATAGATGCTTTTTTTGTAAAGTGAAATGTATGTGTATATGTGGACTTCCAATAAAATAGAGTGTTTGCTTGACAAATGGTGTCAGTCTCTATTCTCACTCTTTTTTTAACGTTTATTTATTTATTTAGAGAAAGAGAGAGTGCAAGTGGGGGAGGGGCAGAGAGAGAGGGAGAGAGAGAATCTCAAGCAGGCTCCACACTCATCCCAGAGAGGGACATGGGGCTTGAGCTCACTACTGTGAGATAATGACCTGAGCTAAATTAAGAGTCCATTGCTTAACCAACTGAGTCACCCAGGCACCCCTGTCAGCCTCTATTCTTTATGGCCATTCTGAGCACTGAGCCATTCTGAGATGCTCCTTGTTGGGGGCTCAGCTGAGTTAGGCATCAGAGTACCTGGTTGCAGTACTGTGGTTTAGAGGTATGGGGAGGGCAGTGTACTCTTTTCCTTGGTCCTCACCCTATGTATCTCTTCATCTTGCTGTTGATTCGTAGTTATCACATCCTTTCATAAGCTGGTAAACATAAAAAAAAACCAAAACAATCCAAAAAACCCTATACTAAATTGTTTTGGATTCAGTGAGGGTTAGTTATACTGTTTTTTTTCCTATACCAGTTATTATAGTAATCTTTTGAAATATAATTTATTGTCAAATTGGCTAACATACAGTGTGTAAAGTGTGCTCTTGGTTTATGCGGTTGATTTCCGCGGTTTGTTGCTTACATACAATACCCAGTGCTCATCCCAACAAATGCCCTCCTCAATGCCCATCACCCATTTTCCCCTCTCCCCCACCTCCCTATCAACCTTCAGATTGTTCTCTGTGTTTAAGAGTCTCTTATGGTTTGCCTCCCTCCCTTTCTGTTTGTAACTATTTTCCCCCCTTCCCTTCCCCCATGGTCTTCTGTCAAGTTTCTCAAGATCCACATATGAATGAAAACATATGATATTTGTCTTTCTCTGACTGTCTTATTTCAGTCAGTCTAATACCTTCCAGTTCCATCCACATTGCAGCAAATGGCATGATTTTATTCTTCCTCACTGCCAAGTGGTATTCCATTGTATATACAAACTACATCTTCTTTATCCATTCATCAGTTGATCCATAATTTGGCTATTGTTGAAAGCAATGCTATAAACATTGGGGAACATGTACTCCTATGCATCAGCACTCCTGTGTCCTTTGGATAAATTCCTAGTAGTGCTATTGATGGGTCATAGAGTAGCTCTATTTTTAATTTTTTGAGGAACCTCCATACTGTTTTCCAGAGCGGCTGCACCAGTTTGCATTCCCACCAGCAGTGCAAGAGGGTTCCTGTTTCTCCACATCCTCGCCAGCATCTGTTGTTACTTTTAGCCACTCTGACTGGTGTGAGGTGATATCTCAGTATGGTTTTGATTTGTATTTCCCTGATGATGAGTGATGTTGAGCATCTTTTCATGTGTCTTTTGGGTATCTGGATGTTTTCTTTGGAAAAGTGTCTTTTCATGTTTTCTTCCCATTTCTTCACTGGATTATTTGTTTTTTGGGTATTGAGTTAGGTAAGTTCTTTATAGATTTTGTATACTAACCCTTTATCCAATATGTCATTCTCAAATATCTTGTCCCATTCTGTCAGTTGCCTGTTAGTTTTGTTGATTGTTTCCTTTGCAGTGCAGAGGCTTTTTATCTTGATGAGGTCCCAATAGTTCATTTTTGCTTTTAATTCCCTTGCCTTCGGAGATGTGTTGAGCAAGAACTTGCTGTGACTAAGGTCAAAGAGGTTGTTGCTTGCTTTCTTCTCTAGGGTTTTGATGGTTTCCTGTCTCACATTTAGGTCTCTCATCCATTTTGAGTTTATTTTTTACACCAGTTATTATAGTAATAATAACTGCTATTTTCACAGAAACTTACTCAACTGAGAAATTGCCATGAAAAATCTCACTAATAATATTAAAATTAATATATAATTAATAAAATTAATGATATATTCTTTTGCTCTTTTGCACATATTATAATAACACTGGTTTTTTAAAAATATTTTTTTCTGATTGAAAAAGTAATACTTATTCATAAGAAATTCTAAAGAGTATAGAAATATATAAGAAAAATCTATTATAATTTCATCCCTGAAAATAGCCCCTATTGTCAGCCTGAGCTATCTTTCTTCAGATTTTTATACCAAGATGTATAAGAATTATTATCTTACTAAAATATGATCCTATTATACATACTGTTTTGAAACTCCTTTTGGTTCTCTTAATACCTAAAGATATCTTTTTTTGTTAAAAATTTTTTAATGTTTTTATTTATTTTTGAAGGAGAGAGAGAGACAGAGCATGAGCGGGGGAGGAACAGAGAGAGAGGGAGACACAGAATCCAAAGCAGGCTCCAGGCTCTGAGCTGTCAGCACAGAGCCCGATGCAGGGCTTGAACCCACAAACTGTGAGATCATGACCTGAGCCGAAGTTGGATGCTTAACCGACTGAAGCCACCCAGGCACCCCTAAAGATATCTTTATGTATCAATACCTAAAGATCCACTTTATTATTTTTAGTGACCAAATAGTTTCCGTTATGTCAGTCACCATTTTTTGTCTACAACTTCCCTGTTGACAAACATTTGTGTTACAATCATTATTTTTAAAGTGCTTCAAATGTCATCTGAATGGCATGTCATCTTATTGACAAGCAGCTACTTGAAAAATGCTGACAGTGCAATAAGACACAAAAAGAGGGAAAAAAAATTAAAGCAAGTGAGTAAATTTTTGTTTAAGCAGTGATAGATCTTGGGGCATCCTGGGAATTTCTGGCCAGGGCTGATGCAGTCACAGTGCAATTATATGTCAGTGATGCAAGTGTGTAAAATTGCAAACAAATGTCTTTGTCTTAAAGAACTCATGGCATCACCACTTGAGAGACTGTTCACATTAGGGCTCTGTAGCGTCTTCAGGTTCAGAGAGGTCCCAGGAGGCTTTGTTGAGATCTAAGAAACCACCCCCCTGGGCTTCTGTTTCCCTTTCGCTGTCTTTATTTGACCAGTCAGTGGTAGCAGCCCTGAAGCCTTTAACCTCTCAAACCTGAAGAAAGAGTTGTATTGCAAATGGCTAAATGGATCAAGATTTTAATAAGGATGAGCTTCCAGAGCAGGACCAGTGTTAAGATTTATGTGATCTGCAATACGTCTTGAAGCTCTACCAGTTTGATTAAAAAGGGAGCTAGAGGACTTTGGGGAATGCCATCTCTGATAGCTCCCTGTGCTCAACTAAGAAAGACCAGACAAATGTGACTTGGCAAGGCCCCCAGTGCAAAATAAGAACTTAACTCCATGGTTGGGCCACTCCCAGCCAGGATTCTGCCAATTTGCCCCTTTCCAAACGAGCATAAAAAGCAGGAAGTACACGGGTGCTTGGGAACTTTATGAATGCCATTAGCTTTGTTGAGTTTGGATTCCTTTATAGGAAATGTTCTAATATGTGCGAGTGTTGCATCACTTAGAGCTACACATTAGTGGGACCAATGCTGCAGATGGAATGTTAGAATAATTTTCTTTAATAAATCACTGTGTCACTAGATATGAATAAAACGTAAGTCTGTGTTACATCCCAGATGACCTACGGTGTGAGCAGGCAAAATGACAAGGCTACAAAGAAATGAGTAATAAGAATTTTTTTTTAAGTTTATTCATTTATTTTGAGAGAGAGAAAGAGCACAAGCACAAGCAGGGTAGAGACAGAGAGAGGGAGAGGAAGAATCTCAGGCAGGCTCTGTGCTGCCAGTGTGGAGTCCAACATGGGGCTCATCACGGGGCTTGAACCTGTGAACCATGAGATCATGACCTGAACTGAAATTGAGAGTCAGATGCTTAACTGACTGAGCCCCCCAGTAGTAAGAATGTTAGTGGCCAACTTTTACACAGCCCTCTGTGCCAGGCTCTATTCGAGGCATTTTACATACATTTCTTCATTTCAATCTCACCAGGATCTTATGACTTGAGGTAGCATTATTATTCTCCTTTTATAATTGAAGGAGCTGAAGCATGGAGAAGTTGATAAACTGGCCAGTGAATACCTAATAAGTGGTAGAGTTGTGATTCAAACCCAGGCAGTCAGTCTACCCCTGGAGTCTGCACTGTTAGCAACTAGTATGTCTGAGAAATTTAAAACTTCAGAGTCAAGGTCAGGTCAACCAAGGGGCCGTGAACATCCCCAGAGCCCTGATAAAGGTCTTGTAATACCTCTCCCATTAAAAGGAGCCAGGCTGATTCAGGTCTGGGGCAGGAAGTGAACAAGAGAGACTTGAAGCATCCTGTCACATAGTTGAGGAAGTTACCAAAGACTACTAGGCTTGCTCCAAAAGAACCCAAGAACCAATCTAGAGAGGTTCACACCATTGACCAAAGGTGTGACTACTTGAGCATTAGGGGGGATAATAGTGGTAATAGGTGGAAACATCAAATATGTTGAAGTCTATGAGTTGATAATGATGCTCAAAAAACTGGTCACATTTAGAAGATGATGGGGAAACAACTCATTATTGGTTTGAAAACTGGTAAAGAAATTATATTATTTTTTCTGAACTTTTGATGTGACTGGTAACCGAATAAGGCATGAAGTGAAGCTCCTCTTTTTCTTTTAACTTTTTTTTAATGTTTATTTATTTCTAAGACAGAGAGACAGAGCATGAATGGGGGAGGGGCAGAGAGAGAGGGAGACACAGAATCAGAAACAGGCTCCAGGTTCTGAGCTGTCAGCACAGAGCTGGAAGCGGGGCTCTAACCCACAAACCGTGAGATCGTAACCTGAGCCAAAGCTGGACACTCAACCCACTGAGCCACCCAGGCGCCCCCTAAAATGTTGTTTTTAAATGAAATAACTAATTTTGGGGTTGCACAAGGTACACACCATTTCTGATCAAAGAATACATGAGTGATTTAGCCCAAAATAGTTTAGGTGTGAAGACGAAATGAACCTCACACCCATGACTTTAATGTATGACTTTCCTGTGCTATGCAATGGTATAAAGAGATACATTTGAATAGCTATTGTTAAAATAAGATGTGAGAACCTTGAGCTAGAAATAGGAAGATAAAAACCAGATGGTACTGTGTCAAAAAAATATCATCAGCAATAATTTATAATAGCTTGGTAGCTCTTGTTTGAATAGATTCATTTACCATTTACATGCTAGAATTTTAAGTTCAAGTTGATGAATTACCGCTAAATCTTCACCACGATGTCACAAACATTTTTTAGGCATCTACTCTGTGCTAGGTGCTGGAAATCCAGAAATGTTTCTACCTCTAACAGGAGAAAAAAGAAAATGGGACACCACTAACCCTAATCATAAATGGGGCACCCGGGTGGCTCAGTCAGTTAAGCGTCCAACCTCAGCTCAGGTCACCATCTCACGGTTCGTGGGTTCAAGCCCTGCATCAGACTCTGTGCTGTCAGCAAACGAGATACTGTAGCTCAGTGCTGGGGTTAGTTCCATCTGGGGGTGAGAGTTGGACAGATAGCTTGTGAGGTTGTGTTAGGCAGAGAAGGGGACTGAGTGAAGGGCTCTCTCATGGAGGGCAATGATGCGAGACGGAAGCAATGAGCAAGAGTAGGGAGTGCCGCAAGCCCTCCACCTGTCATCTTTGGCCGGGCAGACCCCACCTGCTTCCCTGGGAATTTTATTTTTCATGTTTTAACCCACGTGGTAGTGACTCAGAAATTCTTATCTTCACCCTCGACCCCTACCCTGAGCTCCAGTGCTGTATGTCCTAATGCCTACACTTCATTACGGATTTCACTGCAAATTCACCATGTCCCAAAACTCTACTCATTATTTTTCCCTGAAACCTACTTTTTTCTCCTATTGTGACTATCTATGCAGGCATCCAAGAGACAGACCTTGGAGACCCACACCTCCACATCTGACAGCCCACCTTCTAGAGGTCTCAGCAGTCACCACCTCCTCCTTTTCCCTTGCCTTACCATCTCTCAGATACCAGTAGCTGTCTTCCACCTCCGGGGTCTTCTTGTTCCAACCTATTTTCTAGTCTGCTGTCAGAGTATCAGTGTTCCTAAGTTTCCCTCATAATAAATATATGGGATGCCCATTAAAATACAGACTACCAGGCTTCCCCTGGACATTCTGATTCTATGAGTCTAGGTTGGGGCCCAGGAACCTGTTTTTCCAACAAGGACTCTGAACTGGTGTTATCCTCAGGGAAATTTGAGAAATACTGTTTGAATACATATCCCTGCTACATATCCTTGTAAAACCTGACAGAGCAGTGTTTTAAAATGCTTATTTAAAGGTGATTTCCAGCAAGAAATAGTTTACATTGCAAACCAGGACATGCAAATATTTATATATGCAGTAACAGACAAAATGTCCACAGCCAAGTTTTCTCACATGTTCTATTTCACTTTAAAGTAATGATAGTCAGGGACTCACTAAGTTGATTTCAGACCAACAGTTTAAAAACACTGTCCTGTAGTTTTTTTTTTTTTTAATGTCTATTTATTTTGAGAGAGAGAGAGAGAGAGAGAACACACGCATGGGGAGAGGCAGAGAGAGAGGAGGGAGAAGAGAGAGAATCCTAAGCAGGTTCTGCGCTATCAGCACAGAGTCAGCTTGGGGCTTGATCTCATGACCTGAGCGGATCTTAAGAGTCAACGCTTAACCAACCGAGCCACCCAGGTGCCCCTATCCTTGTTTGGTCGCATTCTAGTTCATATTCATGTTTTGCAAATACTTCCATATTATATTTCTCAGTGGCCTTGACTTACTCTGTGCATGAAGTGCCCTCTGTCTAGGCCTTCCCTCGGCCCCTTGTCTGCTTGGCGAACTTTTTTCTATCTTTAAGACATGGTAAGATACCATGTCCCTTGTGTAATTTCCCTTAAGTACCACAGCCACCATGCAGGGCTTTGGTCCAGACTCCCCCTTTGCAATTTGCCCATGCCCAAGTTAGCATCTAGCATCCACTTCCCTCCTCCGCAGTTATCTGTTTACAGTGCTTGTCACTGTAATGTCACCACACTCCTTGACTGTAGGGAGCCTTTTCTTAGCAGTTTCTGTATTGCAGGGCCTAGAAACATGACTGTCACAGAATGGAAGCATGAGAAACCATAACCCAGTGGCCTGCATGAAGGAATGAGCAGGGGTGTGGTTGATCCTAGGAGCGCTAGTGTGGAGCTCAGACAGGAGCCTGTGGTCAGGTTAAGAAAAGGGCCTAAATGTAATGCCTCCCTGTCTTTCTGCCCCTCCTCTACTCTCTCTTGCATGCTCTCTCTCTCTCTCTCTCTCTCAAAATAAATAAATAAACTTAAAAAAATGTTTAAAAAAAGAAAAAAAGAAAATTCAGAGGATGCCTTGTGTGGAGTAGAGGGTCATTCTGAGACCATTGTTCTTTCATTGGTATTTAAAATCTGATGCTTTTCTTTTTCTTTTTTTCTTTTTCTTTTTCTTTTTCTTTTTCTTTTTCTTTTTCTTTTCTTTCCTTTTCTTTTCTTTCCTTTTCTTTTCTTTTCTTTTCTTTTCTTTTCTTTTCTTTTCGAGAGAGAAAGTATGAGCAGGGGAGAGGGGCAAAGGGAGAGAGAGAAAAAGAGAATCCCAAGCAGGCTACACACTCAGTGTGGAGTCTGACCTGCGGCTTCATCCCACGACCCTGGGATCATGCCCTGAGCCAAAATCAAGAGTTGGACACTCAACCTACTGGGCCATCCAGGTGCCCCATGAAACCATTTTTTTAAAGTAAGCTATACACCCAGTGTGGAGACCAATGTGGGGAATGTGGGGCTTGGACTCACAACCCAGAGATTAAGACCTGAGTTCAGATCAAGATTTGGAAGCTTACCTGTCTGAGCCACCTAGGCACCCCTGAATTTTCTTGCCATGTATCTCTTACTTCAATTTCTGGGTATTAATACTGAAGTCTGTCTTAAGTCTATTCATTCCCTGCCTGCACCAACTCACAGGTAACTGTCAGGTCTTACACAGGCACAAACTAACATCATGATCCTGTACTTGGGATGTTATTCCACCAAGTTTTCTCTTAGTTGGCTCTTCTTTATCCTTTGGCTCAAATGTTCCCTCCCCAGAAAGCCTTCTCTGACCACCAGATCTAAAGTGGCCCTTCCTATCACTCTGCATTGCATTCCCTGTTGTGTTTCCTCATGGCTCTTCTAATCTAAAATGTATGTGTTTGTGGGGCACCTGGATGGCTCAGTCGGTTAAGCGTCTGACTTCGGCTCAGGTCATGATCTTGCAGTTTGTGAGTTCGAGCCCTGTGTCAGGCTCTGTGCTGACAGCCTGGAGCCTGCTTCGGATTCTGTGTCTCCCCTTCTCTCTGGCTCTCCCATGCTCATGCTCTGTCTCTCTCTGTTTCTCAATAATAAACATTAAAAAAAATTAAAATGCACTTGTTTGTTTACTTGCTTATTGTCTGTGGCTAATCTTCCTGTTAGAGTCAAAGTCCCACCATGAAGGTAGAATCTCACTCATCCACTTTACCCATGCTTTCTTCCACAGCCCTGGAGCAGTACCTGCACATGCTCAGTAAATCTCTGCTGAATGAATTCACATAAAACACTGTCTTTGTTAGCTCAGGTTGCCATAACAAAATACCATAAACTGGATGGCTTAAACAACAGACCTTTTTTCTTACCATTCTGAAAGCTGGGAGGTCCAAGATCAAGGTGCTGTTGATTTGGTTCCTCCTGAAAGCGCTCTTTCCGGCTTGCAGATGCCTTTCTTCTGGCTGTGTCCTTACACAGCAGGGAGAGAGAGAGAGAGAATGAGAGAGACAGACAGACAGACAGACAGAGAGATTATAACTCCATCCATTGTGACTCCATCTCCTCTGCTACCCAGACACATGTGTGTAGGATTTTAGTGATTGCAGGAGAATGGACTCTTTTATGGTATTTCCATTTCCCTCTTATATTCCTTAAAAAAAATTAAAAGCAAGAATTTTTTTCCTTTATGATTGCTACCCCAATTCTTTTTCTCCTTAGACAAAACAAACCATGCAGACCACAGACACATATCTAAATGAAATACATTTTTTCCTTGACAGATCTTAAAGGAGAGTTAGGTTGAAGAGCCCTCAGACTGTCTTTCTCTGGCTGGAATCAGGAAAAGGAAGAATTGGCCACATTTACCCTTTTCTTCTTCCTTTTTTTTTTTTTTTTTAAATTTTCAAATGTTTTATTTATTTATTTATTTATTTATTTATTTATTTATTTATTTTTGAGAGAGAGAGAGAGAGAGCGCGAGAGCAAGCAGGGCATAGGGGCAGAGAGAGAGGGAGACACAGAATCTGAAGCAGGCTCCAGGCTCTGAGCTGTCAGTGCAGAGCCGGAGGTGAAGCTCAAACTCACAAACCACAAGATCATGACCTGAGCTGAAATCACATGCTTAACCGACTGAGCCACCCAGGTGCTCAACTTTTATCTTTTTCTTCTTACCAATTTATCTTTCTTTCCTTCCCTTCTTCATCTTTGACTCTCTCCTAATTCTCCTGGTCTGGGTGGGGGAGAGCTGTGGGTGTTCTGGCACGCCCCAGATCTCAGGGGAGATGTGGGAAATGAGTTGGGGCTTACTCCAGGAGAAACGGCACCTCTAAGCTGAGCAGGGACATAACTTTGGGGTTATGAGAGCCAGGACTTCCCTCAACTATAATAAACACCTTCCTGGCATATCAGGAGAATGAAGAACAGTCTCTTGGGGCCCAAGGATGTTACTGGTTCATTTATTCAAGGTTTGTGTGTATGTGTAAATAAAACAACAAACACGGACACATGCTTTTTGCCATTTTGAGTTCAATGGCGTTTCACTTGTACTTGTGAGCACTTCAACTGCAGAATCTATTGAATAAGCATTTACAGGTATTTACTAAGAACACATATGAATTCTGTGTCATGTAAAAAACATGTGCAACATTCTTTTACTATAAGAGTTATTATGGCAATTAGCAGGCTCTTGAAATGCATCACAAGCTATTAGATCAGTCAGAATAAGGCAAGGCCCTCATCATCTGCTGTTCAACACACACACACTCATTTATTTATGTCAGTTCTCAGACTCAGTAAGCAACATTGCATTGATAACTGAAAAAATAAACTTTGTAGTCATTAATAGTGATTAGTGACTAAGGGTCAAACAAAAATGTTTTACCCTTTGGGAAAAGGTCTGAAGAGAAAAGAAAATGGCAGGAGCAGGAATTTTCTGTGAGGTTTTGAAAAGGTTCAAAACTGGATACTTGGAAAGAATGAAACTTCCCTCTTGTGTGAATTTCCCCAGGGCTTTGGCCAGCCCTAGTGAGGACCTTGCTTTGCCTCCGGGAGCCTGCAGGGCATCCACATGAAACTGTGCCCATTTTACCCGACTTAGAGGAACCGCCAAATGACAAAACTTTAACCAGATGCTGTAGTTCAGGCTGGTCTGGGGCAGAGAGAAAGCAGGAAACAAGGGAGACTCAGATGCATTCATTCCACAGGCTTTACTGAGTACTATTCTGTGCCAGGTAGTGTTGTAGGAGCAGAAGGTAAGAGTTTCTCCCTTCATGGAGCTCATATTCTAATGTGGAGAGAAAGATGAAAACTGTGTAATCAAACAATAAGAGTTGTTAGGAATAAAACAAAGTAAAGGTAGAGAGTGACTGGGGGCAGAAGTTTGGAGATGGCAGCAGCTTGGCAGAAATTTAGGGGAACACACTCTAGGCAGAAGAGTAGCAAGTACAGGGGTGCCTGGGCTGCTCAGTGGGTCAGGTTCCCGACTCTTGATTTCAGCTTGGGTCATGATCTCACAGTTTGTGAGTTTGAGCCCTGCATTGGGCTCTGTGCAGACAGCGGGGTGGATCCTGCTTGGGATTTCTCTCTCTCTCTCTGCCCCTCCCTAGTGTGCTCTCTCTCTCTCAAAAAATAAGCATTAAAGAAAAAGAAAAAAGTAGAGTAGCAAGTACAAAGGCTCTGAAGCGAGAAGGAACATCATGTGTGTGTGCGTGTGTCATGTGTGTGTGTAAAAAGGGGCCAGTGTACATGACATCCCAAGAGTTCAGAAAGAGAAGGAAATGAGGTCAGGGAGGTGAGCAGGGCTAGGTCACATGGGCCCCCTTAGGCCATGGGGAGGAGTCTGAATTGCACTGGTAAGCTACGGATGATTTTAAAGGGTAGGGTCATAGGTTCTGACTTGGACAAACGCAGTCTTATCTGGCTGCTATTGCTATGTAGTAAAAAG
Source organism: Panthera tigris (assembly GCF_018350195.1). Lineage (NCBI taxonomy): Eukaryota > Metazoa > Chordata > Mammalia > Carnivora > Felidae > Panthera > Panthera tigris. The sequence continues at coordinate 73,265,967 of NC_056662.1, read as the reverse complement.
GGCACTGGCACCAGATTAGAGGCAGGATTGTGTTAATTCAGTTGGGAAACGGTGGCTGATACTTAGGTGGGATCAGTGGAAACAGTAGCCAACACCAGGAAGACAGTGGGAGCTAGCATCTTGAAGACTGTCTCCAAAGTCCTGAAAATACTTCCAGGTTTCTGGAAGGAAAATGTGGGACAAAGGTCAGTGGGTGTGTGCAGGAGGGCAGTAAAGGTCAGGAGGATCTTTGTCTTGGAGTTAATCACAGGTGGGGTCTTGCTGGCTCAGGGCAGTCAGTGCTTGAGGGGATGCTTTGCCCCTAGGATCTTTTACCCGAGTTAAGAGATAAGTGGAAAGAAGAACTTCATCAATTAGAAAGTTTCAGATCGAAAGGAGGAAGTGGAAGTCTTCTTTCCAAATGTTCAGACTTAGGATATGTCTTGGAGGTGGGGCTGACGGGGCCTGCTGGTGGCTTAGCTGTGGGGGACGAGGTAGAGAATCCAAAGCTGACTTGCAGTTTGGGGCCTGAGCTACTGAGTGGATATGGGGCTGATAACCGAGATAAGGAAGATTAAGGGAAGAATGCGCTTGGAGATGGAGTCAGGTTTGGTTTTAGGTCATTTTAAGCTGGAGTTATCTGTTAGACATCTAAGAGGACAGATTGAGTAGGCAATTGGCTTCAAGGTCAGGCCTGGAGAAGGTTTTTTTGGAACCATTGGCTGCAGTCTCCTTGCCGCGTAGAATAGGTTCAAATGCCTTTCCCACATTTCACGGAACTCAACAGCGGTCAAGATGATTTGGGGGAATTTCCAGGTGGACAGGGAGGGAAAGATGGCTTCATTCCTTGTCACTTTTAGCTCCAGCTTCTGCTTCTTTTGAATCAGTGCAGTTTATGGACAATATCTTCTTCCTCTGCAACACCCTTCCCTCAGAGAAGGAAATCAGCCACTTCCTTGATTTCCATATTCAGTCAGGCTGTCAAGTGTTTGCTGGAAACAGAGGTGAGTGTGCATGTTTGGGGAGAGAAGGTGGGGTCGTACTATACTAACACAAACTCATTTTTTAAAATTTTTTTTATTTAGAGAGAGAGAGAGTTTGAACTGGGGAAGGAGCAGAGGGAGAGAGAGAGACAACCTTAAAATTTTTTTTTGTTTATTTTTGAGACAAAGAGAGACAGAGCACAAGAGAGGGAGACACAGAATCTGAAACAGGCATCAGGCTCTGAGCTGTTAGCACAGAACCCGATGCGGGGCTCAAACCCACAAACCGTGAGATCATGATCTGAGCCGAACTCAGACGCTCAATCGACTGAGCCATCCAGGCACCCCGAGAGAGAGACAATCTTAAGCAGGCTCGATGTTCAGCTTGTGAGCTCATGACCTGAGCAGAAATCAAGAGTCACTTAACCAACTGAGCCACCCAAGCAAGCCTACGAATACTATTTTTTAATAACACAAATACTATTAAATGGAATACTAGTCTTCCATGTTCTTAAAATGTCTTAGATCGCTGTATGTGAGGGACATTTCAGGGTATTTCTTTTTTTTTTTTTAAGTTTATTTATTCTTAAGTTTATTTATTTATTTTGAGAGAGACAGAGAGAGAGAGCGAAAGCGCGCACAAGGGCAGGAGGAGTGATAGAATCCCAAGCAGTCTCCGTGTGGTCAGCACTAAGCCTAGCTCGGGGCCTAATCTCAGGGACTGAGAGATCAGGACCTGAGCTGAAATCAAGAGTTGGACACTCAACCAACTGAGCCACACAGGTGCCCCATTTGCTCTTCTTTTTTTCTTTTTTAAGGGTATCTCTGTGGCCCTTTTGCATCTCTCATTCTTAGCACCTAGACTTTTCCTGGCAGAGGAACTAAACTCTCTCCACCCATGCCCCACTCTCCCCACAAGGCAGCTCCAGATCCATATTTATATATTCAAATCCACCAAGAACTGAGAAAAATCTCTCTTTAGAAAACATTTGCTGTTTGTAAAAAGTCAGCCTTTCTCAACTTTGACAATCCCTGAAGCATCCAGACAGCTTCTCAGGGCAGGGAAGAGGGAGAGGGTTCAGGCAGTTGCCCCTCCCCAGTCACTGATGACGGTAGGGGAAAATAGTCCAAGCTCTGGTGTCCCAGGAGGCATCTTTTTACCACATACCTGGAATAAGACCCATTGGCAGCAGGACCACAGGACTTGGCGGAGGAGCAGGGGCCAGCAGAAGGCACTTTGCCCTGGGGGAGACTTGTACCTCAAGTGCTTCTGCATTTCACAGATTTAGGAAATGACAACTCAAACCAGAAATAGCTAAAGCACTAACATGCCCTTGATACTGTAGAACATCTCTGTTGTTGAAACACTGAATTTTAAGCAATCCAGACAAAGAGAAAGATATGCAATTGATAGGTCCCTTAATGCAGATAATGTGAGAAAGTGGCTGGGTTTATAAAAATGTTATGTGACCAGAAAGAACTGGAAAAGCAGAAAAGACACATTCCGGGTTCTGTGATTTCAGTACCAAAGCAGAGAATTTCCTGCCCAGAGTGTAGGGTTTAACAGTGCCGTCCCGGATGGGGTGGGTATTTTAATGCTAGATGGGCTATTGTAGTGCTGGGTTTTAGTATTCATACTGCTGCTTAAATTAGTGATAAGTAATGTGCTATGAATTCAGTTCTTCTGAACCTGTTTGTTCTCTTTGAGGTATCCTGAGATAAAAGAACCCCAAAGATAACCTTATTCTTATGCTGTCCTCTGGCCAGAGGATGGGCAACCAGATAAGCTTCTCCTTAAAACAATATTGCCTAATGAGGATCCCTTCCTGATAGGTGGTGCCAATGTTGCATAACTCCACCTTTTTAGCTGTCTCTCCTCTTCCCAGTTCCTCCCTCTGTCTCTGTTCCTCTGCTTTCAGAAGATTCTTTTCTTTCTCACTTTCACCAAATCCAAGTAGTCATTACTTACCTGCTTTGCTTCCCAAACACTGTGAGGAAAACTATGGACCCTCACCCAAGAAAAGTATATATACAGGAGCATACGTGGATCATGCTACTAAAATGGACCCATGTTAAGGACCCTACCCCGAGGGGCTACACAGTGGTTGAAGGAAGTAAGGAGAGGGGTTAGAAGCTATTTCTTTAAAAAAAAAATTTTTTTTTAACGTTTATTTATTTTTGAGAGACAAAGACAGAGTGCAAGTGGGGGAGGGGCAGAGAGAGAGGGAGACACAGAATCGGAAGCAGGTCCCAGGCTCTGAGCTGTCAGCACAGAGCCTGACATGGGGCTTGAACCCATGAACTGTGAAATCATGACCTGAACTGAAGTCTGATGCTTAACCGACTGGCGCCCCTGGGGTTAGAAGATCTTGATCATAGTCATGAACTAGGGCTCCCGTGATAGAGCAAGGATGCTGCTGTGAGAATAGGTGGGAACTCTACTTCCTGCTTCATCATCTGTAAACATGCAAGTCTTCCTGTTCCCTCTCGTAAAATTGTTTGTCACATAGCTTTATATTTCCATCTTGGACAATAAACCAGGTAACTTAATCTTTATGTGTTTTCAATGTAGATTAATTGGGAAATTGAATTAAGTTAAAGAGCTGCTATCCTTGAGGACCTGTGGGACTTCTGTCTGTGGTATATATTTGATGCAAGAGCTTGATTTCAGAAGACCCGACTTCTTGGCTCTGTTATCTATTAACTCTACAGTCTTGGACATGTGAAAATAATTCTCTGGCCTTAATTCTGGCCATATGAGGACTACGGTAATGGATTGTTGTGAAGATCACACAAGATGTATCCATGAACATATTTTGTAAATCTTGAGGAGCTACAAATTCAATTTGTTATGATCCAATAAATGTATAGCAAGATGATATTCACATCTCATAATGTCTATTGCTAGGGGCTGGGGCCTTTACTAATATGCATTACAGGCTCTGAAATACAAATTCTCTCTCCTCTCTCTTTTTTTTTTCTGTGTAGATTGGGGAAGGATTATATGATGGTTAGCTTTATGTGTCAGCTTGGTTGACTGGAGTCTAGTCCTCTAGTCAAATATGTTTAGATGTTGCTGTGAATATCTTTTAGATGTGATTAACATTTAAGTCAGTAGACTTTGAGTAGAGCAGATTGCCCTTCATAATGGGAGTGGACATTATCTAATCAGTTGAAGGCCTGAAAAGGAAATGAGATCCCACAAGAGAAAGAATTGCTGCTTCCTGACTGCCTTTCACTCAAGACTGCAAACATCATCTCTTTCCTGGGTCTCAAGCCTGCAGCTGGCTCTGCAGGATCCAGACTTGCCAGCCCCCACAACTGCATGACCCATTTCCTTAAAATAAATCTATATATCTCTCTATACATCTATTGATTCTATTTCTATGAAGAACCCTATCAGGTCAGGTAAAGGGAAGAGGAGAGGAGGGTGAGGAAATTTTGCATGGCCGTTAGAAAAGAGGATCTAGTGCCCTGTTTAAATTTTTTTTTTTAATATTTATTTATTTTTGAAGAGAGAGACAGAATGCAAGTGGGTTAGGGCAGAGAGAGAGGAAGGCACAGAATCCAAAACAGGGTCCGGGCTCTGAGCTGTCAGCACAGAGCCTGATGTGGGGCTCGAACTCACAGGCTGTGAGATCATAACCTGAGTCGAAGTCGGTCGCTCAACCAACTGAGCCACCCAGGCGCCCCGAATCCAGTGCCCTGTTTAAAAAGTGAATTCTGTAGGCTTGGGTGGGCTGCTTTATCTGGATTACACATGGAAGCACAGCTTTTCCCCTTATAATTCCTCTTAATTCGGTACTATTGAAGTGAAGGTATAGTTTGCCTATTAAAAGAAAAAACTGGTGTGTTTCCTTCCTTTGTGTGTGTGTGTGTGTGTGTGTGTGTGAGAGAGAGAGAGAGAGAGAGAGAGAGAGCGAACACGTGTGTGTGCATCTATTTTAAACATACTTTAGATCATTCTGCATGTAGAAATTCACATCCTGCTTTTATTCTTATGTTTACATGCAAGCATTTTTCTGTGTTGTGACAAACTGTCATAGGCATCACTTTTAGTGGCTGCACATCCAATCTATTGATACTAATTTATTTACTTATCTCTTGATTGTTTACCTTTGGTAGTTATTGATATGTTGATTGTTGTTACTGTCATTTTAAATTATAATGCAGCAAGGTGTGGTGGGTAAAGCACAAAGTTTGGAGATCTCTAGATGTAGGTTTGAATTTCAGAAAAGATATTTAGCTGCATGACTTAGGGAAGTTACTTAATCACAAAATGTGAGATGTGGGTGGTATTACTTTACTTTACATGTTTTAATGATTGAGAAAACATAAAAATGCCAGTAGAGTCCCTGGCACATGGTAGGCATTCAGTAAATGATAAAAATACATTTCAAGTCAACTGTTAAATCCCCAAGGTCAAGGCATGATTTTATTATTTCCAACGCCTATCCTGGTTTATGATGTATAGTACTCAGTACAGGACGTATTTGCGGAGCTGTTGACTGCTTTAGTGAGCTTTGCCAAAATTTAGGATTATTTTCTTAAGTGGAATTACTGGATCAAAGGATAGAGACAAGCAAGGCTCTTGAAACATGTTACAGATTGGTCTCCTAGAAGGATTGTATCAATTTAAGTGGTTGTTATGCCAACAGGGAGTACATTTATGCATGAAAGCAGCAGACCTCATCTGCCTTAAGTCATGACTATTGTCATAACCAGTGGGTGTGACCTTGAGTACTGCTGGCACCAAAGCAGTCCTGTCCCATAGGGAAGGGGAAAAAAAAAAACCTGGCCAGGAGTGGGTGAAGTGGGGCTAATCACAAGACTGGGTTTGCTAATAAGGCAGCCTGCCAGGGGATTGCCCATTGAAGGAGCTTATTTGGGAGTGTGGTAGTTTAGTTTTTGGTGGTTGCTCCTGATTTGGCTTTTCTTGAGTCCTTGACTTTTGGGGGATAAATGTATCACCAATAACAGTTGGGTTGTAACTTCTGAGTGTGTAAAAAACACTTACAGAAGTGTTCATTTACTGTTGCTTTTATGGAAATCAAGGGAGATCAAGGCATCAGACAAATACATCTTGGTTCCTATATTTGTACTCCAAACCAGGAAACGGTAGAGCCAATGAGAAATAATCTTCATAGTTTCTGAGATTACAGATGGAATCATAATAGATACAAATTTTTGCACATTTATGCTTATGTCATATGATTATGTCAAAGATTGAAATTCAATTTAAGCCTTCTACCAAGTAAACTACCCATCTATGGATAATAAGATGGCTGTCATATTTAAAATCAGCATGAAGAAAAAGGAAGAATTTAAGTGTGTTCAGTTCTCCTTTTCCCCATACCTGATAAATTCAATTAGCATTCTTGATTAGCACAAAGATGAGGGGCATTCCATACATTTTTTTCTATCACCTAGGTGAAATACATAAACTCTCTGGGTTCACAATACAATAATCAGAAATGTTTAATATTCAAAATGTCTGTGTATTCACACATATAATTCTGTGTTGCATATATGCCATTTAATTTAGGCAAAGTAAATTTGTGGTTCCTTTTCTTGTGTGCTGTAGCTTAAAAGAAGATGGAGACAATGTACCCTTTTGAGAACTCCAAATATAGAAAAAAGAAGTATAACATCCCTTTCTTCCAAAAGAAATTGCTTTCCTCTCTTTTTCCTTTTTAAGACCAAAAGATTTCACTGAAAGATCAGAAAATCTGGCCATGCCCCCAAGGTTCCCACTGAACCACAAACTGTTTTTATACTTGGGCTCTTTACTCATCTAGGTCACCTGACAGACTCAGTAGATCAGACTTGAAAAAACAAAGGTCACTTCCCCCTCCCCTGGGGCAAGGAAGCCTAGCCTTCCAGGAAACAAAGCCCTGTTTGCCGTCCCAAGAGGTGGAAGAAGAAATACTACTTGTTCCTTCATGATGAGTCAACCCCCTAGACACAGTTAATTTCTCACTGGCATTGGTATAAATTTCTGCCTCCATAAATAACAAGATCGGTTTGAGTTTCCCCATCATCTCCCTAGGCACTGAGATTTGAAGCCTTGGCAGTCTTTGTGGCTCTTCCCTTGTGTTTGCCAAATAGTTCTATCAGCTGCCAAACCTAGATTCTTCCACCAGAGCTCTTGTGCCCACAACCTTATCTGTATCCCCCACACCCACCTCCAAGATGCTACTTTTGTTATGGAACCAGGCTGGAATGCTGATGGAAAAACCAAGTGGCACTCAGAGATCTTGGTGGATCCGAGGTTTATTTAACACTGGCGGGCTCAGAGGAGACCATTTCTCCAAAGATCTGAGCCCTGAATGCGAGCGGGAAAGGTAATTTATAGTTATCAGCCTCCATATTTGTGTGTGTGTGTGGGGGGGGTGGTTCACACATGCAGCAAACAAAGGAAGAACCCAGAGGAGGGGTCTCTAAGCTAGAGACCAGAGTTTGTTTTAGCCCCATCAGCCATCTTTGGTGTACTTTATCCACTTCTCCAACAGTCCCCCCTTTGATGCCTTTTATTTATTTATTTATTTATTTATTTATTTATTTATTTATTTTTAAAATTTTTTTAATGTTTATTTTATTTTTGAGACAGGGAGAGACAGCATGAACAGGGAAGGGTCAGAGAGAGAGGGAGACACAGAATCTGAAACAGGCTCCAGGCTCTGAGCTGTCAGCACAGAGCCTGACGCGGGGCTCGAACTCGCAGACCACAAGATCATGACCTGAGCCGAAGTCGGATGCTTAACCGACTGAGCCACCCAGGCGCCGCCCCTTTGATGCCTTTTAAAAAAAACTTTGAGTAGGCATCACCTTTCAGTTTTACAGGTTAGTACACTCGAAAGGCTAAGATATGTGCAGTAGTTTGGCAAGCAACAGTGTTTTCAGTAAAATGTACCACGGCATTCAGTATACAGGGGCCAATGGATACAAGTAAAATTATGGAGAGGAGGGGCCCCACCAGGGCAGGAAGCCAGGATGCCCAATCTGTGAGATCCCATCCTTTCCATTGATTGATACTTTCCTGTTGTCTATGTTGAATTCTTTCCTTGAGTTCCTTAACCTTAGTTGTAACTATTCCTGACAGGTTTACGAAATAGCAACATTCCTCCCCCAGAAAGATGAAGTCCCTCTTTTTCTGAAGTGAGGAGGTCAAGGGCTCGCCTATTTTGGAGGGTCACTGCCACCAGAGAGTTTATTTGGCTTTGTAAGGTTACCAGAGAATCTGCCCCTTGTTCCATGTCTTCATTTAGCTCTTGAGATAGTCTGTGGCATAGTCCTATGGATGAACCTATGCCCCCTATTCCAGTTCCTATTCCTGTCGCAATTCCTGCTCCTATCAGAATGGATAGCAGGATTGCCCGTTTAGCCTGGGACTTGTGGCTAGAGGCTGTTAGGAGCTGATCTTCATTGTACACGGATATCTCTGGGGTTAGGAAAACAGGATAACATATCTGAGTCCAGTTGGCCTCTAAGCATCGGTAGGCCAAATTAGAACACAGAACACACCAGGGGTTGAACATAGGGTTGTATTTCTCTTTAAGGTTATATTTCTTCCGTATAGAGGTACTATTCATACCTTCAGGGACTGTACAGATTAGATTGTCAGCATTTGTGAGACGGATCCCAGTGGCCAGGGGTCCAATTAAGACAGAGGTGTTGGTTTTGAGATTTTCAGGAGCTTCCCAGGTCAAAGGGATAGGAGTGGCTAAGTAAGCCCTCCAGCTAAGGGGCAAGCACATCCAGCAGGTTTGGGTGTGATTATCTATTTTATGAGGACTTGTAGAGTAGTGTTGGCCCAACGCTGGAGTGGGGAATTGGTAAGCATCTGATTGAGGGCCGAAAGGTTCAAACCCTGGTAGGCTGCCGGGGGAGTGGTCGCCTTTATGGCTTGTATTACCCTGTCCTGGGTATCCTTTATAATGTTTTGGAGGGCCCTGTCTTGCATCCCTCCCCCGTCCAAGATCCCCCATTGAGGAAGGTAAGTGTAGCAAGCTCATTTCCCTTTCTGGAGGCCCTTGTTGTGACATGTGTTCCTGATATTTTGGGTTATCTATGTGGTCCAATACTTAGTCCTTGGGACACTGGATGACTGACAGAGAGTGGGTGTTTCTCCCTTGTAGCAATCTTTGTGGAGGGAGATGAAGGCGCTGGACGCCCTTGACCCCCCTTATTGTCGTATAACAATCCTGGGGGCAAAGTGTGTAAGTGGCAATTGTGAGGGTGAGAGAAGTTATAATATACAGGCAATACTTAATAATCCTCCCATCCAGAGGAAGTATGTGAGACCCAGCATGCATCTTTTGTCCCATGTCCAGCTTGTTGGTGCAGTCTCTCTCAGCCCAACAGTAAGAATTAAGATCAGGACTATGATACCAATAAGGGGCAAGGGCTGGCAGACTTGTATCCAAACCCCTGGGCTCAGTCCACATGTTGATTCCTCAAGCTTCTGCCATGTGCAGGCCAGCCAGCTTCCAGGGTGTGGCTGGAGCAGGGCTGGAGATCTCAGGGGCCAGTGTCTTTTTGAGGGTCCGTTTAAGTGGGTTGACTGGATCTGGATCACTTCCCCAGGTTGAGGGTTCCTCTGTTGGCCTTCTTAACTCTGGAGTAATGGACCCATGGGGTGATATCTAAAACTGAGTCCTCTATTTGGTTGTATATCTGTAAAGTCCATCTCCAAATCTTCGAAAGAGGTGGGTGTCTGGTAACTGTCAGATCAGGTTTAGGGAAGATATGGTTTGCATATTTAGAGATCCATCCTGTTTTCCAGTTGTTTAAATAACCGTATGCCCATTGGGTCTTATTATTATCCTCATAGAATAACAAGCATATAAGATTGCCTATACATGAAATACTGTGACAGTTTTCTGAAGTTTACCTCAAGTTGTCTAGTTTAGGCAAACAACAAACATTTAAAGGCAATCATAACTAGAATTTAACATCCATAATGGTGTATTGTTGAAATATAGTTGTTCTCTCTAAGCTCCCCCCCACTCCCCCCCTTTCCAGAGATAGCCAAATTGAGACCAGTGCATTTCTAGAACAAATCCAGTCTTAACAAATCTGGCCTAATTATTTACATAAGTTCAGTAAGAATAACGATTGATCATGAGGATCTTTTAAAGTTTGCTTTGTTGGAACCTTTTATAAGGATCTCTGGGTTGAAATTTTAGTAGCCTCTCCAGGCCAGAAGCCAAGCCAAATACTTGCCATCAGACAGGTCTGCAATACCTGTAGAATTGGGTGAATTCCTCTTCATGAGGTGCCCAAGATATCCTGAGGTTCCTGCACCTGCCAGGAAGTGACCTTCTTTACTTACCTGGTGAGGCTGCTGGAACTCTGTAAGCAAGGCACCAAGCCAACATTATGGCTCCATGTTTTATAAAGCTAACCCTAAGTGGCTTAAGGAACCTTAAGTTCCTTAAGTCTGTCTGGTTATATCTGAGTCTATGAATGTCATCCTCAAATATGACATTCCAGTCAAAGCCTTGGTAAAATAACCAGTATTTCCAATGGTGACCTTTTACAAGATGAACAGATTCTTAATGAACTTATGCAAACAATTGTAATTGCCATGAAATAAAGAATACTCATTGAGAGTTTTGAATTTGAGGGGAGTTATGTAGAGAGAAAAGATAAATGCTTCAGTATACAAATGCATACTTTATGACATTTTTGTATATCATAGATATCTTAAGAGAAAGTTTCCTTAATCTGGAAGAGGAAACATTAGAGAACCAGCAATATTTTCAACAAGAATCACAAAACTATCATCTACCTCAGTTCATTTAATCCCATGTTCCTAATTCTTGTTCAATTTGAATGCAGCTTTTTAGTTCTGGAAACTCTTACCCATTTTAGTATTAATCTTAAAGATGTTGAATACCTGTATTTATACCCAAAGTCCTTTTTATAAATCTCCTTGAACAAGAAACACATTTTGTGAGAGAATAAGAACAATTATAAATGACAAAATCTCAGAAATAGACATCGTTAAAGATCTGATGAAAGTTCATTATGATGCAATTGACAAAAAAATTCGGTTATTTCTGTGACACATAACATCTCAAGTAATCAGAATATTAAGTTATGACCTTATATCAAAACATTAAAACTTTAGGAATTGCATATATTAGGGCAGTTACAGCATTTACCTGTGCAATACAACTTAAGGTTTACCATCGTATGACAGTGCTTTTCCAAGTAACAGCATCCCAAATAAAAGGGCCTAATTGGTCAAGAAGACTTCATTTACCATTTAAATCCTGAGAAGTTTGTTAAAACCTCAGAAGTCATAAGTGCATCCTAAATAGGATGACAGATCATTACAAATCTTATAATTTTATTTATTTCACCAAAGTGGCAATAAAAGATCCCAAAGGTGAATGTATAGCATTACACAGTTGTTATCAAAACCTAGCTCCTTTAACATTGAGAAGTTTTAACTAAATAATCAAAGACCTAATAGAGATGAGACCTAAAACTCTGATTTTCCCAGAGGATAAAGCTTTGTTTGCACTGTCTTATCAAGAGCAGATCCACAGTTCAAGAAAACGTTGTCATTTGAGCAGAGAGAAAAGCAGAATTTCAACCTTATACCAGTGTACTTTTAAAACTCCATTTATCTCAACCTTCTACAACTTTCTTTTGCTTCCAAATTTTGTCCCAAAGCCATTTCTTTCCAAATAACCAGTCTCATTTACGACAAAATTACTTTCTTCTACCCTCAACGAAACTGTATTTCCATTCCTTATATCTTTCTTATATATCTCCTATTTTCCTATATACAGGGTTGCTTTCTTTATTTTCATCAGTCTTAAGTAATTTAGCAGAATTTTAACTCTTAGGAAACCTTAGTCTCCAGTTGAGGACTTAGTAACCAATTGAGAGGTGTTTACATCATAATTTTTTAGATAGTGAATTCATGAACCAATTAAGTACAAAGCATGTTTTCCAATAGGTCCGAATAGCCTTTATTTCTCAGCAATAAGTTAAAAACACAAACGTATGTTCAATAATCAAAGCTTTAGCATTCCATCCTATTTGGAAAGTTTCAGGTTACCAAGGACCTTGAAAGTTAACAATTACCTGTGAAAACTTTGAGACAGGCAAAGTTAACTATCATTAACAAATTGCAACAGAGCTAACATGAACTTATTTGACCTTTGCCGATACCTTTAAAGACAGGTCCAATAAACTTAAATTAGTTTAAATATCAAATATATGTCACCTGCATCCACCTAAAAGTCAATCAATTTTCCCCATTGTCAATTTTCATTTGGGGCACCAGCGGAGATATCTGAAATGGGTGGTCCAAGGGGGGTGCACTTTGCTCCTTGACTTGGAGGGCAGGAGGAGGAGCCAATGGTGCCTGAGACACTGAGGATGGTGTAGGACCACACCCAAGGTGGTGCAGAAACATGAGGGGGAGAGGAAGGCAGAAGCAGCAACTGCTTGGGAATATTCCTTAAAGTCCCTGTCCTGAGGTAGACTAACCACAGTTGGTTCTAATTATAGCCGTTCACCTGGGAAATGAGGGATAATCCCTCACATTTATTAAGCAGAGGAACAGGGAGAGAGAGTCCGTGTCCCCTTTTAGTCTGGTTCTATCTCGGCTAGACCAGTAAGGTCTCCTTCTCGAGGTTCCTCCTGATTTTGGTTGGAGTTTTGGGACTTTGCCTTGTTGGGACACTTATTCTTTTTAATGTCCTTTCTCCTTGCAGTAGGTTCATATTTATGGCTTTCTCAGCCCCCTGCTCTGATCCCCCAGAGAGCCTCCTGATACCAGCAGACGTGGACTGGCATCTGGAGAGTGCCTGAACCTGGCCGAGGGTGCAGTCTGGCCGGTGGTCCTTGCGGTGGAGGGTTCTCTGGCCCGGAAGGGGAGGAGAGATGGGAGGCTGCCACGGCAGCTCTGTGGCAGTGGCAGTGGCAAGACAGATGGGGAAGAGTTTTGAGCTCAGGAAAGGGGGAGGGAGCCTAATGAGTCACGAGGAGGCAGAACACTAGGGGAGCGGTGGGTCGCTTCTTTGGCTCCCTGGGTGAGTCTCCGGATAAAGTGGCTAAAACCTTTGCTTGGCTCTCCTTGCTCCGCCCCGACCCCACGATGTTCCCATGAGGTGGAGTCACAAAGACAGACAGAGGGATAGGGGCGCCCCCTCCAATGAGGAGACCAGCCAGTTGCCCGTCTGCCCGTGTCTGAAGGGACCCAGGTGATGTTCAGCCCCACAGGTCCCAGCCCTGTGACCCATGATCAGAAACCACTCTGATATTGCCACAGATGAGCACCATCCATCATGGAACTGCAGACGGGCCCAATCAGACTCCGTGGGCCCCTGGGAACCCCAAGGGCTCCCGCCGGTGGAGCCACGGAATTGAACTCAGTAGGCAAGCTAGACCGAGTTGCACATTCACATTCACATACACACCAGAGGTTATTACATTCCCTCCCACAGAATTCCTACCTGTGAGACTTCTGAAATCTCGGGGAGTGATCAGGTTCTCCTTCCACTCTTGCAAGTGGGCCTGACTAGATTGGGCCCCAACCTTACCAGTTCCGATGTCGGGTCCAGGTCCTCACCTGCCAAGTCTCCTCAAGTCCAATGGGAATGGCAGAGCGGGGCTGGCCCGAGGTGACAAAGCAGGAGACTGCCAAAATTCAGGCAGGGCACGCACTCTCCCTTGTGATTCCTCATTCTGTCACCGCCTCACCATTCTCCCAAACTGGTGGTAACAATGGGCCAATGAGGTTGGGTTTCCCGGTCAGGGGATCAAATTTGTTACGGAACCAGGATGGAACGCTGACGGAAAAACCAAGCGCCACTTGGAGATCTTGGTGGATCGGAGATTTATTTTACACCGGCGGGCTCAGAGGAGACCTCTTCTCCAAAGATCTGAGCCTTGAATGCGAGCAGGAAGGGTAATTTATAGTTATAAGCCTCCATATTTGTGTGTGGGGGGGGCGGGGGGGTTGCGAGCATAGCAAACAAAGGAAGAAGAACCTGGAGGAGGGGTCCCTGAGCTAGAGACCAGAGTTTGTTTTAGCCCCATCAGCCATCTTTGGTGTACTTTATCCACTTCTCCAACACTTTAACACAGACTCTCCTCACCTCTTGCCTGGACCATCCTGATCTGTGACTTCTTACCAGATCTACTGGCTCCAGTTGATATTTTTACTTTATTTTACACTTTATGTGTCCCATCCTTATCCCCATTGCTCAGGTGGAGCTCAACCTCTCTTTTTCCTAGTACCTGATGGGGTTTTGGAGTGGTGTTGGGGGTTCAGAGCAGACAGCCAAGAAAGAATTCTTGAAGATGTCTTTGGTGCAAAAAAAGGTGATTTTATTAAATCTCAGGACCTGTGGGCAGAAAGAGCTGCCCTGGGGTTGTGAAGAGTGACTGTGGAGTTGAGGGAGATAAAGTCAAGAGGAAGCTTCTTAAAGGGATTTCCGTGTGCTAAAGAAGACTTTTTTTTTTTTTTAATGTTTATTTAATTTTGAGAGAGAGAGAGAGAGAGAGAGTGCACAAGTGGGGGAGAGGCAGAAGGAGAGGGAGACACAGAATCTGAAGCAGGCTCCAGGCTCTGAGCTGTCAGCACAGGACCCAACATGGGCTCGAACCCATGACCCACAAGATCATGCTGGGAGCCAAAGTCACTCAACTGACTGAGCCACCCAGGCATCCCTCCATGTGCTAAAGAAGACTTACAGATTACTGGAGACCTAGCTATTGTCAAGGTAAAGTTGTCTTTCCCTCTAGCAAAGCATTATCTTTAAGACAGTAAAGAGTTCCTGGAGATTAGGCTATTGATAAGATTGCCTTTTTCTTGTAATATTACTAAGATATTTGTAAGCTGATGGAGACTCTATCAGTTTAACTCATTTGTTTTCTGTCCTTTCCTTTGTTCTTAGGCAGCCAGGCCTACTTGAGGAGGAATATCACACATATCTCACCTGGGGGAAGGGGGTTTGTGCTAGCTTGTGCTTGTCCCTCAGCCTGCCTTATGCTCCCTCATCAGTACCTGCCGCTGGCCTTTTCTACTTCTATCATCATTCCACTCTTTCAATGTAAAATTCCCTTCCTGTCTTCCCACTTATTCAAACTTTACCTCTCTTTCATTGGCCTTAAGTTTCACTTTATTCCAGAATCTTTCTCAATGGAAATAATTACCCCCTCTAAGTTCCCACAGCATTTTTCATGTACATTCTTTAAGCATTTACTGATGAAGTTTGGGGGTGATGGTGGGTTCAAGAAAGAATTCTTGAAGTCATCTTTGGTACAAAGAGGTGATTTTATTAAACCATGGGGACAGGACCCATGGGCAGGTAAAGCTGCACAGGGGTTCTGACAGGTAACTCATTATATGCTCTCAGGTTGGGAAGGGGTCAGGAATAGAGTAAGTCTCTAAGGAATTTTGGAAGCAAGGTTTCCAGGACCTTGAGGGGCTAGCTGTTGCTAGGGGATTCCATTTATTACCATTTAATAAAACCCCAGTCATGATGCATATCAGGGGGCCTAAGCTTGGAGCATGATTGCTAGCATATGTCCTGGGGCAGTTGAGATAAAGAGAGTAGATTTACAGGATCCTGGAGGTTGGGAAGCTGAACTGGAGGAAAGTCATTCTGCTGGTTTCAAGGACTTGTCCATGGGCTGTAGGCAGAAGGGAATTAAATTTTTCATTTGCCTTAGTTTCCCACATCACTATGGTGAGCACTTAAACCCCTTTCCTTTGTTCTTGGGTAGCTGGGAGTGTCAGAGGAATATCACACATGTTCAACCTGGGAGTGGGGGAGGTATGCCACCCTGTATTTTGCTCTCAGCCTGCCTGGTGCTCCCTCATCACTTATCACCACCACTCTGTTTACAAATAGTGTCCCTACTTGACAGCAAATCTTTTCACAGTCGAGCTCATTTTTTTTAATGATTTTGTATGTCCAAAAATGGTATATTGCAGGTATTAAAAAATGTTTACTTATTTAGAGGGGGAAGGGCAGAGAGAGAGAGAGAGAGAATCCCAATGCTCAGTGCAGAGCCTGACACAGGGCTCAATCTCATGACCGCAAGATCACAACCCAAGCTGGTATCAAGAGTTGGTCGCTCAACTGACTGAACCACCCAGGTGCCCCTTCTAGTGAGTTTTTTTTTTATTTTTTTTAACGTTTTTTATTCATTTTTGAGACCGAGAGAAACAGAGCACGAACGGGGGAGGGTCAGAGAGAGGGAGACACAGAATCTGAAATAGGCTCCAGGCTCCGAGCTGTCAGCACAGAGCCCGACGCGGGGCTCGAACTCACGGACCGTGAGATCGTGACCTGAGCTGAAGTTGCACGCTTAACTGACTGAGCCACCCAGGCGCCCCTCTAGTGAGTATTTAAAAAAAATTTTTTTTAATGTTTTTTATTTATTTTTGAGACCGAGAGAGACAGAGCACGAACGGGGGAGGGTCAGAGAGAGGGAGACACAGAATCTGAAACAGGCTCCAGGCTCTGAGCTGTCAGCACAGAGCCCTACGAGGGGCTCGAACTCACGGACCGTGAGATCGTGACCTGAGCTGAAGTTGGACGCTTAACCGACTGAGCCACCCAGGCACCACTCTAGTGAGTATTTTTTAGCAGGTTTTCAATATTTGTTAAAGGAAGACAGGCTAAAATCTCCTACAGAGCAAAAATGTATTTAGTAACAGGAAATTAACTATTTTTTTGGTTATTGCAGCCTCACCTCTATCATTCCAGTAGAAGAACTGGAATATCATTTCTAAATCTACATCATTCCGTCTGAGAAAAATAGGGCAAAAATATTTCTACACTGATGTTTCCTTATTTTATGATAGTCATCTATGAGCTAGCTTTAGAATCACTAACTGCCACAACAGCCTGGGAGACAGGTGAATTCCTGACACATATCACATACAAGAATGTGTGCATTGGAGAGAAAGGACTTAAAATTGACCAGAAGGCTAGGTTGTGCTTACTAGTTGCCACATAAGTTCTTTGATTGTGTAAGTATGTGAGTTGCTTTGGGGACATGCTGTGGCTTTGGCCTAACCTTAGGTTTCATGTAACCCTGTGATGTGGCTGGGGCAGGTGGCCCTAGGGAGCGTGGACATGTGGGTGGTGCACCACATTTCACGGCAGAGATGGAGGCTCAGGTCCTGGTGCTGCCACTTACCAGTGAGTGACCTGGACAAATCTATCAGTCTCTGCTTGTAAGGGAAGAAAATCGCTCCTTATTTCTAATGTTCTTTTTGGTTCCCAACACCTGTGCATCAGGCTGTGAGCTGATGATTTTCAATAAATTGAAACAGCAAATGTTTCCAGAAAGCCATCGATGTGAGCAGCTGGAAGACAAATGGGAATTCTGGAAACTGTATTTTCAAGTTGCACCTAATTGATGCCTGGTATTTTTGCACATTGACATAACAATGTAGCTTCATGCAAATGGCATGTATTAGCA
This sequence comes from Panthera tigris, assembly GCF_018350195.1. NCBI lineage: Eukaryota > Metazoa > Chordata > Mammalia > Carnivora > Felidae > Panthera > Panthera tigris. Next base: position 73,248,538 of record NC_056662.1, on the reverse strand, counting down.
ATGTGTTGTAATTCCCAGAATTCTTCCCAGAAAATACTGGGGAAGTCTTCAGCCATTCCCTTAGGTGTACCAACTTGCTGCCAAAGTCCCCTTTTGCCTTTTGCTCTCACTGTTTGGACAGTGCATGAAAACTGAGCTACTGCTACTGTTGCTTGTAAAAGTCACAACCAAATGCTATGCTGTTGCATATTTATGTTTCCTATAGAGTTATTTGTAGACATTGTAAATGGCTTCATATGACAAGATGCTCACTGGGACATGGAATGAATACTCTTGGCTGTTTGATAATTTATGGAAAGAAAGAAAGAAAGAATGAGATTGATCTAAAGGTTACCTCTGGCAGGAAAGAAAAAGATCATCTAAGTTTACATGTGGCAAGAAACTCTATTTTAAAAATGGTTTCTAGGGGTGTCTGGGTAGCTTGGTTGGTTAAGCATCCAACTCTTGACTTTGGCTCAGATCATCATCTCACAGTTTGTGAGATTGAGTCTTGCATTGAGCTCTGTGCTGAGAGTGCGGAGCCTGCTTGGGATATTCTCTCTGTCTGTCTCTCTCTCTCTCTCTCTCTCTCTCTCTCTCTCTCCCTATGCACCTCTCCTGCCACATGCACATTAGCATATGCACTCTCTCTCTCAAACAAACATTTGAATAAAAATGGTTTCTGTAGAAAAGATGGCTAGTTAGAATGGTCTTGTTTTGTTGCATGATATATACAGTAAAGCTCTGGCTTGTAATTAATTTTAAAATATGTAAAAACCAGCCTTAGCCTCTTGATAGAATTGCCTAATATAATTGCAGAAATAAATAATTGTATGGGGAAGGGGTGGAAATTAGAGGAGGCAACTGAAGAGGACACATTAAGGAAGCCTGGCAACTGGTGAAGCTTTTCATGGGTAGAGTTACAGAAAGAACACTAAAATTTCTCTTTTGATTATTTGAAATAAACATATCTAAAGCACAAATGGTGATCCTGAAAAAGAAAATGATTATTATCATGATCTTTATATTTAGGGACTTTCCAAATTTGAAGATCACATAGGCATTCTTTCAGATAATTTCAAAATTAGAATGTATATCAAGTATCATTAGGCATGTGCTCAAGGGCTAAATGGTACAGATATATCTAGAACAGAGAGATGGCACCATGATACTTAAAGAGAAGGAATCCTCAAAAACTTATCAAAATTGAAATCTTTAAAAATGTGCCCCTCACCCAGAAACTCCACAGCATCTAAGGAAATATATATATATTATATATATATATATATATATATATATATATATATATATATATAATATATATAATATATATAATATATAACATTTTTAAAATATTTATTTATTTTTGGGAGAGTGCAGGTAGGGAAGGGGCAGAAAGGGGGACAGAAGATCTGAAGCAGGCTCTGTGCTGACAGCATTGAGCCTGATGTGGGGCTCAAACTCACAAAATGTGAGACCATGACCTGCGCTGAAGTCAGATGTTCAACTGACTGAGCTACCCAGATGCCCTGTATAACAATTTTTTGATGATATTTACTCAGTTTTATTTATAATTAGAATGAAAGAGAAAAAGATGAAAAGGAAAGAAAGAAAGAAAGAAAGAAAGAAAGAAAGAAAGAAAGAAAGAAAGAAAGAAAGAGAAAAGCTAGAAACAGCACATTTCCAATAAGGAATTGTTTACATAAGTTGTACACGTCCATACAAAGGAAGAATATTTTAATGACATGGGGTATTGATGGGAACCATTTAGTGCAGGAAGCAGGGGGAGGAAGATGAACATTTCTCCTTTCTTTTACTCTGGAAAATTCTATTCTGGAAAGTTCTCAAGTAAATGGAGTTTATCTTAGCAATCTTCCAACTTGCCTTTCTGCTCTTCTCTCTTCTTTAGGATCCTAAAATTCTCAAGCTAACTTAGTCACTACAACACCTCTCTGTCACAAAATTATTTGAACTCATCTCTCCTGAACTGTTTATGACTTTTCCAATTGCTTCCCTGCCTTCGTTAATAAATCCACAGAATCTCTCAAAAGATGCCAGGGTGGGGTTTTTGTTTTTGGGGGTTTTTTTGTTGTTGTTGTTACAAGTACAGCCATGGCAGCCGTGCAGGGATTATGGTGAAAGGTTTGGACTAGTGTTTGCAAGGAAGAGCTAATCTACAAATGAAGTGTCTGGAGTCAATGATTGCCTGCAGTATTTTTCATAGAATCAGATCGCACTCATTCTCTGCACTAGCAGTAGCAATTAAGTGACTGGTATTTTAGTGGCAAATGGTCCTGCTCCTATACCGTCAAGGCAAACCATAAGGAGTTAAAAGTGGGAAAAGGCATCAAACACTTTAAAGTCATTTGTTAATGGGCTTCCGTTTTTTGCAAAGGTCATGAGGAGTTAATTATGTCTGATTATAGTTTCTCCTAACTTTCAAAGCACTTTTACATCCCCTTTTATTGTATCCTTATAACCAGAAAGTAGGTGAGATGCTCTTGCACCCACTTGGGAAATGATGAAACTGAGGTGCAAGGAGTTAATTGCAGAGCAGCAATAGGACACAGGATGGCTGACTCCAGCCTAGACACTCTATCTTGTAGATCACCAGTGGGAGTCCCTTGGTAGCTGATTAGTTGTTACTGTAGAAACTAGGCAGCATTTGAAACTATTCCCAGGAACTCAACCTGAGCTTAGAGTTTTAAAGTCCCATTAAAAAAAAAAAAAAAAAATCAGAAGGGGCTCCTGGGTGGCTCAGGCGGTTAAGTGTCTGACTTCAGCTCAGGTCATGATCTCACAGTCCGTGAGTTCGAGCCCTGCGTCGGGCTCTGTGCTGACAGCTCAGAGCCAGGAGCCTGGTTGAGATTCTGTGTCTCCCTCTCTCTCTGCCCCTCAGCCACTCACACTGTCTCTCTCTCTCCCCCACCTTCAAAAATAAAAATAAACACTAAAAAAAAAAAAAAATCAGAATACTGTTTGTCTGTGAAAGGAATGGAGAGGGTTTGTTCTTTTGGTTTTTTTTTTTTTTTTTTTTTTTTTTTTTAGTGTTTATTTATTTTTGAGATAGAGAGAGACAGAGCCAGAGTATGAGCAGGGGAAGGGGCAGAGAGAGAGGGAGACACACTCTAAAGCAGGCTCCAGGCTCTGAGCTGTCAGCAGAGAGCCTGATGCAGGGCTTGAACCCAGCAACCATGGAATCATGGCCTGAGCCGAAGTCAGATGCTCAACCAAGTGAGCCATGCAGGTGCCCTGAAAGGGATGGAGAGTTTTATAGGTTGAGATAATAATACATCCAGACCAGTGGATTTTAGGGAGGGGCAACTTTGTCCACTCACTTCAGTGCTCTCCCCATAGACATCTGGCAATCTCCAGAGACATTTTTGGTTGTCCCCACTGGGAGGGAGTAGTACTGGCATGTTGTGGGTAGCAGCTAGGGATCCTGCTAAATATCGTACAGTGCACAGCATAGCCCCTGTAACAAAGAATTACCCTGTTCATAAGGTCACTAATGCCAAGGCTTGAGGATCCCTGCTCTCCATGTCTCTCTGCCTTGGTTAATGGTGATTGCCAAGCTCTCAGTTTGTCACACATACCGTCTCCATCATCGGAATTATATAAATGAATGGACAAAACTTTCATTTTTATTTTTTTAAGTTTATTTATTTTGAGAGAAAGGGAGGGGGAGAAGGGGCAGAGGGAGGGAGAGATAGAGACAATCCCAAGCAGGCTGTGCACTGTCAGCTGAGAGCCCAATGTGGGGCTCTAACCCATGAACTGTGAGATCATGACCTGAGCCAAAACCAAGAGTCAGACCCTTAACCGACTGAGCCACCCAGGCGCCCCTATATAAACAAATGGACAAAACTTTTAAATTAAAGAGTTTACTCTTGTGTTCCTTCTACCCCATATGTAGTGTTTCCTCTTTGTTCTTCCTCCCTTCTCCTAGTTCTTGGTCCCTCGTTGTCACCCTCCCTAACTCCTTGGCTAAATTTATATTCCTGTGCCTTTCTCCAACCTCATCCTCTTTGACAGCAATCTGATGTGACTCCTCTCTGCTCTGGGCTGGGCCCCTTTTTCTTGTGCTCTGTAAGTGAGCATGAGTCTGGGCAGACACCGGCTGATGGGTGGGGCTGCAGGCCCTGGAGGCCACCAGGAATGCCAGTTGGGCCTCTCTTGGGGACTGCCTATCTCAGAACTTCAACTATTATTTTTGGAAGAACGGTTGGGTGGGGGAAGCAGAAGTCTGTCCTGAGTGTCTTAAATAAAACTCACAGGCTAATTTTTCTAGAGGGAGAGTAAACTACTCTTGTCCTAGAAGGAAGGTAGAAAGTAGACCCCACATTCCCCTATGCGTTGCAACTCTATTTGCCTAATAGTAATGAACTATGCATAGGTAGTCTCAGGCCATGCAGACATTTTCAGCAAGCTCTTAGACAACGGGTAGATTGAACGTACTAATTAAGAGGATCACTTAGGCTATTACAGGGACTTGCTGATTTTTTTCTGAGGAAAGAGGTGCAGAGGGCCAAGTAACATTAATTTTAACTTTCCAGAAGGGTGCTAACAGGGATGGGAAGCACTGTTTGCATCTCAGTAATAAAGATTGGGACTATATATCCTAACTATTCTCATCAGCCTCCTTAGGGTTGGCTCTGAGCTAGATGAAATGAATTCATCATCTTCAGCTGAACTATCATCTTAGCTCAGCAGTTCTCAGAGTCTGGCCTCCCAGACCCTGCATGCTCCTGAGACTCTTTCAGAGAGTCTGAAAGGTCCAAATTTGCCAAATAATGCTATTAACATGTTATTTGCCTTTTGTCTGTGCCATTCTCCTCCCTGGCTGTGTACCGATGATGCACACATAATGGCAAAGAGGAGTGTGGTTGTCTTGGCGAAACTTAAGCCGTGGCTCTAAGGGGTGCTAGCTGTCATTGTATTCTTTGCTTCTGTACTCACAGTAAAAAAAAAAAAAAAAAAAAAAAAAAAAAAAGTTTCACTTAGGAAGGTCCTCGTTGAAGCAGTAAAAATTACTATGTTTTGTTAAATCCTGACCCCTGAGAATTTGTATTTTTAAATTCTTTTTAATGTTTATTTTTAAGAGAGAGAGAGAGAGAGACAGAGCACAAGCAGGGGAGTGGCAGAGAGAGAGGGAGACACAGAACCCGAAGCAGGCTCCAGACTCTAGCCATCAGCACAGAGCCTGTCGCGGGGCTCAAACTCAGTGACCGTGAGATTTGACCTGAGCTGAAGTCAAGATGCTTACCCAACTGAGCCACGAAGGTGCCCTGAAAATTTGTATTTTTTAATAAACTGGGTGGCCAAACAGGAAGTGCGCGTAAAGCGCTGTGGCTGTATGCGAAGTACAGAATGCAACGACTGTCCGAAGGAAAGGCATGAGTGCAGTTCAGTTGAGTGCAAACTGAACTAGTCACTTTGTTTCCATGAAACATCACGTTTACTTGAAAGAATCACTGAAATACAAACTATGATTACTTAAACTTAGGCGTTTGATAGAAGTTTTCAGAAAAGCAGGTGAAGTGAGCCTGTCATTTTAAGGGGGAGAAAACACTACAGTATTTTCTAAAGTTGAACTCTGGGTTTTTAAGCAAAAATAAGAATTTTGGTAAACTTGTATCTACCACTGTGAGTTTGACAGTTCCCACTACTAAAAGACATTTTTGGCGAGATGAGTAGTGATATCAATTCATGTGATATTTTAGTATTATATAAGGAAGTGTGTCAGAAAGACCTGAAGTCTATGTACTGATATATTCAGTAGGACCAATGAATATTGCTACCCAATTACAGATGGGTGAAAGAGCATTAGAAGTATAAGATAGACCAGTGGATTTTAATATAGCAGAGGAGCAGTTCATTGATAATAACTTTTCACAAAAAAGCAATGAACCAAGTTCATTGGTTTCAGATTCTTTGTAAATAACCTTTACGGAACCACTGTTACTATTTCATATAGTATCAAATAGTTAAATCAATAATTACCTGAAAAGGCTATTAAAATACTCTCTTTCCAGCTACTTGCTGTGTGAGGCCAAATTTTCTTCAACCAAAACAGTATGTTGTAACAGATAGAATGCAGTAGAGTTGAGAATCCAACTGTCTTGTATTAAGATAGACTTTAAAACTTTTGCAAAAATGTAAAATGATGTCTTTTGGCATGCCTGGATGGCTCAGTTGGTTAAGTATTTGACTCTTGATTTTGGCTTAGGTCATGATCCCATGGTTCATGAGTTCAAGCCCTGCTGTTGGGCCCAGCTCTGGCATTGTGGAGCCTGACTTTCTCTGACTTTCTCTCTTTGTGCCCCTTTCCTGCTTGCTCTCGCTTTCTCTCTTTCTTGCCCCCCCCCCTCAAAAATAAATAAATAAACATTAACAAAAATGATGTCTCTCTTCTCACTAATTTTTATTTTATAAAAAACAGCTATTTCTCATTAAAGTTATTTATGTTAACATGAATGGGTATATTAATATTATTTTTAAATAAATATTAAACAATTTTTAGTTTACATTTATATTGTAGTAAGTATTTATAACCAAAATCCACATCAGAGAGGGTGTGAAAAGATTCTGAGATCAAGGAGAACGGCTGGTCTAGAAGAACATAAATTGCAATATGGGCAGTACAAACTTGATCTCTTCAAAGCAAATATGGGCTATTTCCTTTCTTCATTTAAAACAATAGTGATTACCTTTGGGTAGTGCTTTATACTTTGCAAACAGCTTTTACATGCATCAGTAAGTTAATCCTTTGTGTAATCTTATAGGTCAGGCATTATTTTCTCCATGTTATACTAAAGAAAATTAAAGTTCAGAGCAATCAAGCAGCTTATCTTAGATCAGATAGCCAGTGAAAGAACTGGAATCTGCCCCCAGATTTTCCATTGTCATAGCATTTTCATCATATTTCTGTAATACTACTATATAGGTTCAGAAACTATTAGAAATTATTGGTATGTGACCAATATAATCACAAATTATAATCAATTTGAAAAGTTACTTTTGAGCAAATATTAAACTCAAGTATATAATCAAATTGTACTGGTTTTGAGTTGTATTACAAATTCCACATTAGTAATATCTAAATGAATGTTTTTATATAGTTTCTTTATATCATTCATATATATTTCTTTGTGTTAATTGTATTACTTTGAACTATAAAACTCAATATTCTCTCATTTTTTGACTTAAAAACATGACAATTTTCATATGGCTTGAACTATGCAATTTTAAAAACAAGGAAAATATAAAGAAGGCTTTTAAATTAGGTTAGAAATTATATCAAAAGTATGAAAAAGTATAAACAAAAAAATAGTCTATGTACACAATCTAACCATTAGTCCCATATGCTAATAGTCTAAGGTAACTGCTATCAACAATTTTCTATATATCTTAACAGAAATTGTCTATGCAAATACAATCATACATATATCTATTAAAACACAAACACACTCACAAACACACACAAGTGGGATCATGCTAAACAAACTATTATGCCTTTTTTGCTAAATATGTTTGGGTGTCATTCCATTCAATTCATGTAGTTCTATTCCTTTAAAATTTAAAGTTCTATGAGTCTATTGGAAGATGTACCATAATTTACTGCTGAATTTAAAAAAGTATTGAGGTACATATCCATTTAGTAAAGTGCACTAATCTTTTTAAAAAGTTATTTATTAATTTTTTAGAGAGAGGGGGAGAGAGAGAGAGCACGCACACATGGGAGGGGCAGAGAGAGAGGGAGAGAGAATCCCAACCAGTCTCTGTGCTGTCAGCACAAAGCCCAACACAGGGTTTGAACTCACAAACTGTGAGATTATGACCTGCGCTGAAACCAAGAGTCAGACACTCAACCAACTGAGCCACCCAGGCTCCCCTAAAATGCACTAATCTTAAAGTTTTCTACATGCATGTGTGTATATGTGTATGTCTAACCGTATAAGCACCACCTAGATCAAAGTATGGAATGTTTCCAGCATCCAAGAAGGCCACATTGAGTTGCTTCCTAGCCAATAACACCTCCTCAAACCTGCAACCATTGTTCTGAATTTTAATACACAGATCAGTTTTCTCTTTTCTTAAACTTCGTATAAGTGGAATTATACTATGTTACTGTATTTTGGTGTGTGTGTGTGTGTGTGTCTGGTTTCTTCTGCTCAATAGCAGTTCTCTGGGATTGACCTATATGGTGTGTAGCTGTAGTTTGTTCTTTTAAATTGCTGTATAGTATTCCATTCTATGAATTTGTCCATTTCTACTGTTGATGGACATTAGGTTTTTTATATTTAAAGTGTTAGATATGAATAAAGCTTTAATGAACATTCTTTACATGTCTTCTGGTGGACATTTTCATTAATTTTCCTCGAGGTAGTCTTACCTGATTTCATTTTGGTTTAAATGTCTGAATATGCCTGTAAAGGCAGTACTTTATAGAGGAGGTACAACACACCCATCATGCTAACAAATAGTGGTAGAAGGCAAATGGATGAAATACAGAAATTATGAGTGAGATTTGAAAAAACCTTTCAGTTGCAGAAAATGTGGTATAAATAAAAATAGATGTTTTAGTAAAATCTATATGAATTGGATGTATGATGGTGGATTCTGGTATGAAGAAACTCTGCCAATAGAATGCTAGATAAAGAGGATATTCTGTAAGAGCAGAACCACTGGCTTTTTCAGGCTAAAGATATCAATCAGTAATATACTAGCTAAACTTATCTCTATGATTTCATTTGCATTCTTTCCGTCAAATGCTTACTGGCTTATTTTGAGTGCACTATTTAAAAATCCATAGAATATAATACATGCACTCTAAATGGAAAAACTAAAGTTGTTTATCTGTAATAATCTAACTTGGTATCAAATCACTTTCAGATAAATGATTCTTCCTAAAGAGGAAATTTTTATTAGGACGTAATTTATATGTTCGGTTAAACATATAATTTAAAATGAGAAAAACCTAGGGGCGCCTGGGTGGCTCAGTCAGTTGGGCGTCCGACTTCGGCTCAGGTTATGATCTCACAGTCTGTGGGTTCGAGCCCCGCATCAGGCTCTGTGCTGACAGCCCAGAGCCTGGAGCCTGTTTCGGATTCTGTGTCTCCCTCTCTCTCTGACCCTCCCCCGTTCATGCTCTGTCTCTCTCTGTCTCAAAAATAAATAAACGTTAATAAAAAAAATTTTTTTTTAATTAAAAAAAAATAAAATGAGAAAAACCTCAATTAATTGGAACTTTATGTTATAATTAATTTTGTTTCTTGTTAACTAAGGACCGACTAGAAAACTCTTTTTATTTCTCACTGATGAGCATTTCTTAAGTAAATAATCATACTTTCCCAGTCTTGGTATTTTGGTATAAATATCCAATTCATTCTTTGATGATTTAAAAACTCCTGTGTTATTGTTTTAAATATTAATGATTGTTGCAAAAGTGCTATAGATGGTCTATACCTGAGATGACTCTGCAAGTTTCTTTTAAAAATACATTTTGTGGGGTGCCTGGGTGGCTCAGTTGGTTAAGCATCCAACTCTTGATTTTGGCTCAGGTCATGAACTCACCATTTGTGGGGTTGAGTCTGGCATCTGGCTCTGGTCTGACAGCGTAAAGCCTGCTTGGGATTCTCTCTCTCCCTCTCTCTGCCCCTTTCCCACTCACGCACATGCAGGTGCTAGCTCAAAATAAATAAACTTAAAAAAAAAACCACTTTACTATTTCAAAGTTCTAATTAATGGTTTATCATTAATTAATATTTTACCTAATTCAGATCTTTTAAATCAAGCATTAATATTTCATGTAGTATGTCATAAGTAAAATAGATAAAGCTTGAAGGTAATCTATCATATCATTTTACCAAAATGACACCCAATAGTAATTAACAAAGTAGTTTTTGGTTTAACTGACATGTTAATATTTAGAATGTTTCCAGATAATAAACATGGGTCTGTTTATTCATTGCCTGAAACCATTATTAAGTTAATGTTACTGGAAAGAGATTCATTAGTGTGGTTTCTTTCTTTTGATTAAGTACTGAGTGACCAAGGTATATATATATTTTAAAAAGTATCGATGGTGGTAATTTGTTAATGTAGAGCTTTAGAAAACACTGGAAGCGCTCTCTTGCTCTGGATGTTTATATCAAATTGCTGGCTGGACACCTCTGCCTCAACATTGTGAACTGCATGTGCCCGGAATGGAATCCTGACTCCCCACGTCTCTGCTGTGCTATTTTCCTCTCCCTGCTTCACACCCCTTCTTCCCCAGTCTTCCTCACTTCAGAGAAAGGCACACCCACCTATCCAGTTGTTTAAGCCAGAATTTTGGAGTTTTATCTCTGATTCTTCCCTCTTCCTACATCCCACCCAGCAGCAAGTTCTGCCCTTCCTCCCTCACATCCGTCTCTCATTTGTCTTCCTCCCCCTCCCCAGTGCTGCCACAGTAGCCCATCTTCTCCTGCCCAGACCTCCACCACAACCTCCTTTCTGGTGGCAGTGCTTCCAATTTTGATGCCCTCCATTTGTTCTCCACGCAGCAGTCAGAATAATTTTTTTTAATAAGAACGAGGCTTTCACTTTTTTAAAAAGTTTATTCATTTATTTTTGAGAGAGAGAGAGAGAGAGAGAGAGAGAACACGCAGGGGAGGGGCAGAGAGAGAGGGGGAGAGAGAGAATCCCAAGCAGGCCCCTGCTGTCAGTGCAGAGCTGGATGTGCGGCTCAAACTCACAAACCGTGAGATTGTAACCTGAGCCGAAATCAAGAGTTAGTCGCTCAATGGACTGAGCCACCTAGGCGCCCCAGTCATTTCTAACAACATAAATCAATGTTCTCCTCAACATTACACTTGAAAAAAATTCCAACTGTGACCCACTCTTAACACGAGTTACTAATCCAGAATGATGAGGCACCTGCTAACATGTCTGGTGCCATTAAGCTCTAGCCATATTGCCTCCTTTTAATTCCTTGAACACGTCAAACAAGCCCTTTCTCACCTCATCACTTTCCACACATGGTTTCCTCTGTTTAGGATACTTCCCTCGCTTTCACACGGTTTGTTCTTTCTCAGCATTGCACTCTCAAATGTAACCTCTTTGAAGTGGCCTTTCTGCATCACCCGATCTAAGTACCCCACTATTTTCTAGCCCCCATTCTATTTTTTAAATAACATTTACCAAAATTGTAAATATATATTTGTTTTCTTGTTTATTTTCTTCTTTGTTGCATCAGTTAGAATTTGGTTCAACTGCTGAAAACCAAAAATACAGTGGCTGGAAAAGATAGTACATTTTTCGCCCATATAAACAAAGTTTAGAGGTACGTAGATCAAGATTACTTTGATAGCTCCACGATCATAAGAGACCTAAGTTCATTCTCTCTAAGTGTTCCACCAAATTCGGCACGTGGCTTCCACCTCATGGTCCAAAATGGTTGATTGAGCTCCAGCCATCATGCTTTTCTTCCATCCAACAGGAATCAGGAAGGTAAATGTGGTCTTTATTCAAGGTGAAGGAGGTTATATACACAGTTAAAAATGTTTAGGTCCTTAATGAAATTATTGCTTGAGCAAGGATTACCAGTTTGTGTTAAAACTATTAGGAGAATGGCTAATAAGAAAACAACCTTCCTAAAGTACCCCACCCATGTGCCGCCCCTCCCCTCCCCCCTCGCCCCCCCCCCCCCCCCGTTTCCACACAGGCTACTTTTTTTCCACTGGAGAAAAAAAAAAAAGTAGCTTCATAGGAGAGGAGTCGAGCTGTCATCATCTTAATCCAGTAGTCAGCTATGCTGTGTTTCCTGATGTGATGCAACATGAAGTACATGATACAGCGTATGATGTAATCTTGCCAAAAATGCTTGAGTCTAATTGGGCCTTTTGTCATAATTTCCAGGTTTACAGGAATTACAAGGAAAAGAGAAAGTAAATGATACCCTGAGGAAGCAATCACACCGATTGAGAAATTGGGACATTCTGTAAGACAGTTGTCTCTCTCTGTTTCTTTAACATTTCAGTTTCATGAATATAAGGACTGATTTATTTTAAGGAGACTGAGGGTACATGACAACCAGATGTGATGTGAGATCCTCAACTGGATCCTGGTTTGGGCTAACCAGCTATAAAGGACATTGTGCAGACAACTGGAAAAATGTCCAAATATGATATGATATGATAAACTATTCAATGTATAGAACTGTTGAATCGTTATATTGTGCACCTAAAACTGATATAACACTATGTTAATTATACTTCAATTTAAAAAGGAATTATTAAGGAATTATTAATGTCAGCTGTGATTCTGTTATTTTGGTTATGTAGGAAAATGTTCTTATGTTTAAAAGATGTATACTTGGGGTGCCTGGGTGGCTCAGTTGGTTAAGTGTCCAACTCTTGATTTTGGCTCAGGTCATGATCTCATGGTGGTGAGTTCCAGCCCAGTGTCGGGCTCTGTGCTGACAGCTCAGAGCCTGGAGCCTCCTTTGGATTGTGTCTCCCTTTCTTTCTGCCCCCTCCTACTTGTGCTCTGTCTCTCTCTCTCTCTCTCTCTCTCATAAATAAATAAACATTAAAAAAGAAGAAGAAACTAAATTCTATGTGTTTTTCAGGATATTGTTAGAAATTCAAGTAACTATTTTTTTCTCTTCATTCTTACGTTCTTTCTTTCTCCTACTACTGCCCTGATGAGATAGCAAGACACTTATTTGCCGACTACAGCTCCTTCCTATTAGCCAACTACATTACAAGAGAGTTTCCCCCTTCCCTGCATCTTTAGTTGAAAAACAATAATTATGAGAAAAAAAAGGGGGGGGGGCGCCTGGTGGCTCAGTCAGTTAAGCATCCAACTTCAGTTCAGGTCATGATCTCACTGTTCCTGAGTTCCAGCCCCGAGTCGGACTCTGTGCTGACAGCTCAGAGGCTCCAGGCTCTGTGTCAGATTCTGTGTCTCCCTCTCTCTCTGCCCCTCCCCCACTCATGTTCTGTCTCTCTCTCTCTCAAAAATAAACATTTTTAAAAATTTTAAAAAAAGAAATAATTAAGTTTTTACCGTATGTATTATTTAAAAAAAAAAAAAAAAGAAAACCAATTCAGTCTAAATCATAGATCTTGTTCTTGGGAGTCAGGATCAACACAGATAAAACAAAACTAAAAAATCCCAGCGATACTTTATTTTTCTGTGCTGGTTTACATTTGCAAACAGGTCTGACAACAAAATTTCATTTATTCCCCAAATGATACCTTGCTGTAGGCTGGGTTTGAAAAAAAAGATTAATTGTCTTGCTCAAGGTCATCTCCATAGTGAAAGATAAATCTGGTATCAGAACCCATGTTGTCTGACTTCTTGTGCCACATTCTTTACAGATTACACTACCTTCTGAAAACCAAAACATAAGCCAGTGTTGCCTTTTTGATGCTACAGTGTGCCAAGGACGATTAACTGTGCTACCCTGTGATGGACTAAAGTACACCTTGACTGCAGGAATGATTTCTATGACTTTCATTTCTGGAATTTTCCGCCCCTCCCCCCTATTTTTCTTAGCAACCAAGAAGTACTGTATTATCTTCTCTCTTTCTGCTGAGTTCCAGCAGCAACAGACCCACTGTGATCAGCAAGAGAGAAGGAAAACCTCCAACTACCATGAATCGTGCGTAACACAGTACGAGAATGTTTTGGATCCTACTACAAGTTCATTTAAAATTTCATCTACATAGCAGAAGCTGTGAAAAGCATAGACAAGGCTGAAAATGGCTGGTAGCTGGCACGTATATCATAGGCATTCCTTATGAGGAGAAAAGAATCTGTGATTTTGTGTGGTACATTTAGCCTTATCACCACCTACACATTCAGTTAAAAAGCTGTTCATGGCTGAAGAGAAACCTGATTCCCTCCTACGTCACCTCTCTGCCTCTTTTTGCTGTGAGCTATGGGTGGCTTCCTTGAGAATGTTTGTACCCTTTACCCAGAACAAACATTCCAGTAGGGCAACACTTGGAGAATCTATAAAATAGATTTACTTAGTAATATTTCATAAGTAAATAATAATACAGTATATTTAAAAATATTTTTCTGGCTATTCCCTCTCTTTTATCCCCTATATTTCACTAATCAGTCTTTGAGGTCTTCCCATATTAAAAAAAAATTTTTTTTAATGTTTTATTTATTTTTGAGAGACAGAGTGCAAGTAGGGGAGGGGCAGAGAGAGAAGGAGACACAGTCTGAAGCAGGCTCGAGGCTCCATGCTATCAGCACAGGGCCTGGCGTGGGGCTCGAACTCACAGACTGTGAGATCATGACCTGAGCTGAAGTCAGACACTTAACCGAATGAGACACCCAGGCACCCCAGCCTTTCCATATTTTTAAAGTCCCTTCAATATATCTTTTATTTCTATTCTACCACCCTTGTTAAAATACTAGTTGCCTTTAGTACTATAAAGTCCAATGAATACCCTTACTACCCATTCTCTCTTTACTTTCTCCAAGTCATTCTTTATGTGTTCCAAACAGTTTGACTGAATTAAATTGTTTTCTGTTTAAAAACACACAATGACTTGAAAAGTCTTAACTTCTCTGACAGTCCAAATCCTTTAGAATATGGTCTTCACTAGAGACTCTTAACTATAGAGAAGAAACAGGGTTGCTGGAGGGGTGTTGGGTGGGGGAATGGGCTAAATGATGGTGGGCATTAAGGAGGGCACTTGTGCTGAGCACTAGGTGTTATATATAAGTGACGAATCACTACATTCTACTCCTGAAACCAATACTACACTATATGTTAACTAACTTGAATTTAAATAAAATCTTGGAAGAAAAAAAAAGAATATGGTCTTCATGTACCATATAACCTTATCTTGCTCTTCTAATTGTCATAACAACAATAATTATTATTACTAGTTGAGTACCCAAGTCCCAAACTCTGTGCTAGGTGCTGTCCATATTTAACACAAACTCCTGCTCCAACTAGACCTGGTTCCCCAATATGCCTTGCTCTTCTCAACACTATGTCCACGCTCTATTTTTTAGGTCCCTTTTGTCCCCAAATCCTACTAATATATATTTTTTAATGTTTATTTATGTTTTAGAGGGAGAGAGACAGTGCGAGCGGGGAGGGCCAGAGAGAGAGGGAGACATAGAATCTGAAGCAGGCTCCAGGCTCTGAGCTGTCAGCACAGAGCCTGATGTGGGGCTCTAACTCACGAACTGTGAGATCACGACCTGAGCCTAAGTCAGACGTTCAATCAACTGAGCCACCCAGGCGCCCTCCAAATCCTAGTAGTATTTTGAGAGTGAATTAATTTCTCAGCTCCTCCAAAATTCTCCTTAAATTATTCAGACTCATTTATCTCTTCTATATCTGAGTTTTTTTAACGTTTGTTTATTTTTGAGAGAGCACGTGCAAGTGGGGGAGGGGCAAAGAGAGACACACACACACACCACATAGAATCTTAAACAGGCTCCAGGCTCTGAGCTATCAGCACAGAACCCAACAGGGGGCTAGAACTCACAAACTGTGAGACCATGACCTGAACTGAAGTTGGATGCTTAAGCAACTGAGCCTCCATGGTGCTCTGATATCTAAATTTTTAACACTTTTTTCTATGCCACACACTATGATATTTAGAACCACTGTATGATTGTTTAGTCCTTTCAGGTATGCAAATTCACCACCCATTAAGTTGTCATATATTGGTATCCATGGATGGCCTTCAAAGTATGCATGAACTGTTTGGAACCGCATGCTTTACATTTGTGCATTTTTTCTAGGTCAGGAGTTTTTATGGCATTGTGGAGAGGCCTGTGGAAAAGGTTGAGTTGCTGTCTGGATACCAAGTCATACTTTTAGTTCAAGCCTCTTAAGTAAACATAAGAAATCTATGTCTTATTGCATGTCCTCTGATCCTCCATTATAAAAATTCTAAGGGGCATGGGACTGAGTGTTAAACTTCTGAACTGTTGTTTTACTCTGCATTAAATATGAGGTGTCTTGAATTTTGATGTGAAAAACATAAATCATTATATGCAGAACTTATTTCAACAATAATTTTTAAATTAAATATTTTTTGAATAAGGAATACAGTCAGATAATATAATATCTGTAGCTTCATTAGCCAAGGCTTTTTTGGTTGCAAGCAACAGAAATTTATTTCAAACCAGTATAAACAAAAAGTAAATTTATTTAAGAATAGAGTATCCCAGGGGCGCACGGGTAGCTCAGTTGGTTGAGTGTTCAACTCTTGATTTCAGCTCAGGTCATGATCCCAGGGTCATGGGGTTGAGTCCCACATTGGGCTCCACAGTGAGCATGGGGCCTGCTTAACATTCTTTCTCTAAATAATAATAATAATAATAATAATAATAATAATAATAATAAATTGTTCTAGCTCTGTGACGAATGCTAGTATTATTTTGATAGGGATTACACTGAATGTGTATATTGCTTTGGGTAGTATAGACATTTTACCAACATTCGTTCTTCCAATCCATGAGCGTAGAATGTTTTTCCATTTCTTTGTGTCTTCTTCAAGAAGATTTATTTGGTTAGATTTATTCCTAGGTATCTTATGGTTTTTGGTGCAATTGTAAATGCAATCGATTCCTTTATTTCTCTTTCTGCTGCTTCATTGTTTGTATATAGAAATGCAACTGATTTCTGTATGTTGATTTTATATCCTGCAACTTTGCTGAATTCATGCATTGTTCTAGTATTTTTTTTGGTGGAGTCTTTTGGGTTTTCCACAAAGAGTACCATGTCATCTGTGAAGAGCAAAATTTTGACTTCTTCCTTGCCAAACTGTATGTCTTTTATTTCTTTGTGTTGTCTAATTGCTGAGGCTAGGACTTCTAGTACTATGTCGAACAACAGTAGTGAAAGTGGACATCTTTGTTCCTGACCTTAGGGGGAAGGCTCTCAGTTTTCCCCCCATTGAGGATAATATTGGTGTGGGTCTTTCATATATGGCCTTTATGATGTTGAGGTATGTTCCTTCTATCTCTACTTTCTTGAAGGCTTTCATCAGGAAAGGATGCTATCTTTTGTCAAATGCTTTCTCTGCCTGTACTGAGAGGATCGTTTGGTTCTTAACCTTTCTTTTATTAATGTGATATATCACGCTGAGTGATTTGTGGATATTGACCCAACACTGCAGCCCAGGAGTAAATCCCACTTGATCATGATGAATAATTCTTTTAATGTATTGTTGGATTCGATATACTAGTATCTTGTTGAGAATTTTTGCATCCATGTTCATCTACACATTCAATGCAATCTCAATCAAAATAACACCAGTCTTCTTCACAAAGTTAGAGCAAACACTTTTAAAATTTGTATGGAACCAGAAAAGACCCCCAATAGCCAAAGTAATGTTGAAAAAGAAAACCAAAGTAGGAGGCATCACAATCCCAGACTTTAGCCTATATTACAAAGCTGTAATCATCAAGACAGTGTGGTACTAGCACAAACACAGACACATAGATTAATGGAACAGAATAGAGAGCCAAGAAATGGACCCACAAATGTATGGCCAATTAATCTTCAACAAAGCAGGAAAGAATATCCAACAGAAAAAAGACAGTCTTTTCAGCAAATGGTGCTGGGAAAACTGGACAGCAATGTGCAGAATGAAACTGGACCACTTTCTTATACCATACACAAAAACAAATTCAGAACAGATGAAAGACCTAAATGTAAGGTAGGAAACCATCAAAATCCTAGAGGAGAAAGCAGGCTGCAACCTCTTTGACCTCTGCTGCAGCCATTTCTTACTAAGCATGTCTCCAGAGGCAAGGGAAATAAAAGCAAAAATGAACTATTGGGACCTGATCAAGATAAAAATCTTCTGCCTAATGAAGGAAATAATCAACAAACTAAAAGGCAACCAACAGGATGGGAGAAGATATTTGCAAATGACAAATCTGATAAAGGTTAGTATCCAAAATCTATAAGTAACTTATCAAACTCAACACCCCAAACCCAAATAATCTAGTGAAGAAATGGGCAGAGGACATGAACAGACACTTTTCCAAAGAAGACATCCAGATGGCTAATAGACACATGAAAACATGTTCAATATTACTCATCATCAGGGAAATGAAAATCAAAACCACAAAGAGATATTACCTCACACTTGTCAGAATGGCTAAAATTAACAACCCAGGAAACAACAGATGTTGGTGAGGATGCAGAGAAAGGGGGAATACTTTTGCATCATTGGTGGGAATGCAAACTGGTGTAGCCACCCTGGAGAACAGTACAGAGGTTTCTCAAAAAATTAAAAATAGAGCTATCCTATGACCCAGCAATTGCACTACTAGGTATTTATCCAAAGGATATGAAAATGCTGATTCAAAAGGGCACGTGCACCCCAATGTTTATAGTAGCACTGTCAACAATAACCAAATTATGGAAAGAGTCCAAATATCCTAATGAGTGGATAAAGAAGATGTGGCATACATATACAATGGACTATGACTTGGTGATGAAGAAGAATGAAATCTTGCTATTTCCAACAGTGTGGATGAAACTTGAATGTATCGCACTAAGTGAAATAAGTCAGTCAGAGAAAGAGAAATATCGTATGATTTCACTCATATGTGGAATTTAAGAAACACAACTGATGAACATATGGGAAGGGAAGAAAAGATAAAAACAGAACAGTCCTAGCTCCCTTCCTTCCCATCCATCCATCCATCCATCCATCTTCCCATCCATCTAAGTCTAGCAGTAGCTTCTCAGAACTCCCCAGAACTTGTACTGTCTTAAATTCTTATTTCTCTGCATGAAAATCCTCAAGAATGTTTATGAAAAAAACTAACCTGTATAGTGTACTTTTGTGTGCCAGATACTCTTAAAGTTCAACTTATTCTTGAAACCATCCTATGAGTTTGACCACAATTATTATCCCCATTTACAGATGAGGAATGAAGCACAGAGAAGATAATTGCTGAAAATCACAAACCCAGTAAGTGGTAGTGTAGGGATGTAAACCTAAGTAAGTTTGACTTTAGAATCTATGCTTTTTACTCCTACCTTCACTATGTCATAGTGAAGGCTGTATTCAAAACAGTGATTACCAAAATGTTTAACATGTTCTTTTTATTTATTTTTTAAAAAATGTTTATTTATTTATTTTGAGACAGAGAGTGAGCAGGGGAGGGGCAGAGAGAATCCCAAGCAGACTCCTTGCTGGCAGGGCAGAGCCCAGTGCGGGGCCTGATCCCACAAACCATACGCTGAGATCAAGAGTCAGATGTTTAAGTGACAGAACCACCCAAGCGCCCCTGTTTAACATGTTTTCGAATATATGCTGCTGGCATACTTAACAGGATTGACAAATGTGCTAGTGCAGCTCATTTGTGAGGCTGCAGAACTAAGTGGATCTGAACTGGGCTGGTGGGCCTGGTTGTCATTTATTTTTGCAGCCATTATTTTGAGGACTTACCTTTGGTAAATGCCACCTTTCTCACAAGTTTTAGGTTTGGAAGTTACCTATGAATACAAGATTCTTTAAAAGGATGTGGCTTCAAATTAAGCCAATATGTTCTCTTCCAATTTTTTATTATTGGTAATTGTATTGCTCCTTTGAATGCTGTCTTCCTAGGTGGTGGTCATCCACGTGGGCTATTATGGCAGAGCTCTGTTGGAAGTGGCGAAAGAGATGAAAGTAAAGTTAACAACTAAGCTTGGATGAAGCTTGAGAATGCAATAGGACAAATGGGTTATTGCTTTGGAGAGGTTTTGATCTAAATATGGAGAGTGATTGGGGCGCCTGGGTGGCTCAGTCGGTTGAGTGTCCAGCTTCAGCTCAGGTCACGATCTCGCGGTCCGTGAGTTCGAGCCCCGCGTGGGGCTCTGTGCTGACTGCTCAGAGCCTGGAGCCTGTTTCACATGCTGTGTCTCCGTCTCTCTCTGACCCTCCCCCGTTCATGCTCTGTCTCTCTCTGTCTCAAAAATAAATAAACGGTAAAAAAAAAAAAAAAAAAAAAAAAAATTAAAAAAAAAATATGGAGAGTGATTATAAACTGTCTGTAAGGCTTAGAAGAATCAGTATGACCCTGTAAAGATAACAGGCAGGAATGCCATGCTTGAATCTTAATCTGCAAATTAAGACTCTGTAGTGCTCATGACTCTCAAGAACATTTCCAATGAAGTCAGACACATAGTGTGATTGACAGCCTAGTGAGATTAGTGATAATGAATGTGAATTCAGACTGGTCAGCGTCGTGGTGTGTTTTTCTCAAGCCACGTTCAGCTCTGATGGTGCAAAATTAGAGAAGGCAGAGTTGGATTTAACTGGGGTTGTGGTTTCCCAGAGCCAGATAAGGGAAGGGAGTTGAGGGAGTCTTTGCTATTCTCAACTACTCATTAAGTGTAAATTTTGTAAACATCCCATCACCCTTCATGTGAAAGTCTTGGGAATTTATTTGAACTCTCTTGAGCATACTAATCAATTTGGGACTAATCACCTCCTTTATGATATTGAGTCTTCTCTTTATAAGTTCCTATAATATCTTAAAAAAATTTTTTTTTTTTACATTTATTTTTGAGAGACAGAGCACTAGTGGGGAGGGGAAAACAGAGAGAGAGAGAGAGAGAGAGAGAGAGAGAGAGAGAGATTGAGAGAGAGATGGAGAAGGAGAGGGAGAGAGAGAGGGAGACACAGAATCCAAAGCAGGCTCCAGGCTCTGAGCTGTCGGCACAGAGCCCGACACGGGGCTCGAACCCACATACTGTGAGATCATGACCTGAGACAAAGTTGGACGCTCAACTGACTGAGCCACCCAGGCACCCCTCCCTATAATCTCTTTTAATGTAAAGTTTTCAATTTTTCTCCAAAAAAATTTAATCACATTCAGATACTAAATTTAGTATCAGTAGACATGAAATAAATTGTTTATCACATTCTTGCTCATTGTTTTCATATCTAAAGTTGTCTTGTGAAAATTTTCCATCTAAGTTTCATCATAAAATTATGAAATTATTATTGCTGTCAAATTCTTATTTTGAGACTTGAATGGTTTAGTAATATCAAGTGTTGTAACTCAGCTGCCCATTTTGTAATAGTTCTCTTGAAAAAAGAGAGAAAGAAAAAAGAAATAATTCTCTAGTAGCTGTTTTTCTTTGAGTTTTCATCTTTTGAGTAGGCTGCCTTGCTTCTCTCAAAGGTACTGTGTTATTTCTCCGTTGTAAATATTTGCTTTTTTTTTTTTTACTTAGTACCCTTACAGTTCAAAATATTTGGAAATGTAGTACCTTAAAGAAATTGTGTAAATGTTATAAGGCATCATACATTACTATAATTAATAACTCAAGTTCACATCCCCAAATCATCATTATTTTAGATTTTTAGAAATCCAGTAATTTGGTTAAAATGAGGGTTCTCTTTGTGTGTGTGTGTGTGTGTGTGTGTGTGTGCGCGCGCATACATGTGTAACATTTGGCTGTATATTTGGATTAGTTTCCTATGGTTACCATAGCAAGGTACCACAAACTGGATGGTTTAAAACAATAGAAATTTGCTCTGTCACACTTCTGGAGACTAAACGTAGGAAATCAAGGTGTTGACAGAGCTGTGCTCCCTCTGAATCTTCTAGGATCCACTCTTCCCTTTCCAGCTTTTGGAAGCCACATGTATTCCTTGGCTGTGGTTCCAACACTGTAATTTCTGCCTCTGTCTTCACATGGCCAACTTCTCTATGTGTTTTTGTCTTCTCTTCTTCTTAGAAGGACACCAGTTAGATTGGATTAAGAGCCCACTCTGCTCCAGTAGGACCTCATCTTAACCAAATACATCTGTGACAACCCTATTTCCAAATAAGGTCATTCTGAAGTACTGAGGATTAGAACTTCAAAATACTTATTTGGAGGGAGATACAATTCAACTCAAAACAACACCTAATTACTTACTAAGAGATCCCATGTTACTTTTTTAGGAATATGTGCAAATTCATTTAAAAGTGTAGTTTCCAAAAAAATAAATAAAAGTGCAACTTTGAAAAAATAAAAAATAAAAATAAATAAAAATGTAACCTGAACTCTATTTGAAATAAAGAGATAAATGAAATAATATACTGTTAAAATCTTCAGGAATGAAATATTGTACATCAACTAGGTCTTTATGGTGACTCTCCATTTTTTACTTCAATAAAAATTCTGCAGGCAGTATATTTGCTTAAGGAATTTGGCTGAGTCACTGACTCTACTATGGTTTACTTGAGTGTATTTCCAAGTCTATTCAGCTTTCTACATAGTTTCATATTTGCTTCTAGAAATGAGAAAGATAAAGTTTGAGGAAAGAAGCTCATCTAAGTTAAACACACTGTGTGACTATCTTCTATCTCTTTATTTTTTGACATTGAAATGTGTAAAAGGAAATTGCCTTCTTTCAAAAAAGTCTCTAAAAGATCTTGTTACATTTATAAAGCCTTCTGAATGCTGTAATAAGTCTGCCAGCACCATCTTTAGTTTAGAGCATTGTTGCAAATGTCCTTTTGTAAAATAGATCTTTCTGAGCTGGTCATCCCAATATTTGGTGTTGGCTCGAAAGAGAAATTAAGGTTAAAAATAAACAACAGTAAAAAAAAAATCTTGAAGGTAGATCAGAGCTAGGGCAGTCATCTAGTTCAACTCCCTGATTTATAGTGGAGATATCAAGGCCCAAAGGTTCCTGAAGGTCACTTTGCTGAAGCATGGCAGAACTGACTCTAAAATCTTGCTCTACAGAATCACATTGTCTTTTCTTTCATATCATATTCAGACCTTGTACAAAGGTGAACAATGGCTGGCACTGAATTGTACACTTTTTTGTTGAAGTATAGTTGACACACAGTGTTATATTAGTTTCAGGTGTACCACATAGTTATTCAACTTCTCTGTATGCTATGCTCACCACAAGTGTAGCTACCATATGTCACCATGCAATGCTACAGTACCATTGTCTACATTCCCTATGCTGGACTTTTCATCCCCATGATTTATTCATTCCATAACTGGAAGATGGTACTTCCCACTCTCTTTCATTCATTTTGCCCATTCCCCCTTCCTCTTCCCTGTGGCAACCATTAATTTGTGTTCTGTATTTATCAGTCTATTTCTTTAAAAAAAATTTTTTTAATCTTTATTTTTGAGAGAGAGACGGAGAGAGAGAGAGAATGAGTGGGGAGAGGGGCAGAGAGAGAGGGAGACACAGAACCCAAAGCAGGCTCCAAGCTTTAAGCTGTCAGCACAGAGCCTGACATGGGGCTTGAACCCACAAACGAAGAAATCATGACCTGAGCCAAAGTTGGATGCCCAACCGCCTGAGCTACACAGGTGCCCCTGGGTCTGTTTCTGCTTTTGTTTGTTCATTTGTTTTGTTTTCTAGATTCCACTTATAAGTGAAATCATATGGTACTTGTCTTTCTTCATCTGACTTATTTCACTTAGCATAACCTCTAGGTCCAACTGTGTTGTTGCAAAAGGTAAGATCTTATTATTTATTTTTTTAGGGCTGAGTAATACTCTATTGTACGTGTGTGTATGTGTGTGTGTATCGTCTTTATCCATTCACCTATTAATGGACACTTGGACTGCTTCCATATCTTGGGTATTGTAAATAATGCTGCAGTAAACATATATCTTTTCCAGGTAATATTTTTTGTTTTCTTTGGGAAATTACCCAGTAGTGAAATTATTGGATCATATGGTATTTCTATTTTTAACTTTTTGAGGAACCTCTGTATTGTTTTCCACAATGGTTGCACCAATTTGCATTCTCACCAACAGTGCAGGAGGGTTCTGTTTTCTTTACATCCTTGCCAATGCTTGTTATTTCTTCTCTTTTTGATGCTAACCATTCTGACTAGTGTGAGATACTATCTCATTGTGGTTTTGATTTGCATTTCCCTGATGATGGATGATGTTGAGCATCTTTTCATGTGTCTATTGGCAATCTGTATGTCTGATGAATTGCATACTTTATATTTTTTATGTTTATTTATTTTTGAGAGAGAGAGAGACAGAGTGTGAGCAGAGGAGGGGAAGAGAAAGAGGGAGACACAGAATTTGAGGCAGTCTCCAGGCTCTGAGCTGTCAGCACAGAGCCTGACACAGGGCTTTAACTCACGGACTGTGGGATCATGACCTGAGTGAAGTCAGACACTTAACTGAGCCACCCAGGTGCCCCTGAATTGCATACTTTAACTGCATAAATCTTATGGTATGAGAATTATATCTCAATAAAACTGTTTTTAAAAAAAGATGAATGGCTGGCTTTCAGGGCAATAGCAATGAAAGTACAGTATGCTTGAGAAACATTTATTTTAAATAATAAATGATTTCTTCTAAAAAAAATTGCACAGGTTTGTTCCTCTTTCTCAAGATTGCTTTGGCTATTCAGGGTATTTAGTGCTTTGACACAAACTTAAGGATTGTTAGTTCTGTTTCTGTGAAAAAGGTCATTGAAATTTTAATAGGGACTGCATTGTATCTGTAGATTGCTTTGGCATTTAACAACAATAATTGTTCTAGTCCATGAGCCTGGAATATCTTTGTGTCATCTTCAATTTCTCTCATTTATGTCTTACAGTTTTTAACATATAGATCTTTCACCTCCTTGGGTAAGTTTATTCCTAGGTTGTTTTTTGATGTAATTATAAATAGGATTGCTTTCTTAATTTCTTTCTGATAGTTCATCATTAGTGTCTAAAAACACAACAGATTTTTGTGTATTGATTTTGTACCCTGTAACTTTACTGAATTTATTTATTAGCTTTAACAGTTTTTTGATGGAATCTTTAAGGTTTTGTGTATAAAATGTTAGGTCATCTATAACAGTGACAGTTTTTTACTTCTCCTTTCCAATTTGGATGCATTTTATTTTTTTCTTGCCTAAGTGCTATGGCTAGGACTTTCAATACTATGTTGAATAAAAGTGGCAAGAATGGGCATCCTTGTCGTGCTTCTGCTCTTAGAGGAAAAGCTTTCAGCTTTTCACTGTTGACTATATTAGCTGTAGGCTTGTTATATATGTCCTTTATCGTGTTGAGGTATGTTCCCTTTATATCTACTTTGTTGAATTTTTATCATAAGTGGATGTTGAATTTTGTCATATGCTTTTTCTATGTCTATTGCGATGATAATATGACTTTTATCCTGTATTTTGTTAATGTGGCATATCACATTGACTGATTTGCTGTGTTAAACCATCCTTGCATCCCTGGAATAAATCTCACTTGATTATGGTATATGATCCTTGTAATGTTTTGCTGACTTCAATTTGCTAATATTTTGTTGAGGATTTTGTGACTATGTTCATCAGGAATATTGGCCTATAATTTTCTTTTCTTATGTAATCTTTGTTTGCTTTGGTATCCAAGTAATGCTGGTCTAATAAAATGAGTTTGGAAGAGTTCCCTCCTCTTCTATTTTTGGTAGAGTTTGTGAAGGATTACTATTAGTACTTCTTTAAATGTTTGATAGTATTGACCAGTGAAGCCATCTGGTTCTGGATTTTTGTTTGTTGGATATTTTTTGATTACTGATGCAATCTCCTTACTAGTAATTATTCTGTTAGATTTTCTTTCTTTCTTTCTTTCTTTCTTTCTTTCTTTCTTTCTTTCTTTCTTTCTTAAAGTTTATTTATCTTGAGAGAGAGAGAGAGAGAGAGAGCAAGTAGGGCAGGGGCAGGGGGAGAGAGAGAGAGAGAGAGAGAGAGAGAGAGAGAGAGAGAGAGAGAGAGAGAGAGAGAGAATCCCAAGCAGGCTCTGCACATCAGGGCAGAACCCCATGTGAGGCTCAAGCACATAAACTGTGAGATCATGACCTGAGTTGAAACCAAGAGTCAGCTGCTTAACTGACTGAGCCACCAGGTGCCCCCTGTTCAGATTTTCTATTTCGTCATGCTTTAGTCTTGATAAGTTGTATGTTTTTAGAAATTTATCTATTTCTTCTAGGTGGTCCAATTTGTTGATATGTAATTGTTCATAGTAGACTCTTATGATCCTTTGTAGTTCTGTGGTGTCAGTTGTAACATCTCTTTCATCTCTGATTCTATTTATTTGAGTCCTTTTTTGGGTGAGTCTAGCTAGAGCTCTGTCGATTTTGTTTATCTCTTAAAATAACTACCTCTTCATTTCATTGATCTTTTCTACTGTCTTTTTAGTCTCTATTTCACTAATGTCTGCTATAATCTTTGTTATTTTCTCTTACTAACTTCAGCTTCATTTGTTTTTCTTTTTCTAGTTCATTGAGGTGCAAAGATGGGTGGTTTAAGACTTTTCTTTTTTCTTGAGGTAGACATTCATCACTATTAACTTTACTTTTAGAACTGCTTTGCTGCATCTTGTAAGTTTTGTGACATCATATTTCTGTTTTCATCTATCTCAAGGTATTTTTTATTTACTTTTAAAATTTCTTCTTTAATTCATTGGTTGTTCCATAGCAAGTTTAATCTTCACATATTTGTGAATTTTCTGGTTTTCTTTGTATAATTAATTTCTAGTTCATACCACTGGTTCAGAAAAGATACTTGATATAATTTCAATTCTCTCAAATTTATTAAGACTTGTTTTGTGGACTAACATATGATCTATCTTGGAAAATGTTCTTTGTGCACTTGAGAAGAATGTGTATTCTGCTGCTTTGGGATGGAATGTTCTGTAAATATTGACGTCCATCTCATCTAATATGTCATTTGAGGCTGGTGATTCTTTATTGATTCCATCTGGGGGATTTATCCATTGATGTAAGTGGTGTACTCAAGTTCCCTACTATTATTGTGTAGCTATTTCTCCCTCAAGGTCTATTAATAGTTTGTTTGTTTTTATCTGTTAATACCCTCTTTTACAATTTACAATTGTTGTACCCTCTTGTCGGATTGACCCCTTAATCATTATGTACCCTTTATTGTCTCATTACAGTCTTTCTTTTAAAGTCTATTTTATCTGATGTATAAAAAAATAAAGTCTATTTTGTCTGATGTAAGTATAGTTATTCCAGCTTTCTTTTGGTTTCCATTTATATAGGATTTTTTTTCCCATCCTGTCACTTTCAGTCTTTGTATGTGTTCTTATGTCTAAAGTAAGTCTCTTGTAGGGAGCATATAGATGGAACTTGTCTTTTTATCCATTCAACTACTCTATCAATTGGAGAATTTAGTCCATTTACATTTAAAGTAATTACTAGTAGCTAGGTGCTTATTGCCATTCTGTTGTTTTATGGCTGTTTTGTAGTTCCTCTCTGTTCCTTTCTTTTTCCCTTGCTCTCTCAATCTCTCTCTATCTCTCTCTCTCTCCCTCTTTGTGTGTGTGTGTGTGTGTGTGTGTGTGTGTGTGTGTGTGTGTGGTTTGGTGACTTTCTTTACTGGTGTGCTTATATTCCTTTCTCTTTATTGTTTGTGTATTTACTATACATTTTTGCTTTGTGTTTATCATGAGGCTTACCTATAAAACTTGTATCTATAACTGTCTATTTTAAGTTGATAGCAACTTAGGTTTGATCCCATTCTAAAACTCAACAATTTTACTCTCACCCCTCCCCCCAGGTTTTGCTTTGATGTCACATTCTACGTCTTTTTCTATTGTATATCTCTTGAAGAATTATAGTAATCATAGTCATTTTTATAATTTTGTCTTTTAGTCTTCATACTAGCTTTACAAGTGATCAATCCACTACCTTTAGTATATATTTACCTTTCCAGTGATGGTTTATATTCTTGACTGGAAGTTTTTTCTTTTAGCACTTTAAATATATTTTGCCCTTCTCTTCTGGTCTACAAAATTTCTGTTGAAAAATCTGATTCATTGTATGAAGGTTCTCTTGTACGTTAGAAGTTGTTCTTCTCTTGCTGCTTTTAATATTCTCTTCTTGTTCTTTTTTTTTTTAAAAAATTTTTTTTAACGTTTATTTATTTTTGAGACAGAGAGAGACACAGCATGAACGGTGGAGGGGCAGAGAGAGAGGGAGACACAGAATCAGAAGCCTTCTCTTCTTGTTCTTAACTTTGGACATTTTAATCATGTTTTGTTGTGGATCTCTTTGAGCATCACAATCCCTGATTTTTAGATTATATTACAAAACAATAGTAATTAAAACAGTATGGTATTGGCATAAAAACAGACACATAGATAAAGAGAACAGAATAGAGACCCCAGAATTGAACCCACACTATATATGGTCAATTAATTTATGACAAAGGAGACAAGAATATACATAGAAAGGACAGTCTCTTTAGTAAATGATGTTAGGAAAACTGGACAGCCACATGCAAAAGAATGAAATTGGACTACAATTTTATACCATACATAAAACTTAACTCAAAATGGATTAAAGACTTGCATGTAAGACTTACCATAAAACTCCTAGCAGAAACATAGGCGGTGAACTCCTCAACTTAGGTATTAGTGATGATTTTTTTTGAAACTGACACCAAAAGCAAAAGAAATAGAAGCAAAGTAAACAAGTGCAAACTACATTAAACTATAAAGCTCTTTATAGCAAAGGATGCCATCAAGAAAATGAAAAGACAATTTACCAGATGGGAAAAAATATTTTCAAATCACATATCTGATAAGGGGCTAATATCCAAAATATAGAAACAAACTGCTATAACTCAATAGCAAAAAACAATCTGAATTAAAAATGGGCAGAAGATCTGAATAGGTAATTTTCTAAAGAAGACATGCAAAAAACCAACAGGCACATGAAAAGATGTTCAACATCATTAATCATCAGGGAGATGCAAGTCAAAACCACAATGAAATATCACCTTAAACCAATAAGAATGGCTAGTATCAAAAAGACAAGAAATAAATATTAGCAGGATGTGGAGAAAAAGGAGCCTCATGCACTATTGGTGGGAATGCAAATTGGTGCAACCATTGTGGAAAACACTATGGAGGTTCCTCAAAAAATTAAAAATAGAAATACCATATGATCCAGTAATTCCACTACAGGATATTTACCCAAAGAAAACACAAACACTAATTAGAAAGATATATGCACCCCTATGTTTACTGCAGCATTATTTACAATAGCCAAGATATAGAAATAAACCAAGGATTAGATAGAATAGATGAATAGATAAAGAAGATGTGGTCTGTATGTGTATATATATGTTACTCAGCCACAAAAAAGAATGAGATCTTGCCATTTGAAGAACATGGATGGACCTACAAGGTATTACGCTAAGTGAAATGAGTCAGAGGGAGACACATAGATCCAATATGATTTCACTGCTATGTGGATCTAAAAAACAAAACAAAACCCAAGCTCATAGATACAGGGAACAGACGAGCAGCTGCCAGAGGTGGGGGTGAGGGGTGGGAGAAATGGGTGAACTGTGTATTTTTTTGTTTGTTTGTTTTTGAGTTTAAATAAATTCAATTTTGTGGGGGGCGGCAGGAGAAAAATAGAACTCAAAAAAAAATTGCACCTTACATAGTCATCTGAAAATAGCAACCAAACCCAACTCTAAGATCTAAATAAGAACTTAAGGTAGACTTAGATTGTATTTACAGCACTATCAATTTCATAGAGATAAAGGGTGATTGATTTAGAGAAGGCAAACTGTTTAAGAAATAGTCTTAAAACATTTCTTGACATTCAAACAATCTGCACCCAATTATAAGGTTGAGTTAAAATGTAAACTCTTAAATAATGCTCTGTCATGGAGCATGTAGTACTGTACTGCAAGTTCACCTTTCTAGAGGGCAAGTTAGATTAATAGAAAACTTAGTGTTTTTTCTGGTCTTTCTTTGTGGATCTCTTGTTAGTGATTCATAGGCCTTCCAAACTGATCTTCTAACTTTCTTTCTTTTTTTTTTTAATTTTATTTTTTTCATTTACATCCAAATTAGTTAGCATATAATGCAACAATGATTTCAGGAGTAGATTCCTTAATGCCCCTTACCCATTTAGCCCATCCCCCCTCCCATCACCCTTCCAGTAACCCTCCGTTTGTTCTCCATATTTAAGAGTCTCTTATGTTTTGTCCCCCTCCCTGTTTTTATATTATTTTTGCTTACCTTCTCTTATATTCATCTGTTTTTTGTCTTCAAGTCCTCATATGAGTGAAGTCATATGATATTTGTCTTTTTCTGACTGACTAATTTTGCTTAGCATAATACCTTCTAGTTCCATCCTTGAGATCTTCTAACTTTCCTATCTTTTGTCCTCTGTATTATATCTTTGTCTTTTTTTAAAAAAACATCTGTATTGAGATAAAATTTTTACTCAATAAATGTCACTCATTTTAATTGTACAGTTCAATGAGTTTTGACAATGTATATAGTTGTATAGCCTTCACCACTATTACTCCAAAAAGTTCCCTCATCTCTGACTTTGACTCAGGTCATGATCTCATGGTTCATGGATTTGAGCCCTGCACTGGGCTCTGTGCTGATGGTGTGGAGCCTGCTTGGGATTCTTGCTCTCTTCTCTCTCTCTGCCCCTCCCCTCCCCTTCTCTCAATATAAATAAACTTAAAAAAAACAAACAAACCCCCAAAATTCCCTCATCCTCTCTGCAGTCACCCTCCTTCCCTTCCCTACCCCCTGGGAGTTTTGCCTGTTTTAAAATGTCACATAAACAGAATCATATAGAATGTAGGCTTTTGTGTCTTGCTTCTTTCATTTAATATAATTTCTTTGGAGTTTCTTTTATGCTATATACATCAATAGTTTGTTCCTTATTATTGCTGAGTGGATTTCCAAAGTCATGTGTTGTTGGTCTATTCACTAGTTGGTGGACATATAGGTCATTTCTGGTTTTCATTTCTTCTGGATAAATACCCGAGTATGGAATTTCTGGGTCATGTGATTAGGTATGTTTAACTTCATAGGAAATTGCCAGATGATTTTCTACAGTTATTGTGCCATTTTATACTTGCAAAAGCGTTTATTATAAATCCTTGCCAAGATTTTATTCTATGTTTGCTTCAAGAAATTTTATTGTTTTATAGTTTATAGCCGTTCTATTTAGGCCCATGATTCATTTGGGTTAATTTTTTTGCATGTGAGATTAGAATCTAAGTTTTTTTATTTATTGATTTCTTTTTTTTTGTATATGGATATCCATTTGTTCTAGCACCATTTATTTGAAAAGACAATTTTTATCCCATTGAAATACCTTGGTACTCTTGTCAAAAATTAATTGGCTATATATGTGTGTGTCTCTGAGTCTATTTTTTGGACTCTTTATTCTGTCCCACTCATCTCTTTGTCTATCTTTATGCCAATACCACACTGTCTTCATCATTGTAGCTTTCTCATAAATGTTGAAATCAAAGTTGAAGTCCTTTTAGTTTTTTAAATTTCTCTCAGCAATATTTGTAGTGTAATGGTAGTGGGTATATTTTGTTTAATCCATCCTTAAATATTTCATGTTTTCTGATGCTATTGTAAATGATATTGATTTAAAAAAAGAAACCTTTAATTTCTACTTGTTTGTTGTTGATGTATCTTTTTGTTCTTTTTTCTGTTTTCTGGGAGATTTTTCAAGTTTATCTTCTAACTTATGTTAATTTTTTTATAATTGCAATAAAAATTTTTTAGTGTGGTCACATATGCATGGCATAAAATTTACCATTTTAACCACTTTTAAGTACACAGTTCAGTGGCATTAAGTACATTCATATTGTTGTACAACCATCATGACCATCTATCTCCAGAAATTTTGCATCATTCCATCCTGAAGCTGACTACTCATTAAACACTAACTCCCCATTGCCTGCCCCTCCCTCTAGCCCCTGAGACCCACTGTTCTACTCCCTGCCTCTATGTATTTGACTATGCTAGGTCCTTATTCACAAATGACTTACCTTTCTTTTACCACCTGACAGGATAAATTTCCACCTAGGACAATAAATAATACTAAGATAAGATGGAAATGTAGATCACAGTGAGTCTGTAGCAATAAAAGGAAAGAGAGTTTCAAAAAAGACACAGGCAAGGCAATATATTATGGCATTTCCAGTGATGAATGTATTTCTGAGTTCTCTGGAAAGCAGAAAACAAGTTGAGTATGAGCAATGTAGATCTGTTGATTAAAAAAAAAAATCCCATACCTCATAAATACAAGTAGTATACAAAAGAACCATTTATTGTCTAGTTAATTTTTTAATTTAATGGAGCTTGCTTAATCTCTTATTGCTTTTCTTTCAACCATTTCCTTCTCTTCAGCACCTTCATTAGAGGGTGGTCAGTTACACGTAGAGGTTAAAGACCACCAGGCAATTCTACTACTTGTTTTTGGCTAAGAGGCTGGCGCTACCAGCTTAATGAGGGTTTAAGGATTATCTGTGGTTTAAATTATTGGTATTGTCCCTACTGCTATAGATTACTTAGTGCTAAATGTAATTATATTGAGTACTTACTGGAATACTACTTGGAGTTCTGAGTTTAATATTTAAAGAGGATGGAGAAGATAAAATGAAACTGAACAACTAGACCTATGAAGAAAAGCAAAAGGGAGGTTTTTTGTTTTGCCCAGGAAAAGTAAAGATTATGTGGAAATAGCATTGTTCTAGTACATCCAGAGATATTTCGTGTTGGTGTTTCCCATGGCTCCTTTCTAGGCCCTGTTCTCTGAGAATAGCAAACAATATGCATCAACCTGCTCCACTGCCCCCACCCCACACTTTCCCCCCAAGACTTTACCCATGAAACTTAACTAACACTTAGGTACCTGCTGTCCAGACTACAACGTCATCCTAAGTCTCAGCCCTGGCTTTGCAGCTGCTTCCTGATTGTTTCTACTCAATATTCCAAAGGCAACTCAAGGTCAATGTATCTAAAAATTAAGGTCATTATATTCTCCCCAGCATTACTCACCAGTTCTGTGCTTCCTCTCCTGATTTCTTTGCTTTCACCATGGTAGCACCAATATACCTTGCCACCTAAGCATAAAGCTTATTTCAGCTCTTCTTCTTTTCCATCAGCCCCTCCATCCTATTAGTCACCAAATTCTATGAATTCAGCTTCTTCAGTGTTTTTCAATTTTATCTTCTCCTATTTCCTGAACTATTGGTTCAGGCTTTCATCAATTTTTTGCCCAAACTCTAAGCAGTAATTATGTTTCACTTAAACTATAGTAGCTATAATCAAGTTACTGGGCAAAGATTACCTGTAATATTATATAATTGCATCCTAAATGTTATTTCCTTATTCTAGCATCCATACTCATCTATGTTTATAACACTATCACTACTATTTTTGTAAATTAGCAATCAGGTCATCTCACCATTTTACTTAAAGCCTTTTTTTTTTTTAAGTTTATTTATTTATTTTGAGAGTAAGAGAGACAGAGAGAGACAGAGAGCATGGGGAAGGGGCAGAGAGAGAGAGGAAGAGAGAGAAAATCCCAAGCAGGCTCTGCACTGTCAGAGCAGAGCCCAGTGAGGGGCTTGATCCCAGGAACTGTGAGATCATGACCTGAACCTAGATGAAGAGTTGGATGCTTAATCCAATCAGCCACCCAGGTGTCCCCATTTTGCTTAAAGACTTTTAGTAACTCTTTACGTAGAGAATAATAGCTTCACTCTTTAGCATGGCATTTGAGACCCTTCATAGTCTGTATTTGATTTCTTTATTTGGTTTTATCTTCAGTCATTTTCTACTCTCTAACCATACCCGATGTCTCTCTATGCCTTGAATCTATATTGGAGTTTAACTCCTCTTCCTCTATAGGTGCTATTTTTCCTTCATTAGATGCCTTCCCTTCTTTCTTTACCTTAAAAGAGTAGCACCTTTTATGAAGCCTTCCCAAACTCTGCTGGAATATGTCTGTTTCACTCTTTCTCTAATATATACATATATATAGCATGAATTATATTGTATTAATTATGTAAGTATATAATATACATATTATATACTTAGAGTATGAATTATATTAATATATGTATATTCTATATATTCACATACATATATACACATATATATGAATATGTTTACACATATATGTGTATACATACCTATATATTTTTCTATAAACTAGATTATATGTTCCTTGATGGTAAGAAGTGTGTTTTATTTACCCTTTATCACCAGAACCTAGAAGCTCAATAGATTTTAGTTGAGTAAATGAGTCATGTTTATTGTAAAGATAGTGAATACCTGGTTTCTATTTCCACTGAAAATAAAACAGCAGAAATTATACTTCAGTTTTTAGGTATTAGGAAGAATAGGTGAGATGCTGGAATGAGTTATTTATAACTCAGATCATTTTGTGAACTCTTTTCTGTAGTTCTTTTTTCTCATGAGGATAGATTTTTATTTGTCTAAGATGGTTTAAGAATTTCTCTGCTTGGATTTGTGCTGCTAGATCAAAATTAATTTTCTTCTGAATCAAAAATAGTTTTTATATTAGATCACAATAAATTTCACCAGAGAAATGGTGCATATTGAATTTAGCCTAATGGAATGCAGTATTAATGTGGAGGACCAAAGAAGGTTAAAGGAGAAAGACTAGGTTCAATTTTAATTATGACTTTCACTTGGCTTTTATGTGATTTCTTCTTGGAACTTAAAAACTTGATTTTAGGTCCAACAGTAATTTTCTTTCTTTCTTACTTTTTTAATGTTTATTTATTTTTGAGAGAAAGAGTGAGAAAGACAGAGCATGAATGGGGGAGGGGCAGAGAGGGAGGGAGACACAGAATCCGAAGCAGGCTCCAGGTTCTGAGCTGTCAGCACAGAGCTCCACACAGGCCTCTAACCCATGAACTGCGAGATTCTGACCTCAGTTGAAATTAGACGCTTAACCAACTGAGCCACCCAGGTGTCCCAATAATTTTCAACGCTTAACTAGCATGGCTGAAGATGTTGATCTTATAATACTTCTATTTCTATTCTCATTATAGAATGAACTTAGTATAAGTCAAGATGTTAACCAGAACCATGAACTGCATTTCATGAAAAATGGTAGGGACAATGACACAGCAAGTTTTTAGTTTTCCCCTTAGGACTGCCAACATGATGTTTCAGGTTTTGTTTTGTTTTGTTTTGTTTTGTTTTGTTTTGTTTTTTAAAGACAAAGGTTGAATGTAATTCAGTGGTGATCTTGAATATTGGCAAGTCATTTCCAGTAGACAAAAAAGTTGTGCACAGCTCTTGATATAAGTTTGTCAGGAATTAACCTCTCATCTTTCTCCTGTGGTTGCTGAACCCACTCTACATATGTAGACAAGAATATAGCTATCCTATGCCTTTTAACTCTTTCATGGGGCATACATGATAGAAGGACAAATAACCTGTTCTGTGTACATGGATTAGGTATCAATTGAGCTTTCTGCAATAAGGTATAATATAATAGAAACAGGACGGGATATTTCCTTAAGCGGTGAGTCTCCCTGAAAATGTCCAGGCACATTTGTGCTGAGTTGTTCAGTGCTGTATTCCATGTGCATGATGAAGAGTAAATACCCAATAAATATTTCATATACGAATGAGTAAAGCACAAAACAGATGATGTTTAAACTAGCTTTTGTTCTGTAATGAACCATCCCAAAAGGTAGTAGTTTAAAACAATGATTTATTACTTTTTATGATTCTGTGGGTTGGCTGCAGAATCTGAAATGGTCTCACATTTCTGGGACCTCAGCTCCCAGAGAGTCAGCTAGGTCTCTTTCCCCATGTGTATCTCATCTTTAGCCTCAGTGTTCCAAGACAGTGAGAATAGAAGCTGCAGTGCCTTTGCTAGTTAGGCTTGGAACTCACTTCCAGAGCATTCTATTGGTCAAGAAAGTCACAAGGCCAGCTCAGAAGGGGTGGGGAAACTGACTTTACCTCTGAATGGGAGTTGTTGCAAAGAGTTTGTGGCTGTTTTTAACCTAGCACCGATGGTCAACTTGAAAAAACCTTCTGTAGGGAATTCTTGTAATGGTAAGGAAATTGGTCAAACTGATCTCCCAGATTCCTTCCAACTCTGAGATTCTATAATTCCATCAGGATGAATGGATTTCTTGTAGTGTTCTAACAGAACAGTTACTAACTTGTGGTATCTGAAAACTTTAATCTTCTACTTCTGGTAAGATAATTTCAAAAGTAATTCATTGAATAATTCTTTTTCTAACTATTATTATGATCAAGAATTTACATTCTTCCTTTAAGCATTTCAAATGCCCATCAGAATTTTCTTGTTAGCGAGAGTGATATTTATATGTAGTTATCCTAATGTGTAACTAACTCTACTTTTGATTCTGGTATGTCAGCAACAGTCTCCTTTCCTTATCCTTTGTTGATCATTCTACGAACACTGGGTAAACTCTTTACTCTTAATTCATCCATCAAATACTTACATTTTAGAAGTCCCTGAGCTCAATAAGATTGTTATTTTTCTTCTTCTTCAGAGGAGAGTGCTTATATTATTGCCTCAATATTTACCATTTATTATAAAAGTTGTAAATCTACCACTTTTCCATAATTATCCTTTTACGACACTTTTAATAAATTAAAGATATTCCCTTGAGACTATTTTAGTAATAGCAGGCACACATATATATGAATGTGGAGATATCATATAAGCAAGCAACTTACAAATAATATATGAAAACTGTAAAATTTTTCTATTAAGGAGTTTCAGAACAATTATAGTGGGGAAAACAGTACAGTGAAGACTGAACTACTGATAGCTAAGTTGCTACATAACAGAAAAAGTTCATACCATAAAATTTTGCTAGTATATTTTTGTATGTGTATGGGGTTGAAGATCATATACATTTCTGATAATTTTTGACGAATACTTGAAACATGACTTTTAATAATCATTGTGGGTATCTGTTTTGTTTAAAATTTTTAGTTTGGCATTAAACTTTCCACCCCCAAATTCTACACTAATGTTTCTCTCTTCCTACTCTTCAAAAATGACACAAAATAAAAAACAAATAAACTCAAAGTACCTCAGCCATTTTGTAGAAATAAAACCAGTTGGTCTTTGTGGAATGGATATGCCAGGTCCTGAATGTCGTGGTGCTAACCGGATCGGGTAATGTTCCCAGGAAATCTCGTTCTACCCTTCCCTTCTTAAAGAATTAACACATTTTGTTTCTTAGAGCAATTTTAGATTTACAGAAAAATTGAACAGAAAGTACAGGGAGTACCATGCCCACTCTCCAACCATCCCCTATTACTAACATCTTGGTATGGTACAAGTGATGAACCAGTATTGATATATTATTAACTAACCTCCATTACATTAGGGTTCACTCTTTGTGATGGACAGTCGATGGGTTTTGCCAAAAGTATAATGTCATGTGTCCACCATTACAGTATCATACAGAATAATTCTGTTGCCCTAAAAATCTCCTGTGTTCCACCTATTCATTTCTCCTTCCTTCTTCCCTAACCACTGCCTTTCCTTTTTAATACCTAAATTAAGCCTGGAGTAATATTAATTAGTTTGAGCTAAGAATTTACTTAAATAACCCTAATGATTCCCCATGGCAATCAAAATTTCTTAATTATTTAGACTAGCACTGCCCAAAAGAAATACGTAATCATACATATATTTAAAATATTTTAGAAGCTACATTTAAAAAGTAATAAAAAAAGTGAAAACAATTTAATATACTTCTTCCAACACATCAACAGCATGAATTACAAAATGTAACCATATAGAAATTGAGATGTTTTAATTTTTTTTATACTGATACTCAAAATCTGTGCATTTTAAACTTACGGCACATCTCATTTCATGTAGTCATACTTCAAGTGCTCATTAGCCACAAGTGGCCAGTGACTAAGATATTGGACAGGGCAGGCCTAGACTGTGAGCAATCTGCAAGCAGGTCATCCTGTCTCCAGGGCCTCCACAGTAGGAATGCAGTGAATATTTCTGTAAGATATACCAGAACCATAAAAGGGACTCTAACCCCTTTGCATGCTGATACTTGTATGTTCTGTGACCACTTTCCTTTAAACTCCCTCTCCCATTTTGGAAAAAGTAGAATGGGGATCATGCTCATTCCAGCATATCAAACAAACCAATACTGGGCTTCCTGACTCCCAGAAGGCCTGAATCATCTGAAATGTTGACTCATGATCCTAAGGTGACTGAAATGTAATGTGAATCAAATTTGCCTTCCAAGGCATCGTTTTGTTTCCACTTTCTCTCTCTCTCTCTTTGGGTGACTCATCTTTCTACCATGTGAGTCCAGCAGCAGGCAGATCCCAAAACCGTCCTGGAAGGAGATGAGACGAGTTTGAAATGATTTTAGTCCTCCAGACTGTCCAAGCCCAGCTCTGTTTTGCCTACTTCATCCAGGGCCTGCAGTTTGAATAGAGAACAACATTAAAGCTGTCAAAAAAATTTCTTTTCTTTTAAGGAGGTTGCAGGTAGTAGTGATGAGTTGGCCTGGTGATTTAAGTTTGAAAAAATGTAATCTTTTTATTTCAAAATCTTTTAATTCTTACTGTATACATAAATCTTTAGGGCCTACTTCATAGTACATTTCTCAACCCTGGGTTTTTCCTTTCCTGGGAGGAAAGTTACCACCCCCAGTCCCCCAGGATAACGCCCTTCCGGGGGTGCGGAGCCAAGAACCTCTCGGACCCTTCAGGGCAGACCGCCAGCCCTACCGCACGCTTATGGAGCCCTAGGGCCGCAGGCAGACCTCTAGCTCCAAGACAAGTAGAGACCCCGGCCCAACCCGCAAGTACCCAAGGTGAAGGGTGGGTCTCCCAGCTCCAAGCCCCACCCATCGAAACCACCCCAGCCGGTAGGAGAGAGGAAGTGCAAAAAGCCCCACCCACTTTTCTCTCTTTCTCTTTCCATTGGGCCAGCTGGTTGCCCGTCGTCTCTATCCCGTAGCCGATTGGCTCTCTCCCTCCCGCGCCAGACCCTGCCTCTCCCCGCCGGGGAGGGTAAGTCACGCCAAACTGGGCGGAGAATCTGCTGGCCTGTCTCCTTCGCTCGTCTGGGCGGTGGCGGCAACTGGGGACTGGGCGGGTGGCGCATCACGGGCGCGGAGGCAGGAGGAGCAGTCTCATTGTTCCGGGAGCTGTCGCCACTGCAGGTCCCTGGGCTTGTTCGGCCCTGCCCCTCTCAGTCCTCCCCAACCCCCACAACCGCCCGCGGCTCTGAAGAGAAGCGTCCCGTGGAGCCAGCAGCTGCAGCATCATCTCCGACCCGCAAGCCATGGAAGACATGGACCAGTCGCCTCTGGTCTCCTCTTCGTCGGACAGTCCACCCCGGCCTCAGCCCCCGTTCAAGTACCAGTTCGTGAGGGAGCCCGAGGACGAGGAGGAAGACGAGGAGGAAGACGAGGAGGACGAGGACGAGGACTTAGAAGAGCTGGAGGTACTGGAGAGGAAGCCCGCCGCTGGGCTGTCGGCAGCCCCAGTGCCCACCGCCCCCGCCGCTGGCGCGCCCCTGCTGGACTTCGGCAGTGACTTCGTGCCTCCGGCGCCCCGGGGGCCACTGCCGGCCGCGCCCCCCGCAGCCCCGGAGCGGCCGCCGTCTTGGGACCCGAGCCCTGTGTCGCCCTCGGTGCCCGCGCCATCCCTGCCCTCCGCTGCCGCAGCCTCGCCCTCCAAGCTCCCCGAGGACGATGAGCCTCCGGCCCGGCCTCCTCCTCCTCCCCCGGCCAGCGTGAGCCCCCAGGCCGAGCCCGTGTGGACCCCACCCGCCCCGGCCCCCGCCGCGCCCCCCTCCACCCCGGCCGCGCCCAAGCGCAGGGGCTCCTCAGGCTCAGTGGGTGAGTGCCGTGCCCTTACTCCTCGCGCAGTCCCTCGCGCCCTCTGTCTTTTGTGTGCACCCCCAGATGCCTCGGGCGGAGCCCTCCTCTCCGGCCCCGAGGGGCTTTGTCCGTGGACCTTGGGGCGAAGGCGCCCCCGCTGGTGGGAGCCGCCAGGAGCAGGGTGGGGCGGCCGAGGAAACCCGGGCTTGTTCTTTATTGTCTGTCTCGGTATCGGGGAACACGTGCACCCCGTCGGCTCCCGGCTTCTTCCCTATAGTCCCTATCCCTCTGCGTCCCGGAAGTTAGGCATCCACCCCTAATAGGAGCTGGGTTTGTATCGAGGAACTAGGGTTGAGCGTTGGGCTGGCTAAGTTCCCGGGTGAGGATGGAAAGGCCTTGGCGCCCTTAATCTTTTGTCTCCCAGGCTGGGTCATTCCTAGGGAAAAGGCGCAGTTTCGCTGCTAGTCTGTTTGCCAGCGTTGAGCCCTGGGCCCCCTCCTCACCTCCCTGGCTTGGGTGGCCCCCTAGCACCTCATCCCCCTCCCTCTCGATTCTTGGCGCTGGTGGGGAGCTGGCCCAGTGGAAAACATCCACACTGACCCAACCGCAGTGACGGGAGAGCGCCTCCAGTGGTGTGGCGCGTGGAGAATTGGGAAGGCCAGAGTTCTGGCAAAGTCCTGGCACCGCCCAGTTTATCCGGGTTGTGATGTGGCGACTCCCTAGCTAAACCGAGCCTGGGAAGTGGGATCTGGGCATTTGTGGCCCGAGGGGAGCAGTTCTGCCAGGGTCTTAGCTGCAGAATGAGACGGATTGCTGTTGCTGTGGTTTAGGCTCTTGATGCATTATAATGAATCGTAGAGGAAAAAGGCAAAATGGTTGACGTTCTTAAAGAAGAGGAAACCTGTGGATTTTTTGCCGCGAATAGGCCAATTGAATTTGTGGCAGATTTGTCAGGAGCCTTTAATACAATGTTTTGAGACAGATGTTTTCTTGTAGTGGTTAGAAATACTATTTCTTAGAAGTTCTATGTTTTAGGTCGACAGAGACAAATCTGCATAGTTTATAAATAGTTTCCAAATATTTTCATTCACTTTAGTACCTGATTGTATTTTTTTTTTAAAGGAACATTGTTTTATTACCCTTTTCATTTTGGGAAATTTTTTATTTTGGAAGAGAAAAAAAATCAAGTTTGTTAGAGATGTTAAATCTTATTAGACAAGTTACTAGTTTATTAACATGTAGCTTGTTACTTTGGGGACAAAGTGTCCCACCAGCAGTAGGATCTTTCTTAATGCATAAAAGGGCAAGAATCAGGTAGTTTAACTGCCTGCTGAGAAATCTTCATAGCTTTATTGGATTTTAGAAATAGTTCGTTTTCTAGAAGAAGAGAATCAATCTGAGATCACAGAAAATACATATATTTTTCAGTTCGTTTCTCCACAGCAGTAAAGTAAGCCGTTTGTGATGTTTCTGAATAACATTTTGATGACACACCCCAAAGCATTAATCAAAACAATAATCATTACACTGAAGATATTAGAAGATGAGGAGTAACACGATTTTTTTCTTTTCCTGAGTCAAAAACACATTTAAGAGAACTAAAGTGAGGTAGAATAATATAAAGTAGTAAATTTGCAAATGGGCAGTTTAAGGATTAACAAAAGCATACCAATTTGTCATCTTGTATTCCAATATGGAAACAGGAGAAGGGTTCTGATCTTTGAACATTCGGGATTCAGGAGGTGACAGCATTCTCGGAATTTTGACTTTTGGAATACTAAGTTTGGAAGACAAAGGAGAAAGAATATTGCCTACTCAGGGACTCTTACCTTTATATGGTTCCCTAATTCTGTATTTATGATACCTATTTAGAAACTTTAGTTGCCTTAGTGAACCGCTGAACATCACGATTATAGTCATGGATAGTTAAACCATTTTAGTGAGTCTTAGGTTCTTAACAGTTTATTCATTCATTCAACTGAGACAGGTTCTGTTCTGGGCTATGAGGGTATAGCAATAAACAAGACACATATGCTCCCTATGCAGGGAGTATAGATAATAAGCACATAAATAAGAAACTCAGAATAGTGGTAAGTGTTACGAGGAAAATAAATTGGATGATGGCATGGAAAATTACTGAGGTGTGGTGGGGGGGAGTGCCTTTTAAGTAGTGTGGCACTGAGAAAGGCCTTTCTGAGGAGGTGAGATTTTAAGCTGCAGATAAAAATTTCCAAGCAACCCTCAAGGAGGCAAAAGCCTTGAGGCAGGAATTAGCTTTGGGTGTTTGAAAGTCTAGTAAGACTAATGAAAAAAGCTGGAGACAGAGTGGTGTAACGTGAGGGTGGGGAGGTGGGCTACACTTAGCTCATTTGGGGTCTCTAATAGGCCATTGTAAAAAGTTTTTTTTTTTTTTTTAATTATTTTAGAAATATACTCTTTAATAATTATATTGTGATTTGAAACAAAAATACAGTTTGAAGATTTAGAGGAACCAAGAGGACTGATGTGAGTAAAGACAAGGTGAGAGATGTGCAGAGCATGGTTCAAAACAGACCAGCCCTATGGGAAGAGGGTTATATTTACTGAGTTAGGCAGACTCCTGACACTTGTGCATTTAACATTGTTTACATTATTTTTGAATAATTTTGAATTTTGTTGTTTACTGTTCTTGGAACATCCCCATTGTACAGTAGTGAAATGAGATGGAAGCCTCTCACTTGACCATTTTCCATGGAGAAACATTTGGCTTCAAGTTGAAAAGATGCTTGGTTAATGGGCTTTGAAGGTACTCCAGGGAAATGCTGCATAAAAATTGCATTGAGAGAAATGTAAACATCATTAACAATGACATTGCACTGGCCTTTGGGCATGTTCTAAACCAGTGTTAATTAAGATTGAAAACTCGCGGTAGATCTGGATTCTGAGGGGTATTGAATAACTGAATTAAGGTATTAGGGTTTTATTATCCTGTTTTTATCCATGCTCTGCCATCCACAGTTGCTCTTGGCTTTGGTAATTTATATTATGAAACAAAAAATGTTTTTGTTATTGTTTCCAAAATGTAAAAGTTCTTTCATTATTTTTCTCTTTTGTCCTGAATTACTGCTTTACTCATTGTGAGGCCATTGGAGATTATTGAACTGAGGCATGCCATTGTTAAAGCAGTGTTAGAAAAATGAATTAACGACAGTACTCAAGTTAGGTTGGAAAGAAAAACAGAACTATTTAGAATGCTTTTGCAGGTGTTTTGAAAGAGGTGAGTAGAGCCTGAACTAGTTTACTACTACCTTCAGTCAGTGAAAATGGAATAGAAGGGAAGAATATAAGAAACTCTAAGAAGTAGGATTTTTTTGGCTGCAAATCTCAATTTTTATAGTTAGGTTAAAAAAAGGTTTTATGAAAGAAGAATTGATAGAGCTTGGAGGCAGGGGATGTAAATACAAAGAAAGTGTTGGGCTTACTAAATCAATTTCAGAGACTGTCCAAATTTGTTAATTGCAATGGACATTTGTATAGAATTGAATATTGCTCGTAAGTATAGTTTATGGCTTGGGACTAAAAATTACTAGTCTTTTATGAAGTCATTTATTATATGATCATGTGTATTGGCATAGGAGCACATAGTAGAAATGCTAAAAGATTTTGAGTGATGTATAGTTTAAATCTTAAGTACTAGTTCTTAATACAAAGGCTAATTGAACAGTGATATGCATTTCTAGGAAGCAGGTGCCTCTAAAGAAGGAACTCTCATGCCCTATCCATTCCCCATCTTACTTTGAAATTGCAATCAAGGTAAAGAACTGATGAATTTGCAGATTCGGAATAGTTACTCTTGTTAAGCCGTTTCTAATTTTGGACTAGGAATAAAAGTTGGTAACGGTGGTATGCTCCTTATGGATAAGTTAAGTTACGTTTTAGGTTGGCTCATAGGAAGCTCCACGTCAAATGTCAAATGGTGTTTAGTACCTGGCAGACTCCCTCAAACCATTTTAAAATGAAATGATGAATAAATATATTTTGTGCCTTTGATAAATAACCTCAGTATGAGTAGTAGTATTTAAAAACATGATATTTTAGCACTATATCCCTCTAAACTTAGAAGATTTGCTATCTTATATGAAATATTTCTAAAAAGGAGCAAGTATATTATCTATTGTCTAATAATTGGCTCTGTTTTATATGTAGTTATTTCATAATCTCCCTAAAAGCAGTTTATTTGAAACACTGCTGATACAAGGCCCCAAATTAAATGGCACATTTTAAAGGTACTTTGCTAGCCCAGGAAAAGGTACCAAGTGGATGATATTTCTTGATCCTTTACTGAAACTTCTGATTAAGTAGAAGTCAGTGTTGTAGACACATCACTCTTATACTATATTCTTTGATACTTTTTGTTCCTTTTCTAAATATAGACCCTAGAAGGTCCCTCTGGGTGTGGCAGCACCAGTAATGAGAACTGTAAGGGCAGACCATAATTCATCAGTGTTTATATGGGTAAATGTGACTTTTGTGGTTAGCTAGTATAGGACATAGGCATGCAAAATGGTGGGACGCAGCTTTACTGATGCTGAGGTCTTCTCACACTGATGGCTTCATCATTCTTTTAAACTCTAAAGGAGGAGTTAATAATTTTACATTTAAGTGGTTGGTTTTTTGTTTTTTGGAATGGTGATTATTATTATTTTTTTGGAAGTAGATCGAAAGTTTATTTATTTATTTTGAGAGAGAGAAGAGTGCACCCTTGTGCATGTGAGCCGAGGAGAGGCAGAGCGAGAGGGAGAGAGAATCCCAAGAAGGCTCTGTGCTGTCAGTGCAGAGTCCTGTGTGGGGCTCAGTCTTACCAACTGTGAGATGATGACCTGAGCTGAATCAAGAGTCCAAGACCTAACTGAGTCACCCAGACACCTCTAAATGGTGATTATTTTTAAGTATTCTAATAACATTCTATATATGTATCATACTGTATATGGTAATAGTA
This sequence comes from Panthera tigris, assembly GCF_018350195.1. Taxonomy (NCBI): domain Eukaryota; kingdom Metazoa; phylum Chordata; class Mammalia; order Carnivora; family Felidae; genus Panthera; species Panthera tigris. The sequence continues at coordinate 73,203,931 of NC_056662.1, read as the reverse complement.
TGTTTACTTATTTCTATTCTTTGCCAGACTATATGCTCCTTGAGGAAAGGGGCTATATAACTTTTTTTACAGTATTTTTTTTTAATGTTTGTTTAGTTTTGAGAGAGAGATTGAGAGAGAGTGAGCACGGGAGGGGCATAGGGAAAAGGAGACAGGATTCCAAGCAGGCTCTGTGCTGACTGCAGAGAGCCAGATACGGGGCTTGAACTCCGGAACTGTGAGATCATGACTTCAGCCAAAGTCGGATACTTAACTGACTGAGCCACCCAGGTGCCCCTGAACATTTTTCTCTTGAGGAAAAAGACTATGTGACATATCTTTACTGTTGATCACAGTGCATTAGATGTGGTGTTGGCACTCAGAGATTTGTTGAATGGATCTGATATTATGGACGTAAACTGATATTATGGATGTATAGTCCTAGAAGTACAATACATTCTCAATAAAAATCATATGAATGAAAGCATTTATTTACATATACAAGGTATATGGATGTTCCATATTTTATTCAATCAGTCTCTTATGGATAGTTAATTAGGTTGTTTCTCAACTTTGTTACAGATAATGTTGCTATGCACTTACTTATATATATTTCTTTGGGAATACATGCTGTTATATATATATTGTGGGATAAATTCATGCAAGTAGAATTACTGGTTCAAAGGGTATGTGCATTTAAAATGTTGATAAGTAATGCTGAATTGTATTGCAAAGTTACTGCAACCTCTATTCCACCAATAATGTGTTTAAAGTACCTTTTTCCTTATGCCTTTATAAACACAGTGTATTGGTAATCTAGTGAATGGTTTAGCAAATTTTCTTTTTTTTAATTTACATTTCAGAGTATTTTTTGGCATAGGTGCCAGTAACTTTTTTTCTGATCACAGCTTTTGCTTATTCTTTTGGGTTTTTGTTCTTACAGATGTAGGAACACTTGATGTATTGTAAGGAAATTAGCATTTTGTTGTGTCCTGAAAACTTTTTTTCATGATTTGTTGTTTGTATTTTGACCTTCAGTATATTTTTTGCAGAAATTTTAAGTAATCACATTTAAGTATCGTTTTCTTTTATGCCTTTGAATCATACGAGTCATTGAGTTTAATGTAATTCTTAGAAAGGCCTTCTCTAAGATTGTAAAAATTTCTCCCATGTTTTTTCTTAGTACTTCCATGATTTTTATGATTTCATTTTAATATTTGATCCTTTCATTATCTGTAGCTTATTTTGTTGTAGAAAGTGAAGTAGTGATATAATTTTATTTTTCAATATGATATCTCATTTGTCCCAACACCATTTGTTGAATCATCCATCTTTACTATTTAGATATGCCACTTTTGTCATATACTTGTATTATCGGTGAAATATGTCCTCTTTTCCATTACTTTGTCTTTTCATGTATAGGTATCAGACTGTTTTAATTGCTATAACTTTCCAGTGAAATGATAGCTGATAGGGCTTTTCCAGAATGACTTTTTCTGGTCATCTGCTTTTTACCTGATCTTTAAAATTTGTTTATTTAATTCCCTCTCCTCTGTTGAAATTACAGTGGGGCTACATTACATTTAATCATTAATTTAGGGGAAAATTGATATTTTTTTGGACCAGTATTATGTATTTTTCTACAAACACGGTTTTTATTAACCTGTATTTTTTTTAACCTGTATTTTTAAAAATTAGTTTGTAATTATGTGAAATACAGGCTTTAAAAAGTAATTATTAAATACTCTAGCCTGCTTAGTATAAGACACTTGATATACTGGGTTATATAGATATTTGGACCCCTCTTTTCAGTTAATTATAGATAGACAGGTAAAGAAAGAAATCTTGCTTTTTTATTTCTAAAAAAAAAACAAAAACAAAAAACTTGTTTTGAGAAGGGGAGAAACATTTTCTATACTCTCGTAGTATAGAGCTATGGCTACTAAATATTGGACTATTGTTTTAGCAGTCTCTAAATTCTTAGATTTAGAGAGGGCCTTAAGTGGTCCTCTAGTTTTAAGGAAAAACATGATTTCTTTAATAGTTTGTTCTTCCCATTGATGGAATTGTTACCATAGGTGAAGAAGGCTTATAAAGTTTTGTTATTCAAACAAATTTACCGGTTGTTTGGTTATGTTAGTATTCCCTTGAAGTTCAACGTTAGTTAAAAAATTAGCATACCCCTTTTCCTTTTCCTTTTTTTTTTTTTTTTTAAGCAATGCTTAGGGCTAAATATGGGGACAAAAAGATGAGTAGAGGTTGTACTTAAGAGAGGCATAGGTAGCAGATTAAGGGAAAAACACAAGTTCCTAGTTGTAAAGAATTTTCTGCTGTCTTAAAACTGGAGGAGCCTTGTGATTGTACTGTAGGGATAGTCATAAACTTACCTACTTGTCAACAGCTTTTGTGAAAAGAGAAAAAACCTTAATTGAGTTCTAGGTCAGTCTGCATATTTTTTCTTCAGTTTTACAGATTGACTTGTAAACTTGAGTAGTTGGAAGGTGCCATTATTAAATTTACTTATATTAGTGTTTTGACAGTGCTAGGTAAAGCAACCTAAAGCATTAAAAACATTTTTTTAAGTTACTGGTGTCTTTGATCTCAGAAAAGAAGGGAATTTCCTTTTGAAAAATTTTCTTTTTCTTTGTTCTAAGAAAGTTGTTAAACATGCTTAAACCATGCCTTTAAAACTTCTCAGTCTCGCGGCACCTGGGTGGCTCACTCGGTTGAGCCTCTGGCTTCGGCTCAGGTCATGATCTCACAGTTTGTGAGTTTGAGCCCCGCGTTGGGCTCTGCGCTGACAACGCGGAGCCTGGAGCCTGCTTCGGAGTCTGTCTCCCTCACTCTCTGCCCCTCCCCAACTCATGCTCTGCCTCTTTCTCTCTAAGGAATAAAGATTAAAATAAAAAAAATTAAACTTCTCAGTCTCAACTAATCATCATTTTTAAATTATAGAAAGGTTTACTATTCTATCAAGTTCTGATATTCTGGTATTTTAATTTTTATACAAAACAATTTGATGAAAACTTAGGTACTTTTGCTTATATAAGGTGAATTATGAAAATCAACTTAGGACATCATATATTTCATTATGTAATGTTTTATAGGCCGTTCTACACTACATAATAGAGATATGCTATAAGGATTTGGGCTTTAAGATATCACTTGAACAAGGACTGAAAAACTACCTTTTACCAACATACTTTCTCATTTACTCATTCTTATCCCACCAAGCTTTCTTTTGACCTTACTAAAATTTTGTTAGTGAAACATGTTCAGCATGAGCTATAGTTAGCATTGATAGAATCAAATATACATATTTTAATTGCTATAAGAGTTGTGGATAAAACTGGTTAAAATTGCTTCAGTATATAGAATTTTAGTGTGCTTACATTGCCATATCTCTTTTTTGAAGGGATTTTAAAAATTATACTTCTCGTATGGAAAATTCCAAACATAGAGACAGAATAATGAAAGAAACTTGATTAGCTGTCACTGAGCCCCCAGTAGCCATCGACCCATGGTCAATCCTACCAATCCCACACCCTCATAAATATTTCATTATGTATTTTGCAAACTGTAACTACTTTGCAAAACATAACCGCAACACTAAATAATCAAATGTTTCCCCAACATATTTAACAAAAATTAATGTCCTCAAATATCCAGCTAGTGTTTATATGTCATAAATGGTCTTTTTGTTTGTTTGTTTGTTTGTTTGTTTTTATCATGGTGTTTTAAGAAATCAGAATCCAAGGGCACCTGGGTGGCTCAGCTGCTTAAGCCTCTGACTCTTGATTTCAGCTCGGGTCATGCATAATCTCTCATGGGTTCATGGTTTCATGGGTTCAAACTTCACATTGGGCTCTTCACTGGCAGCAGGGAGCCTGCTTGGGATACTCTCTCTCTGCCTTGCTTGCTCTCTCTGTCCCTCAAAATAAATAAATAAACTTAAAAAAATCAGAATCTGAAGAAGGTCTGCATATTAAAATGGTTTGATTTCAGGCGCCTAGGTGGCTCAGTCGATTAAGCTTCTGACTTTGGCTCAGGTCATGATTTCATGGCTCATGAGTTCAAGCCCCATGTGCTGACAGCTCAGAGCCTGGAGTCTCCTTCAGATTCTGTGTGTCTCTCTCTCTGCCCCTCCCCTGCTTATGCGTGCGTGCACGTGCTCTCTCTCTCTCTCTCTCAAAAATAAACATTAAAAAAACAATAAAATGGATTGATTTGTTTTATAAGTCTTATTGACTGTCCCTTGTTTGTGTGCACTGTCTCTCCAAAATTTATTTGTTGAAGAATGCTCATATACTTTTTTTCATTTTAATGTTATTTTATTTTTTTATTTTTAAATGCTTATTTATTTATTTTGAGAGAGAACATGCATGTGTAAGCGGGAGAGGGGCAGAGGAGGGAGAGAGAATCTGAAGTAGGCTCCACAGTGTCAGCACAGAGCCTGACACATGGTTTGGTCCCACAAACCAGGAGATCATGACCTGAGCAGAAATCAAGAGTCAGAGGCCTAGCTAACTGAGCCACCCAGGCACCCCTTTGTGTTTTTTTATTAAGATATAATTTACATGCAATAAAATGCATAGATCTTAAGTTTTAACAGTTTTGTGTTCTGACAAGTGCGTCCACTCATTGACTCACTGCTGTCAAGATGTAGAACACTTATATCATCCCCAAAAGATCCCTTGGGCCCTTAGTAGTCAGTTCAGTTGAATTCTTGTTCTGTCCTTCTTCCAACTCCCCAATCCCAACAACACTGTTCTGATTTCTTTCACCACAGATCAATTTTGCCTGTTTGTTCCTATTCACATGATGCTATGTAACAGGCAAAATGCATCATGTGAATGGAATCATACAGCATGTACTCTCCTATGATTACTTGCATTAAGTATGTGTTTAAGATTTACCATTGATGTTGCAGGTCTCAGTAATTTCCTTTTTACCACTAAGTAGTATTCCATGATAAGAGTATACCACAGTTTAATTTTTCATTCACTTGTTGATGGACATATGGATTTATTTATAGCTTCTGGCTATTATGAACAAAAGAATGCCATGAACATTCTTATACAGGCCTTTCTGTGAACATATGTTTTCATTTCTCTTGGGTAAAGAGAGTAGAATTGAGTAACCAACTGAGTAACCAGCTAAGTTATGGGCTAAGTATATATTTATAAGAAATTGCCAAACAGTTCTCCAAAGTGGTTCCACTTCCATCAGCAATATACGAGAGTTCTGGTGGCTTCACATTCTCAACAACATTTGATATCAGTCTTTTTAACTTTAGCCATTTTAGTGGGTATGTAATGATTTCTCATTGTAGTGGTAATTTAGATCTCCTAAATCACTAATGAATGAGAGGACTTTTACATGTCTGTTGGCTACCTGTATATTTTCTTTTGTGATGTGTCTTTTGCTTGCTGTTACATAGCGTTGTAATGTCTTTTTCTGATTTATTGTAGGGAGTTCTTTATATACTCTGGATAAGTCTTTTGTCAGATGTATGCATTGTGAATAATTCTCCTAATCTGTAGCTTGCTTGTTAATTTTATTTATGGTTTCCTGTTATTTTTATTGATAGTTTCTTTTGATGAGTGCAATTTTCTAATTTTGAAGAAGTCTTTTAATTTATCAGTTTTTTTCTTTTATGGTTAGTGCTTTTTTTTTTTTGGCAGATTATAGATACATTTAATTTTTTTTTCCCTTCCAAGATTTTACTTAAATTCAAGTTAGTTAACATATAGAATAATATTAGTTTCAGGAGTAAAATTTAGTGATTCATCACTTACATATAACACCCAATACTCATACCAACAAGTGCCTTCCTTAATGCCCATCACCCATTTAGCCCATCCCTCCCACGCAACACTCCTCCAACAACCCTCAGTTTGTTCTCTATATTTAAGAGTCTCTTATGTTTTGCCTGCCTCCCTCTCTGTTTTTATCTGGTTAGTGCTTTCTGTGTGCTGTCCAAAACATCTTTGCCTACTTCAAGGTTGTGAATATTCTGTTTTTTTCTAGAAGCTTTCTTTTAGCTTTTATGTTTATTAAAAAAAATTTTTTTTTATTTTTTTAAGTTTATTTATTTGGGGAGAGAGAGAGAGAGAGAGAGCGCGCACAAGTACAACAAGCAGGGGAGGGGCAGAGAGAAGGAGAGACAAAATCCCAAGCAGGCTTCCAGCCATCAGTGTAGAACCGATGAATTGTAAGATCATGACCTGAGGGGAAGTCGGACACTTAACCAGCTGAGCTACCCAAGTGCCCCAAGTAGCTTTTATGTTTAAATCTAACACACATTTTGAATTAATGTTTGTCTGTGGAAGTGTTACAGATCCACATTCACTTTTCCATAAAGATATCCAGTTACCCCGGCAGATTATCTTTTGGAAAGAATTTATCTTTTCTCATTGCTTTGGCACCTTTGTTGAAAATCAGTGACCAGACATACATCTGTTTTGTTCTGTTGATTTGTTTTTTCCTATCCATTTGCCAGTATTAGACTCTTTTGATTGGTATAGTTTTACAAGCTTTAAGTAGTCTTAGAATCAAGTAGTGTGCCTACTCCAAGTGTTACTTTTTATTTTCAAAATAGTTTTGCCCTTTCTATGTCTATTGTATGTGCATATACATTTTAGAATCAGCTTGATCATGTCTACAAAATGTCTGCTTGGAATTTGATTGGTATTGCGTTGAGTCTAAAGAACAATATGGGGAAAGTTGACATTTGAGGGTTTGAAGCATTATAACAAGCTAACAGGATAGTCTGCCGTAGTTTCTTGAATGCTGGCAGAAGACACAGATACCTGGGTCAGAGATAGAAGACTTTATTACTCAGCAATGTAAATAGCTGGAATATCAGCATTTTCTTGTGCATGTTCCCTACTCCCCATTTCCTGTAGAGCAACACTGGAGAGTGCCAAGTGACACTTATTCTTGCCATGGGCTGAATAAGGAAAGGAACTTAGGGAAACTGAATTGTACGATGTAGTAAGTATGCCTGGTGCTCAAAAGGAAGACACATATCTCTGTCTCCAGGATTGTTCCGTATATAAACATCTTTGAAAAGATAGTCAGGAACAAAGGTGTTCAGTACCCAGTCCTTCTGCTTATAAAATGTGCAAAAACACAGGAAGCATAGAGTACTCTTTCCTAACACTTAACATTAAATCTTTCAATCCATGAACATGATGTCTCTTTCTCTCCGTTAAGGTCTTTATAATTTCTCAGCAGTGTTTTGTAATTTTGTTTAGAGGTTTTATACGAATAATTTTTGTAAATTAATTTTCTTGTAATATCCTTGTTTAGTTTTGGTACTAATGCATAATTATAGAAGATGTTTTGGGAAGTGTTTGCTCTTTATACATTGAAAGAATTTGTATAAACATCTTTAGATATTTACAGAGTTTAGCAGTTTAGCAGTGAAGCCATTTGGGCTTAGAGTTTTCTTTATGGAGAAGGTTTTAAATTGTAAATATACTCTATTTAAGTGATATAGGGATATTCAGATTTTCTATTTCTGCTTGTGTCACTTTTGGAAGTGTACGCCCTTCAAGGAATTTGTTCTTTCCTCTTGATGAGTGGACATCAAGGAATTTGTCCACCCATTTAAGTTGTCTTATTTGTTGGCATAAACTTGTTCATAATCGTTTATGGTTTTATGATCGTTGGTGATAATTCTTTTATTTTTAGTACTTGCTTTTCTTTTCTTTTTCTTGATCATTTTAGGGGTTGTCAATTATCTTCATCTTTTCAAGGAACCAGCTTTTAGTTTCACCGATTTTTCTCTATTTGGTTGTTTTCTGTATCATAGGATTCTGCTCTTATTTTTATTATTTATTTTCTTCTACTTATTTGGGTTTAACTTGGTTTTCTTTCTCTAGTTTCTTAAGGTGGAAACTTTAAAGTTTGAATATAACTCTTTTTTCTCAAAGTGTTTAGAGCTGTGAATTTCTGAGCATTACTTTAGCTATATCCCACAAATTTCCATTATCATTCAATTTAAAATTAAATCTTTAATTTCTTCTGTGTTATTTAGAATTGTGTTGTTTACTTTTCATACATTTGGGGATTTTCCAGATATTTTTGTCTTATTGTAATTTCAGTTTAATTCATGTGGTCAGAGAACATATACTTCATGACTTCAGTCCTTTGAAATTTACTGAGACTTGTTTTATAGACCCAGAAATGGTTAAATTGGTGAATGTACCATGTGTACTTGAGAAGGTTGTGAATTCTGTTGTTGGTTATAGTGCTCTATAAAAGTCAGGTTTAGTTTGTTGATAGTATTGTCTAAATCATCTGTATTCTTGGATTGGTGTGTGTATGTGCATGCGTGACTAGTCTGTCAGGTGAGACTTGAATGTTAAAATTTTAAAATAAAATTTGTGGATTTGTCTATGTCTTTCTTTAGTTTTTGCTTCATATATTTCCCATACACTTTAGTGTTGGTGTATCTATTTAGTGTTATGTCTGTTTACTTGTTTATCATTAACTGATGCCCCTCTTTATCTCTGGTAATCTCAAGGTAATACTCTGTCTTAGAATCTGCTTTGCTCAACATTAACATTAGGCACTTCAGATTTTGTAGGGTATATGTTTGGATGATATATATATCCTTTTACATTCTTTTACTTTTAATTACCTATGTTTTTATATTTAAAGTGTGTCCCATAAAGGGCCAAAGTATGGTTTTTATCTAGTCTAAAAACCTCTGCCTCCTAATTGGATCCATTTACATTCAGTGTGATTATTCATATGGCTCATTTAAATCTTCATTTTCTTGGGGCGCTTCGGTGACTCAGTTGGTTGAGCCACCTGGTTGAGCCCAGGCCATGATCTAGCAGTTTGTGAGTTCCAGCCCTGCGTCAAGCTCTATGCTAACAGCTTAGAGCCTGGAGCCTGCTTGGCATTCTGTGTCTCCCTCTCTCTCTGCCCCTCCCCTGCTTGCGCTCTGTCTCTATCAAAAAATAAATAAACATTTAAAAATTAAAAAAACATGTTCATTTTCTCTTTGTCTCTTCTGCTTTTGTTCTTTTATACTTTTCTATATTCCTTCCATTCTTTGTCCTTTTATTGTCCTATATTTTGCTTCCACATATATTGCATACAGTAATTAGAGCTTCAGAAATCAATTATTCTTTAAAGAAATTAAGAAATGAGAATAACAATATATATTTATCATTTTATGATATTCATCATTTCTTTGAAGAAATTATGGAACGAGAATATTTTGTGTTTACTCAGGTATTTACCAATTTTGTTTTTCTTCATTTGTTCCTGAAGATCCAGGTTACTATCTAGTATCATTTTTCTTCAGTGTGAAGAACTGCATTTAACATTGATTGTAGTACAGGTCTCTTGATGATAATTTCTTTCAGTTTTTGTTTTCATCTTTTGTTTATCTGATAATACTTTTATTCATCTGTTTTTTTGAAGGATATTTTTGATGAATACAGTCAGTCTTACTGTTCATGGTAGTTCTGTTCTCTAAAGTCAAGGAAAACACTTAATTAGCGAATCCTGAATCATTGCCTCAAGGGAAAATACAGGGTTAGATTCCTGTGAACCTCTAGTCACAGTATTGTTACCTGATGAATATATCTTTGTTTCATGTGTGTTTCTATTTAAAGACATGTTACTTAATATATAGTGTTGATTTATCAACATTAAACTCAAGGGCAACAGAACTATAACTTATGCCCGAATGAAGCTCATCTAACACACGTGTTTTCTCTGTAAGGTACATCATGGCCTTCTTTTGGTTAAGAATACTAGCTAGCACTTAAGCACTATTCTTAGTGGCCATTTTAAACAAATCACAAAAATTTAGTGTATGACACTAAATAAACTGCAGAAAGCACACGTATTTGTAGTATGAGAGCTGAAACAGGAAGGCATACGGTTGCCTTGTTTGACGTTACCTGGGAACGTGTTTTAGATGACTGGAATGTTGTGCTGCTCTGCACATGACCACTGCTAAGTATTGATCTGGGGAATATCAATTTAGTACACAATCTGACAAATAGCAGTCAGTGAATAATGATTGTATGTAATTCTAGGTTGGTAGATGTGTCATCATATAAAGATATTATCTTCCGTATTCCATTGTTTCCAGTGGCAGCTGAGGTCATTCTTATGGCTGTTTCTCTGCCTATTTCCTTTGTTTTTAAGATTTTCTATATCTTTAGTTTTCAACAGTTTGATCTCTACAATGTATTTCTTTCTGGTTTATTCTACCCGGGGTTCACTGAGCCTCTTGGATCTGTGGATTTGGTATTTTCCATCACAGTTGTCAAATTTTAGGCCATTTATATCTTTCCCTTTGTTCCTCCCTCCCTCCCTTCCTCTGCTTCAGTCACTTTTGCCTTCTTTAGGGACTCCAATTACATATACTTTAACTGCTTGATTGTCTTGCAGGTCACTGAGACTCTTCCTTTCTCTTTTTTCCATGCTGTGCTTCAGTTGGGATAGTTCTGTTGCTCTTTCTTTAAGCTTATTGATCTTTTCTTCTCCACTGCCCAGTCTGCTTTAAGTCCCATCTAGTGGGTTTTTCTTTCACTTAATATAATTTTCAATCCTAGGATTTTCATTTGGTTCTCTCTTCTGTATTTCTCTTCCAGGAGTCTCTCTCCATTCACTTGTTATGTCCATCTTTTACTGTATCTACGTAGGAATATTTTAATAGCTTTTGTAATTTTCATTTTAGTGCTTATGAATACAGTGTTTACATTATTTCTTTGTTTATATTGGATGTTTCTCTTTCTTATTCTCATATTTTCTTTTCATGTCCAGTAATATTTTATTCTACACTGGTTGCCATGGATTTGGTGTTAGTGTTGTTCTGGAAGTCAGTTTGCTGGCAAATCATCTTGACCTTTTCAAACTTTGATTTTAAAGTTAGGGTTTAGAGCAGGGCTTGGCTTTTTTTTTTTTTTTTTTTTAAGGGTAAAGCAGTAAATATTTTAAGCTTGTGCATCATGTAGGTTCTTTCCTAAATACATAAGTTTGCCCTTGTAATGCCAAAGTAGCCATAGAGGATACATCACACAAATGGACATGGCTGTCTTCCAATATAACTTTGGCCTACGAGCCATATTTTGCTAACTCGTGGTCTAAGTCTAGACCAAGTAACCTTTAGTTTAGGGTTAAAGTAATCCTCCTCTTAAGATGTGCCTTTCCTCGGGTCACATTTTTATACTTGGGGTGTTCAGCAAGATCTCCCCACTCTGGCTTATCAAAAACTTTCGATCATGTTTTCCAGTACAGAGTCTGACATCCAGAATATATGTTTAGTTCACAACTCTTTCATAGATTCTCTGCTTGGTCTTGGTAGGTCTTGTGCTGTATATGTGTTGCATAGTTCAACCAGAGATTTAGAAGGAATCTCTATCCAGATTTCTGGAGCTCCTTTTCTATGAAGTTTTCCTTTGTATGTTACCTTGCCCCACAAATTCCAGACAGCTTAGCTGTTAACTCAACTTGGCCAGAGTTAGTATTCTTGGGCTCCTTTCCATGTGCTGTAGACAGAGTGCCTTCAAGTAGAAAGCCAGGGCATCATCTGGCATGCTTTCCTCTTCTCAGGAATTATACCCTTCATGTTCATGTACTTCATGTTATCCAGTGTCTCATGACAGTTGCTTCATATATTTTGCCCAGTTTTACAGTTGTTTATATGAGAGAAGTTAGTCTGATATAATTATTCTCCTAGCAAAAGTTTTTTTCTGTGACTTTAAAATGAAGTTTATTTCCTGTGCTTTATAAATTACTTATGATTTTTATTGACTGACCAGTTATACTTTTGGCTGAAAAACTGGTTTTGAAATGAACATGTCAAAGAAAATATTTAGTATAAGAGTATGTGAACATTGGTGAGATCGTGATAGCATATTTTGAATTGACCAGTAATAAATTCAAAACTGGCATACCACTTTTACTTTTTAATATTCAAAAAAAAGTTTTTAAATTAAAAAATTTTTATTTTAGAGAGAGAGTGTGAGTGGCAGAGAGGGGCAGAGGGAGAGAGAATCTTAAGTAGGCCCCATACTCAGCACAGAGCCATTGGACTCTATCCCATGACCCTGGGATCATGACTTCAGCTGAAAATCAAGAGTTGGACGCTCAACCAACTGAACCCAGGCACCCACCTTTTACTTTTTAAAAAAGTGACTTAAAAAATAAATCTCTTTCGTGAACTTTAATTTTGAAACTGATCCTTGTGTGATGGAAATAATTAGTATTCAAAGCATACAGCCCTGAAGCTTTAGTCTAAATTTACACTCAAGATTTAAGCTTGGGTAAGGAAATGAATCTAGCATCAGGGCTAACAAAGAGGAATAGCTCATTTGGAAAAAGTTTTATGAATGGTATTCATCTTTCATACTGTCGTAAGTATAGTGATTCTGTTCTTTTTACTGAGGGTAATAAGGAAATGTATATCTGTTTGTAGTCACAGTTTAATTATAGTTTTCTAGCTTTGTCATTAACTAGCTATGTGACTGAATAAGTTACTTAATTCTCTGAGCTTAGATAACTGGAAATGTTATAGAAAATGAGCAGAAATAAGGATAAGTTTTAAAAAGAAAGTAAAGCTGAATGTGGTAAATTTGTGTTTTAGTGGATGTCAGCATTCAGATATGCAGGAGGTGGAGGCGTGGGTTTGGTTGGGAAGAATTATTTATGTTTGATTAACATAGATGGCATGTGAGAAATTGTTGAAATAAGTTTAGACAGTTAAGTGAGGACCATAAGGTACAGGACCTTATCTGAGAGTTTCAGGTATAATTCAGCAGATGACTGGGAGCTTTTAAATGTTTTGAGCAAGAGAATAAATAGAACTGTCTTGTTAGAAGTATTAATTTGATGGCAGTAGAGTAGAGAGACTTAATAGAAAAGTTCTGGCTTCCCTTTTGTGTATTATTTAGTGAAAACTTGTTTTTGTTTATTTAAATATGCCACTGTGTTTTTACTTAGTGTATGTATTAATTAAGTCCTTAGTGTTATTTTTTCTGTTTCTTCAAAATAGCACAAATGAGGTTGATGAATAAAGTTTCAATTTCATCCAACAGTTAGAATTTGACATAGTCATAGACAAAGATCATAGAAAGAGGGGGACTTGTTGACCGTTTTTGTAAGACCAGTAATATAAGTATGTACATAACATGTCTCAGTAATTCAGAATATTATACTTTTAATACAGTGTCCCATATTATAAAGTAGTTTATTCACTTGTGAAAGTTAGGGTCTTTTATAGAAAAAGGAAGACTAACCTAAATTAGTAATTTTTTTCAAAAGAAGAAAGTAATTAGTAGGCATTTTAGTCTTAGAAATTTGGTAGCTTATGATATGTAAGTGTTGTCAATCAAAATTTTTCTTTAACATCCTTAATTTAGTTTATAAAAATTTTTAAACTTAAGTCCAGGAAGAAAGTACTGCAGGGTAGTTAAAGAAAAGAGCATGGACCTGTATACTCTGGATTCAGGTCTCAGATCCATCATTTTTCAGTTTTGTAACTCTGGGGAAGTTATCTAAACTCTTAGGCCTGTTTCCTCATCTCTGAAATGAGGATAACAGTAGTACCTACTTCATAGGGTGGTTTTGAGTATTGAAAGAGCATCTGAAAAAAATGCCTGGCCGGCATTACCGTCTCTCTAAATGTTATTGTATTGTGAAGTAGAAGAAAATAACCAAATATTTCAGATAACTATAGGGTATTTCCTGGATGACAATTTATCATATTTCAGGAGATCAAACTTGAGGGGCTGATTAAGAAAGAAGACTTCACACCAGTTGCACTTATATTATAAACTCATCCCTCCAAAGATAAAGCACATAACTTAAGAGTTAGACATGTTTACATACTGGCTTTCTGGCCTCCTAGCCCTGAGACTTAGGGCAAGCTGTTTCTTATTCTCCTCTTCCTCCTGCACAACATTTTGAGGGAGGTACTATTATTCTTATTTTACCGATGAGGAAGGGAGGCACAGAGGGGATAAGTAATAACTTTTCTCAGGGTTGCACAGTTGTAAGTGATGAATCTGGGATTTGAACCCAGGCAGTTTGATCCCATGATCCATGATTGTTTCAGGAGAAGTCAGAACAACTGTCCTTCTTGAGGGCCAAATGATAGTGATCTTTTCTGAAAAATTTTTTTTTGCTAACTGCTTTTAGAAATGCAGTTCTTGTTTCATGATTAATTTTGGATTGAATCTCAATATACAGTTTTTCTTTTTTTCAAAATTTAGTGAATATTTGAAATACCAGTTTATAAACTTTCTCAATTGGTCAAGGGCCAGGAATATAGTTTTTACTATAAGAGAGGTTCTGGTATTAGATAGGAATAAGGATACATTTAAAAAATACTTTAAGTTTTTGGCACAAAATTTTAGTTGTAGTTTGTTTTCCCTCTAATTTTAACAGTAATCAGTAACATGTTTTGAATTCACTTTCCAAGAAGACTGACCTGCATTTGTGGCTTTCAGTTATATTAACTCAGTGAAGAAGACTGCCATTTTGTTAAGGATTTGCTACCTTTTATTTAGATGTAGTAGCTATGTAATTATTTGGTTTTGCTCTTTGATCCCCAAGTCTCAGTTTTATACAAGATTATAATTCATTATTTTAGCTGAAAGGAATTTTCAAATTCCTTTATTTTACAAATGAGAAACTATGTAACAAATAAGATCACATAGCAAGTCATCTTTAAGAAGGGTGCACACAGGGGCGCCTGGGTGGCTCAGTCGGTTGAGCGTCCGACTTTGGCTCAGGTCACGATCTCACTGCTTGTGGGGTTGAGCCCCACTTTGGGCTCTGTGCTGACAGCTCAGAAACTGGAGCCTGCTTTGGCTTCTGTGTTTCCCTCGCTCTCTGCCCCTCCCCCATTCGTGTTCTCTCTCAAAAATAAATAAACATAAAGAAAAAAAAAGTTTGTCTATATGTGTATGTTTTATAAAATCTCAAAAGGTGGTATGTCTTACTGGTTTGGAAGAGTTGCCCATCTAACCTATTGTTCTAGGTTATAGGAGACTTTTTAAAACACGTATAATGAATTTTCCCTTCGTCACCCCATCTAAGAATCCTTTAGATATGACATCATGTCCAGTATGGATTTATCTAAAATTTATACGGCATTGTGAATTTAACTCTCTTATTCTTCAAGGGGAATATCCTTAGAAGGTATGTCCATGTTAATGATAGTCACATCTCTGTTTCGTTTTGATCAACCTTGCCTAGTTTGTCCTTCCAGATACAAATATCCAAATTTTTTAGGTTCTCTCCACTAAAGGAATACCTTCCTGCCATTCTTCAGGCTATCTCAAATTGTTTTTTGCTAGAGGCCTTTCTCTAGTATAAACCACAGAAGACCTTTAGCTCAAGATCTCCCAGCTGCAGGTATAAAGTGATGCTGTGCAAGCTTAATATACCAATAGGTACTGCATTAGTCGTCTCAGGCTGCCACATCAGAGTACCACAGACTGTGTGGCTTAAACAACAGAAATTAATTCCTCACAGCTCTGGCGGTTGGAAAGTCTAAGATCAAGATATGGGCAATGTAGGTTTCATTCTGAGGCCTCTTTTCTTGGCTTATAGGTGGCTGTCATCTCACTGTGTGCTCACATGGCTTCTTTATGTTGCTCAGAGAAGAAGAGGAGGAAGGGGGAAGTGGAGGAGCTGTTGTCACACAGGCATGAACAAGCTCTGGTGTCTCTTATAAGGGCACTAACTGTATCAGTCATGGCCCCACATGACCTCATGTAATCCTAATGATCTCTCTGCATGGCCGCATTTCCAAATGCTATCACACTGGAGGTTAAGGCTTCAACATACGAACTTTGGGGAGGAGGACACAAAAAAAATTAAGTCCGTAACATATAGCATATAGTGGCTAAGAAAATGAGCTCTGGAGTTGCATTGCCCTGAGTCTTACTTAGTTGTAGATGGAGTGAGTTACTCCTCTGTCAGTCAGTTGTGTTTTTTGTTTCATTTTGTTTTTTTTATCTGTTAAATGGGGGATCTTAACCCCACTTATAACAAAGAGTTATAAGGAGTAAAATGAATTCCTGCATGCAAAGAACTTAGTGTAACAAGTATCCCTCAGTGTTAATTTTAAACAAAACAAGACTGATGATAATAATTATCTTCCTAATGATAATTAGTATTTTCTTTGCAATTTGGACAGTGGCGCATAGGACTAATATCCTCAAGGAATAGTGCACAGTGACTATTAGAATGTTTTTCTTTAAAGGTAGACAACCTGGAATATAAGAAAATATGCATGATTCTCTGAAAGTGTTCTTCTGAACTGAACATATGCCAATAAAAAAGGATTAAGCAAAAGTAATTATTAATTTTACTCATGCATCTTTTTAATTTTAGGCTTGACTAGGGCAAATAAGTTACCTATCTGAAAATGTGAATAAAAGCTTTGGATGTCATGTTAACTGAGAATAATAATATCTTAAGGTTACTTTGGTTTATGAAATTCTTTAACATAAACATGTTATTGCCTCTTGAAAAACGATAGGTTCTGTGGATATGATTTAATCATCTTTATAATATAAATATATAATGATAATTTAATCCAAATTAATGGTACTACTTTTTCCTTTCCATCTTGGCTTTTTCTTTATAAAAGTTTTGTGTTAACTTATTACAAACTGAACCCTTGCTTGCTCCTCTTATCTTTAGTCTCCTTCAAACTCTGTCTTTATTTCTGCTGAGGTTATATTCTATTTGTTTTTCAGATGAGACACTTTTTGCTCTTCCTGCTGCATCTGAGCCTGTGATACACTCCTCTGCAGGCAAGTTCTTTCTGCTAGCCTTTTATCTTCTGTGTATTCTAACTTTGACTCTTTAGTTTTATTAACTCTGTACAGAGTGGATTCAGTTACTAAAATTTAGCATGGTTCCAAGAATGTTTGTCTATTGAAAAAGTTGAAATTTGCATTTTATATGCTATGTCCAAGAGACAAATGGGCAGAACATGATTAATAATTGATTATGTGTAAGGAATTCTTGGACCCTTGATTTACATTTGTATATTGATTAGTCCTTTTCTCCAAATACAGTTTACTTGCTTATGGCTGAAAGGCTTTCATAGAAATGAATGCCACTCTATCGCATTTAATTATTCAGTGCCTTTTCTATACTGCCACACCCTCTTCTCAATTCTCTTGTCCTCTTCTAGTTAGAAGTAGCTTTTCTCAATTGATTATACTTGAGGTTTTTTTTCTTAGACTTGATTTATGTCTTTTCATAGCATGCAATTGCCTCTGTAGCCATGCACGTTTTGACAATAGCTTTAATTCTTTCTGTAATGATTCAAGACTACTTGATTATTATTTATTGTTATTTACATTTAAGTTTAGTTAACAGTAACTCTTTACTAATAGTATTTTGAATCTGTCATAAAACTTGCATTAACTCTGAGAACGCTGGCATTCTCTAACTTTCCTTTCTGTCCATGGTCACAGAAAAAATTATGGACTTGAAGGAGCAGCCAGGTAACACTGTTTCCACTGGTCAAGAGGATTTTCCATCTGTCCTGCTTGAAACTGCTGCTTCTCTTCCTTCTCTGTCTCCCCTCTCAGCTGCTTCTTTTAAAGAACATGAATATCTTGGTAATTTATCAGCAGTATTACCCACTGAAGGAACGCTTCAAGAAACATCAGCAGAAGCTTCTAAAGAGTTCACAGAGAAGGCAAAAAATCCATTTATAGACAGAGATTTAACAGAGTTTTCACAATTGGAATACTCAGAAATGAGAGTATCATTCGGTGGCTCTCCAAAAGCAGAGTCTGCCATAATAGCAAATCCTAGGGAAGAGAATAAGGATGAAAAAGAGGATTTAGTTAGTGATAATATCCTTCGAAATCAACAAGAGTTACCTGCAGCCCTTACTGAATCAGTTAAAGAAGAGGACAAAGTTATGCTTCCAGAAAAAACAAAGGATAGTTTTAATGAAAAGGGAATTGCAGCAGAAGCTCCTATGAGGGAAGAATACGCAGACTTCAAGCCATTTGAACGAGTATGGGACGTGAGAGATACAAGCAAGCAAGATAGTGATGTGTTGGCTGCTGAAGTTAATATAGAGAGCAAGTTGGAGAGTAAAGTGGATAAGAAGTGTTTTGCCGATAGCCCTGAACCAACAAATCATGAAAAAGATAGTGAAAGCAGTAATGATGATATTTCTTTTCCCAGTACACCAGAAGCTGTAAAAGATGGTTCAGGAGCATATATCACATGCGCTCCCTTTAACCCGACAGCAGCTGAAAACCTTTCAACAAACATTTTTCCTTTGTTGGCAGATCATACTTCAGAAAATAAGACAGATGAAAAAAAGATAGAAGAAAAAAAGGCCCAAATTGTAACAGAGAAGAATGTTAGTACCAAAGCATCAAATCCTTTCCTTGTAGCAACACAGGATTCTGAGACCGATTATGTCACAACAGATAATTTGTCAAAGGTGACTGAGGAAGCAGTGGCAAACATGGCTGAAGGTCTAACCCCAGATTTAGTACAGGAAGCATGTGAAAGTGAATTGAATGAAGCTACAGGCACGAAGATCGCTTTTGAAACAAAAATGGACTTGGTTCAAACATCAGAAGCTATGCAGGAGTCCCTCTACCCTGTGGCACAGCTTTGCCCATCCTTTGAAGAATCCGAAGCTACTCCGTCACCAGTTTTGCCTGATATTGTTATGGAAGCACCATTAAATTCTGTAGTTCCTAGTGCTGGTGCTTCTGCAGTGCAGCCCACTTCTTCACAATTAGAAGCTCCTTCTTTAGTTAATTACGAAAGCATAAAACCTGAGCTTGAAAATCCCCCACCGTATGAAGAGGCCATGAATGTATCACTGAAAAATGTATCAGGAATAAAGGAAGAAATTAAAGAGCCTGAAAGTATTAAGGTAGCTGTTCAAGAAACAGAAGCTCCTTATATATCTATTGCATGTGATTTAATTAAAGAAACAAAGCTCCCTACTGAACCAACTTCAGATTTCTCTGATTACTCAGAAATAGCAAAAGTTGCACAGCCAGTGCCTGATCATTCTGAGTTAGTTGAAGATTCCTCACCTGATTCTGAACCAGTTGACTTATTTAGTGATGATTCAATACCTGAAGTTCCACAAAAACAGGATGAAGCTGTGATACTTGTGAGAGAAAATCTGATTGAGACTTCATCCCAGTCAGTGATAGAACCTGAACATAAGGAAAAACTCAGTGCTTCACTACCACCTGAGGGGGGAAAGCCCTATTTGGAATCTTTTCAGCCCAGTTTAGACACTACAGAAGGTACCTTCTTACCCAATGAAGTTTCAACACTGACCCAAAAGGAGAAAATTCCTTTGCAGATGAAGGAGCTCAGTGCTGCAGTTTATTCAGATGATGGCTTATTTATTGCTAAGGAAGCAAAAATAAGAGAGAGTGAAACATTCTCAGATTCATCTCCAATTGAGATTATAGATGAGTTCCCTACATTTGTCAGTTCTAAAACTGATTCTCCTCCTAAATTAACCACTGACCTAGAAGTATCCCACAAAATTGAGATCGCTAATGTCCAGGATGAAGCTGGGTCATTACCTTGCTCAGAGTTACCCCATGACCTTTCTTTCAAGAATGTACAACCTAAAGATGAAGATAAAGTCCATGTCCCAGATGAACTCTCCAAAGATAGGTCTGATATTTTGAAGGTGCCCTTACTGCCTCCAGATGTTTCTGCTTTGGCCACTCAAACCGAAATAGGCAGTATAGTGAAACCCAAAGTTCTTGTGAAAGAAGCTGAGAAAAAAACCCCTTCTGATACAGAACAAGAGAACAGATCACCATCTGCTTTATTTTCAGCAGAGCTGAGTAAAACTTCAGGTAATCAGTCCATACGTTGTTTTGTACTTTCTTGCTAGCTTTTGACTTACAGAATATTCCACTACATTTTGTGTGGTATATTACATTCATAGTATCTAATATATCACATTGATAAGAATTCTTTACTACTGTCTCAGAAGTTCAGTGTTTTGTTTTTTTTTTTTTTTTTTGCACTCACTGTTCGTCCTTGCTCATAACTTTTTCCACACAATTATTTATTGCTCCTTTTTATATTGCACCATGGAACTAGAAAATTTTATTAGAATTGGCTTCATGTCTTTCTTTTCTTTTCCTTCAGTATTTCCTCATAGCATGGAGATTAGGAGATACTAAAACATAATATTTTCAGATGCATTTACTGTTGTTTTCCCAGAAATTACTTGATTTTAAATTTTTATGAAAGAACATTTCTGTAACAAGTCTCCAATATTTCAATATACTGGTGTATTTTCCAGTAATAGGTATAAAGTCATGCATATTGAGTAGTATTTTGTTGAAAAGTGTAAATTGAGGTATGCTGTTATGAATTCTTCTGAAAAGTAGGGATTGTCATTTTTTTTTCTTTTGATGCTATATTCTTACACACTTGTGTAAAGTGATTTGCACCTGTGTTTTTTATTTAGGATTCTAATTTAATTGTGTTTTCTATGAAAATGTGTAGTGATTACTCCCTATTTCCTGAGTATATTTATACGTTGGAGATGGGCAGTACTAGTGGCAGAGAGACGAGGTTAGAGATTGTTGCTATAATTTAAGAAAGAGGAGATGATAAATATTAAGGCAGTGGGATGAGCATGGAGACATAGGACCTGATGTTTGATTGGATATGGACATGAAGGATAAGGGGAGAAGTTAGAGATGACTCTAACCCTGGGTTCCATGTGTTTTCAAGTACACATATGGCGGTATGAGAAACTGAGTTAGAGAACATGAGAGAATAAAGTGGGTTTAAGGAGAGAAGATGAAAAATTCAGCTTTGAATATTTTGGTATTAAAGTGCCTATGAGGTATCCAAGAAGTGATGGATGTTGTACATATAAAGCTTTTGAGAGACCTTGGCTATATGTGTTTGTTTATCATGGGCTCAGAGATAGTAATTAAAACCACAGATATTGACTAGGGAGAGCCAAGAAAAAGAGAAGCTTTAAAGGTGGAAGGATTGGACAGCATTATCAAATGCAATAGAGCTTGGTTAAGATAAGGATTGAGAACTTGTTAAAAAGTAGGGAAGGTGTTGGCATGACAATGGCAGGTAGAGTAAATGGGCAGGGCTAGGGGTGCTGAGGGAATGACACTTGAGCAAATGGATGCTGAATGCTAATTTTTGAGAAATTTGAGATCATGGAGAAAGTGATAGCATGAATGAGGTAGAGGATAGACTTGAGGAAGAACCTTTTTGTTTTTTTAAAGATGGGAACGAAAGTCTAAAGGTGGTAGTAGAAAGTCAGGAGGGGATGGGGTAGGATGAGATCCAGAATTCAGGTGGAGGAATTGGCATATAGAAGAGGAACAATTTTGGAAGATATTGTAGTGAATGGAAGGGAAACTGTGGGTGTTGATACTGCTCGTTTTGTGGCTGGAAGTTGAGGGAGTGTATGGTGGTTTATGTTTATTTAAATTTTTTTTTTTTTTCAACGTTTTTTATTTATTTTTGGCACAGAGAGAGACAGAGCATGAACGGGGGAGGGGCAGAGAGAGAGGGAGACACAGAATCGGAAACAGGCTCCAGGCTCTGAGCCATCAGCCCAGAGCCTGACGCGGGGGTCGAACTCACGGACCGCGAGATCGTGACCTGGCTGAAGTCGGACGCTTAGCCGACTGCGCCACCCAGGCGCCCCGGTTTATGTTTGTTTAAAGCAGTATGTTAGGTCATTTGCTGAGAATGAACTAGAACATGCTTGGGTGGAGGAGGTCTGACTAGGGAGAGAGAGAGGCATTGTATTAAGAGTCCAGTCAGGGTTGGAGGTTGAGTCCATACAAGTCTGTATGGTAGAGTGACTTTTCTCTAACTTTGCCCAACATCCTGGGTATAGGTTCAGGGAAGGCAAATGCTTATATTGATTCAAGCTTCTGTTTTGCTAGAGGGCCCAGTGGAAGGAGAGTGAATCAAAGGAATTGAGGATTAATAAATAGTAAGAGAGTAGTTTGATGTGATGGACTGTGGCATCTAAGTTGAAGAATGTAAAGAAGAGAGCAGAGGGAGTTGATAGGTGTTTTTCCTGAACCATTTGACAGTAAGTTATATACATTGTTTTATCCTTAAGTTCTTCAAAAAGGGCATGTTCTTATATAACCTCACTACATCTATTAACTTCATAAATTTACATTGATAAAGTACCTTTTCTAATCTATCTGTATTCCAGTGTGTCTGTTGTGACCTAATGTGTCCTGTACAAGTGTCATCTACTACAAGATCCAGTCTAGGGCCAAATTGTGCTTTTAGTTGTCATGTTGCTTTTGGCTGCTTTTGTCTGTTACATTTCCAGTGTTTATCCCTTACATTAACATTTTTTAAGGGTAGGCTCTTCCCCATCTCCCATTTTTTT
Source organism: Panthera tigris (assembly GCF_018350195.1). NCBI lineage: Eukaryota > Metazoa > Chordata > Mammalia > Carnivora > Felidae > Panthera > Panthera tigris. The sequence goes on along the minus strand of NC_056662.1, from coordinate 73,181,538 downwards.
TTTTTTTTAACGTTTATTTATTATTGAGAGACAGAGAGAGACAGGGCATGAGCAGAGGAGGGGCAGAGAGAGAGGGAGACACAGAATCTGAACAGGCTCCAGGCTGCATAGAGCTCTCTGGCAGCACAGAACTTGACGCGGGGCTCGAACTCACAGCGAGATCATGACCTGAGCCGAAGTCGACGCTCAACTGACTGAGCCACCCAGGCGCCCCCCGCCCCCATCTCCCTTTTTAATAGAATGTTCTTATTTTACATTTGTCTGCTGTTTGTCAGAGATTCGATTGGGGTTTTGGATTTATGGCCAAAATGAAGATGTGTAGTACCCCTTACCCTTCTCATAGTATCATATCTGAAGGTACCCACTATTCATTAAGTCCCTCATTGATGAGGTAAATTTCTATCATCTGGTTAAGGTGGCCCTCATTTCCTTACTGTATAATTGCTTTCTTCTTCCCTTGGAACTAATAAGCAGTCTGAGGGGTGACATTTCAAGACTACAGATACCCTGCTCCCCATCAAAATTCCCTCCTAGATTTAGTGTCACTGTTTACCATTAAGGTTGCAAAATGATAATTTTTCAATTCCAGCACTCCCTTCACATTTATCAGTCATTCCATGGCATTCTTCCACTGTTAGCATTCTGCTTTTCTGTGATTTGATTAGTTAATTACAAATATGGATTTATAAGTTTCTCTTTTCCCCCTAATGGTTTATAATTCATTACTGAATTATAATTCATTAATTGTTTTGTTTATAAATTGTCCCAGATTAGAAGGGCCCTGTTCAGGTTGGCCCAAGGATGTGCAGCTATCCTTCTTTTTGGGATGGAGAGAGAAGCTCTTCCGACTTTCTAGCCTAACAAAATATAGGCTCATCTATGTCTGTTCTACCGCAGCCCTGAAATCAATCATTTCTTGAAGGATCCCTGATTCTTTTTAGTTGAGAGTCTATTTCCAGAAGATTGTTTCTTTCTTCTCTCCTTTCATATTTGTATGTTCCTTCTGTAGTGAGAACCCTGGCAGCTAACACATTTACTCATTTACTTGATCGTTTAATATTTCTAAGATAGTTTTAGAATGTTTTCTAATATCGTTATAGTAAACACAATAAAATAATTCAAAGTTATTTTGCAAATCTACACCCCAATCCTGCCCAAGATTGAATGTATATAGTCAAGTACAAGTTACTTGGATTAGTTACCCCTCCTTTCTCCCCCTTCCTTCTCTCTTTCCCAGCCTTCAGTGTGGTTATAATTCTCATTTGAAATATAGTTAGATCAATTTGTTTCAGTTTTCTTTCAGTTTTAAGTTTTCTTTCTATTTAGGAGGTTTTTAACTTGAGAATTTTCAAAGACTGAGAAAAGCTGAATTTTTCTCATTTTATCTGGAAAAGGGAGCTGCCATTTATAGGAAATCTTCTAAACATCAAGCACTTTGACATAGTCTCTATGATGAGAAAGAAGGAACCATTTTATGAATGACAGCACCACTGTGTGGGACTTAGTCTTATTTCTCGAAGTTACATAGCAAATTATATAGTAAGCACAATACTTTTGAACCTCTGTATTCCAGACATTGGGCTATAACTTTCTTAAGTAATCTTAACTTAATTCCAAAAGGAAGATCATTCCATAAGGAAAATCTTTTTCCCAACAGGTGAATAACGGATTCCAACCTAGAAGGGATTTCTCCCCTTCTCAGTCGTTTTCCATTTTGGAATGAGCATTTATTATGCTAAATTTTGCAGCAATTGAGGTGCTGTGCTTTTATTACATACATGTTGTGTTGTAACCAATGTTAAGACAGGTTTTAAAAGTCAAGAAAGTTGGGTTACCATGTATATTTTTCTCACATGATTTTCCATATGTAGGGATATCAAAATGAAGGTAACAGTTTTGCTTCCATGTAGAGACTGAATAACCCTCTTGTGAACAGCTCCTATCTTTATTGTTGGTAGGCTGTTGGTAAGGAAAGGTGCTAATGTCTCTCATCCAAACCACTGACATCTTCACTTCAAAGACATTGATTGTTTACTATGTTTGTTGGTTTGTTGGTTTGCCAATGATGCACAGAGTATTTTTAGTTCATAATTAGAGTATGGATTGTTTTGCTGACCTGCTAGAACTTTCGGTGAGTGAAGTGTAAACCACCAACAACGTGATTGTTTTTTCATTTTATTTAAAGTATGTGATATCTACATAGTATTGCCATAATAAAGTATTGCCATAATAAAGGACTCATTTAAAAGGGGCCCTTTTATCTAGGTAAAGAATTAAAAATTATCGTTTGCAGATTTATATATGCTTCTTAAAGTGTTCATGAATAAGAGCTTTCTTTAGATAGTGTTTATAACTTAACATTTTTATTATTAATTTAGGAATTTATAGCCTTTGCAATTTCTCAGTAAAGTTTTACAGATATTAAGGTTTGGTATTTTGGTTTAAATATATTTTTAGTAAGCATATTTAGGATACTTTGATAATTATTAGTTGGACTTTGATTCTGACACTGAGCAGTTAATCTGATAAAAGTCAGAAATTTAGGGGCACCAGGGTGGCTCAGTTTGTTAAGCATCCGACTTCCAACGACTCAGGTCGTGATCTCACAGTTTGTGGGCTCGAGCCCCGCATCGGGCTCTGTGCTGACAGCTCAGGGCCTGGAGCCTGCTTTGGATTCTGTGTCTCCCTCTCTCTCTGCCCCTCCCCTGCTTGCAGTCTGCCTCTCTCTCAAAAATAAATAAACATTAAAAAAAATTTTTTTAAGAAGGAAGAAATTTAAGTACCCTGAAAAATTAACACGCTTAATCTAACAAATTGAGTAGAATACCTTTAGGTGGGAATCTGTTAGTAAATATAGCTAAATTAGAAATGCACTGTTGTTAATAAAAGAATCAATTATATTTACTTCAACAAATGTGACTTAAATATCAAATTAATGAGGATTTATTTAGTGCTCACTATGAGCCCAGTACAGATTGAAAATAATTATGAAATATGTACTATAAAAGTTAGGTGACAGTAGTGTGGTTGAAAGACTTCATTTTGGGCATCTTAACAGACCTAAGTTCTAATCGTGGCTTTATTATGGATTATAGCTGTATGACCTTAAGCAAATGTTTTAATCTGTTTGAGCTTAGTAGTTAGAATTTGTCTGAAGGACCTGCTATCAGTAAAGTCAGATCAATGATACATGAAACATTCTGTAGTAATGCATGCTTATTGTACAAATTTGAGAAGTAAACTATTGAGATGAAAAAAATTTGTAATCACATTGCCCAGATATAGTAATTGTTAGTATTTTAGAATATATTCTTCTTGTCTATTTTCAATGCATATAGATACTTTATGAATGGAGTAAAAAAAATGTGTTTTAACAAATAGGGATCATAGTCTACATATTGTTTATAGCTTTAAAAAATCAGTATCTTATATAATGCTGACATTTCCATGTCCTTATTCTGCTGCTGCATGATTTTTTAATGCTTACATTTCATGTGTATGTATATAAATATGTATATAATTTGTATATATATGTATACATATATATACATAAATATAAGTATGTATATAAAATATGTATATAATTTAACTAGTTTGCTATTGTTGGATTCTTAGGTGGTTTCCAACTTTTTAGCTTATAAATAAGGCTGCTGTTAACCTATATTTAAATATTTTACATATCTGAATTACTATTTTTCATAAATTACTAGAAATAAACCCTAGGTAAATGGGTATGACCATTTTTAAGAGTTTTGACAAAACTTGGCTGTCAGAAAAATGGTACTAATTTTTCCCCCCCAAAAGAGTAAGAAAACATCCATTTCTCCATTACCACCTACAGTTGATACTATTTATTTATTTTTGGATAGGTAATACTTCCATATTATACAAAATTCAAAGAGCTCTATGACACGAAGTCTTCTTCCTGTCTCAACAAGCTACCTTGTACTCCTTCAGAGTCCTGTGCTAGGACTTACTTCTTAGATATCCTTCCAGACATTCTGAATTTGGCACTTAAAAAAGGAAAAACCTTCACCAGTTTAATAGGTTGAAGTGGTATCTTGAAGTTTTGATCTTTGATTGTTAGTAAAAGTAAACATGTTTCATGTGTTTATTGGCTATTTTTATGTCTTTTGTGAATTGCCTGTTCATACCCTTTGCCCATTTTTAAATTTAGATGTTCATCTTTTTTCTGATTTTATGAGAGCTCTTTGTACAATGGATGCAAACTCCTGTTATGTTACAGTTTTCCAAACAATTTTTATTTTATTTTATATTTTAGTGGACATTTTCAGTTTTCACATAGGAAAATTATGTATGTATGTATGTATGGTTTTATTTTTGTACTTGATTCTTACCTATTTAAAATTTATTTTGAATACTGCTCAGAGATCCCTTTATCCCACATGTGTTCTTGGTGGTGGAGTTGTTTTCTATTGCTGTTATATTCTGATCTCTAGTTCCCTATTGTCAGGCAGAAAGAGCCAGAAAATTAAGAACATAGTTTTTGTTGGATTGCATGCCTAGAAAATTAGACAGTCTACTGTACTGTGGGTGTTGGTGCCATCTAGTGTTGTATATAGAAAGTGAGGTCTATGGAATGTTCTGTAATTGACCATATGGAATAAATTCAGATGATCAGAGAAATTTAGTGAGTTGTGGATATTTGGTTTATATTAACAAATGACTTTATAAAAGGATTTTGACACATTGTGTTGAATCAGACAATGCTTGAATCATGTTATTTTAAACATTATGGAATGACCTTTAAGATTCCCCTAAACCTGTTTACTTTAGTGAAAACTGAAAAGTTTTAAAACATCTGTCCAGAGCCTAGTGACTATTAATTTTTTAATTCCAAATTTAGAAATGCTTTGGATCTTTTGGAATTTGTATATTTATTTTAGATTATAATACATGAAGCCAGCATTTATTTAGTTCTGGGTAGTATCACTTTAAATTTCTTTCTCTGTGGACTTTCATATTCATTTTTAGCAAATTACATGAAATTGTAGACTTTCAAATGCTCTTTTTTTTTCCCATTTGAGGTTGTATTGTCATTCATTTTTCTAGACTAAAGTATTTTGCCATGTCTTAAGATTCAATTTAGTAGTTAATGTTGAAGTGCTATAATTTAGTCCATAGAGGGCATTATGATACTGCGTATGGTATTAAGCAACGTTGGTTAATACCTTGCAGTAATGGGACATATGTTTAGTTTCATATTTTTGTATAGCTCAGAATAATTAAATATTTAAATAAGTTTGAAACTCCTGTGTAACCGTAATTGTTTCTTTATTAAAAAAAAAAAGAATCTTGTTCTCTGTTTACAGAAAGTAGAAATACTTATTTTAGCTATTAAGAATGGTATACTAGCAATCCCCAACTTAGTAACACTTTAAATCTAAATGACTACCTCTTTTTCATTTATTTCCCTTGATTTCTAAATATTGTGGGGAAAAAAAACAGATAAAAACTTGATTTTTTTCTGGGATTGAGAAGTAGAGGAAGGAAAGAAATGGAAAAGGAGGAATATCTTGGGAAAGCTGGCTGGAGTGGACTTACTGCTTAGGTATTGCTGCCTATTCCAAAATACAGTCTTGAGTCTGAAATCTTGCCACTTACAGATGCAAGCCACACACACACACACACACACACACACACACACACACACACAATTCATTAAAAGGTTACAGAGAAAGGAATTTTTATTCTTTAGCAGGAAATGATTTAATCATATGATTCTACTGGTGAGGTTAAGTACACTAAGAAAATGAGAGTTTTTATTCAAGGTATGAGGAAAAGAGAAATCTAGGTAATTTTAGAGCATGATATCCTTTGGGAAGGAGTTAGGATTATGCTTGGGCAGGTTTTCATTTATTTTTCTCATGCTTGGAAGAAGTACTGGGGATGTGGATATTGAGGAGTGGGAAGTTGCCAAATATGAACTTTGAACAATTTATTTCAAAAGTTCTGTGTAAGGCTGATTTTGAGTTTTAAAGAGGAAAATGCCTTCCACTCCTCTGCATATGCTGTAAGACTTAAAATTAGACTGCACTTTTATTTTACTTGCATTGTAAATAAAGGAATCTTCTGTGGCCCCCTCCTTTGAAAGCCTTTACTTTTAAGGAAAAATAGGTTTCTGTCCCAAATAATCAAAGTGCTGTTTTACAAGTTGGGATGTATCTCTTATGTTTGAAAATTGTCCTTGAAAGTATTCATTTTTTAAAAACGAAATATTAAATATTTGAAGGAAAACAAAATATGAAGGTAAGTTTCTAACAGATTTATGTCCTTTATTTGTCTGTTATGTTGGGATTTAATGTTGGACCTATAAACTCTCCCTATAAAAATTTTTCTGAGCTGGAGTATAATAGAACTGTGTAGCAAAGTATGTGTGTGCATGTGTGTGCGCATGTGCTTGCGCTTGTTTAGAAAGGTTTTGGGTTAGTCCCTAGAATGGCTTAATATATATGCTTTTTTAGATGTGGTTTATGTACCTCGTCCCTACTAGTTTGACTATTATTTGTAGCATAACAATAATGTCTAAGGCTTATATAGGGCCTACTTTTTGTCAGGCCACTGTCCTAAGGCCTTTTGCTTACACTAACTCATTTGATCCTCACTATAAGCATAGCCCATATGGTTTTATATTTTTAACAGATTTGTATTATTTATTGTGTATTTATATTTAATCACTTTTTTGCTTAACTAACCAAACTGAACCCTTTTAAAACTTTTTAAGAAAGAAATGGGCAAATGTCACTTGATTTACATGAGTTAGTTTTTCCTGTAAACTTAGTAGTTTCAATTGCAAAGATCTTAATAATTAAAGAATTAGATATCATTATATAAGATCAAACTTTAAGGCTCCTGTTTTGACTTTTAATCTACCAGGGGAGCTTTTAAGTGTATTTAATGTTTTTTGTTTGTTTGTTTGTTTGTTTGTAATGTTTTATTTATTTTTGTGAGAGAGAGATAGTGCGGGCAGGGGAGGGACAGAGAGAGGAGACAGAATCCGAAGACAGGCTCCAGTCTCTGAGCTAGCTGTCAGCAGAGTCCAATGTGGGGCTTGAATTCACTCAGGAATCGTGAGATCACAGCCTGAGCCTAAGTCAGATGCTTAACTGACTGAGCCACCCAGGTGCCCCAAGTGTATTTAATATGTAGGTAAATGGTTATTATTACACATTCTTGCTCTCTGAGACTGTTATTAAATATTTTGAGTCAAATCAAGTACCAGCGCAGGTGAAAAGTATAAATGGTAAATACCTTTGTCTCAAGAAATCTTTTTTCCCCCCTCTCTCCTATTTGTGTAGTAATCTCTGACTTGAAAACAGTTTGGGTACTATTTTTGAGTGCTTTATTCTAATACAAAAGTATTTACATGTCTTCAGTTTCAAAGGATTCATTGTTAGAAAATAAGTATTATGGAAATATTTTATACTTACTGAATAGTTTGAGATTTCAAACTATTGTTTGGAGAAGCCAGACTTTTTTAGCCATAGTATAACTTAGCAACAGAGTTGTCAAATACTCCATTATGCATAGGTCCATTGAATAAAATTTAAAGTTAGGTATTAACTTTTAAGCTTAGAATAGTAGACTCTTTAAAAATTACTTTGCTTTTTTTATGTATGGAGTTAGAAATGCAGATAGTGAAAGAACTGAGTCCTTGACCAGGCCACTTCTGATACTAAGGATTTTGCAGAGTTTTTTACAGGAAGTTCCAGAAAATATTATACCAATTTCAGTGTAGCTATGTAGTCTTAAGAAGTATAGTACATAGACTATATATCTTATAATACTTCATTATATTACACATTTTAAAATGTTTTAGCTGATTTCTCATTTCATGTTGCCCTTTGCTTGGTTAAACACTGAATCAGTTCAGCCAGTTGTGGAACATTTGTAAAGACATAATTTTCTGCACTGGAATGAATGTCAGTTTTATATAGTTGAGCAAAAATTTCAGAAATTCTATGTATAGATTTGTTTTTGTATTTTTCAGTTCAATTCTGGTTTGGTCTTAGGTCATTTTCCCAAGGCAAATGATATAATTAGCACATGAATATTTCTCTTCAAGCTGGGTCTATTAATAGTACCTGCAGTAATGTTTGATAGATATTTATTGAAAGATTGAGTTGTAGCAGGTGATGATTAGGAAGAAATGTATATTCTTAAGTCTGGATTTCCATAATTGTAAAAGAAGAAAAACTAGAGAACATTACATTAGAAAGATGAGACTCCCGAGATAAAATAAAACCTTTTTTCTTTTGAAGTAGCATACACTGAGTAAACATTAATAATTTGACTTTGTGATTCTCTACTTATACCCTCATAAGGATACAAAATGCTGAATGCTCTAAGCCTTAATAAACGGGAGAAAGTAAGAAGAGATTCAGCATTTCCCAGGGTTGAAATTTAAGCTATTACTTTTCTTTGGATCAGTCCATTTTTATCTTATTAGATAACTATTGATTTTAGAGTTTTAAATGAGACAAAACCAGCAGCATAATTCACCCATGTACGAAAAGAAAAAACTTGCATATGGCTGTAAGTACATTTCGCATATAATCAATGGTTAACTGTGTCACAAGAACAACCTTCCTTTCCTTTCTTTGGTAGCACTCCCCTCCCCCTGCAAAAGTAGCTCCCTTTGGTATGAGCAACAAGCAAAAGACTAGAACAATGAACACATAGGAAGAAGGCGGTAGTGCCTGAGTATTAGTAGCCTAGTTACAGATTGCACTGCGTCAGACTGTTCCACACCCAGAAGACGTCAGGTGACTTCAGTCCTGCTGCAGTTGTGCAGCAGAGACTGCAGACTTCGGTTGAGGAAACGGATATTTCATGTCTCACAGGGTAGATTTGTGCAGTTGCAGCTTTTCTGTTGGTATGCATAATTGATAATTGCATCTGGAGGGGGCAGATCGTGACAAGAGATGGACTGTCAGAAGAAAAATTGGAAGGATAAGGGTATATCTGCTTTTTAATCTTCTTTTCAGTTTTTTTCGTGTGACCGGTAATATGTTTCTATGAATAAACTTTGCAATTTTAGACACATTTTGGATTGAAAATGAAACCTATGAAAGGTTTAGGAGTAAAGGATTAAAACAGCTATTTGGTATGTGTTTTTATATTTGGTTGTGTATGAGGAAATGTCATGCTGTTCTGTTTCACTGGCATTTGATTTAGGCTTCACAGTCCTGTAGTTGATTAGGTTCTATTCTTTAATCTTGCACATTGTAAACAATATAATTTTAACATATTTCACTTGTTGGTCACTTTGGTGTGATAAATGTACATAGCTATCTTTGCATTACATAATGACATTTTCTGTGACTACGTTTTTTGTTTTTTTTTTTTTTAAAGCTGATTTGGTGTAGCTGAAATTCTATCCAAGATTTGTAGGTAGCAGAATACTGCGTTTGCAATAAGCTTGCTTCTTCTTTGGAAATCTGTTTAAACCTTTAAAGTCATTACCATTCACTTTTTAAGTAGATTATATTTTTATGTATCTTGAAATCATTAAAATGTATGCACAGTAGTTTTAAATGCATGTCTATATTTAAGTTGTTAACCTTTGTCCTTGTAGTAACCAATCAGTGATCTTGATCCCCTTTCCTCCCCCTTGAAAGCCCAGCAGATCCTTTCAAGTCTCAGTGGGTCATTGTGTAAGAATTTAAGCCCATAAGTGATAAAATGTTGACTGTAATGAATATTTTAAAAATACTTTATTAAAAAATATTTTTAAAACTAAAAATATTTAATATATTAAAAATATTTAAAAATGGGTTAAGTGTCCCATTTTTTTAAAAAAGAGAAGGTGGTAGGCTATATATCTGACCACTCATAATAAATTGTTAACAATTATTAGAACTATTTTTAAGTAGTCCATGTAGACCTTACTAAACACAATTTTTTTTCTGGCCATATTCAAGTTTTATAGTTTCTAAAAAATGTTATTTCCTTTTATGGCAGAATTATTAGCAGGATTGGTAATAATGTTTCTAAAAGCAATATGTGGGGCTAATTACAGTAATGTTCATAACATCCTTTTAAAAATTGGTTCAATAAAGAAAGGTGGGGAAAAGGTGAGTTTGAGATTGAGTTCACACTCAGATATTAGAAAGATTTTTATTAGTTATAATTTAAAGAATAGAAAACTATACAGCTTTGAAATTTTACCTTTATGGTTTCTTTATATGGGAATTTAAGGAAAAGAACGATTTTTATTTCATCTTTCTGACCATTAGCATTACAAAAGAAAGGTGAATCGATATACTAGTTTTTGATAATTAAATTGTTAGTAGTGATAACAGTACAATAAAACAAGCCTTAAAAATAGGGAAAAAGTTGTATCAGGGCCTACTCTGCAGATATGAAGGTTCTGTATTAATAATTTCCATCTTAGACCATTTAATAACATCTTAAGTTATTTACTTGCTGAATTTAGGGATATTTTGACACAGGAGAAATTAAGATCCAGTATAGCCCATATTATGCCAGAGATTTATTTTGATTATTTTTAGACACTCAGTATAAAATTATATTTACTCTTAGAGCTCTCCGGGAGCCTGTATGTTAAATGGAATGGCTTAATATTTTAGTGCTTGTCTTTGGGTTTTTTTGTTTGTTTTTTTTTTTTGTTTTGTTTTTTTGCTTGGTACCTGTCTTTCTGATTTACTGGTGAAGTTCTATTTTATTATTTATCAGCAGCTAATTTTAATGTTGTAGATTATAGGTTACAACTTAAATGGAAATTACTGAGGAGGTGAATCTGCCATAGAATGAGTTTTCCTCATATGTGAGGAAATGAGTGTTTTTCATTTTATGATCTTGGCTCAAATCTAGACTCTAGGTACATTTAAAAAAAATACTTGGGTCCATATTTTTTTCTGCTGTTCCCCTCCCTGCCTCCAGTGCCAGGGTTGAAATACAAGTCAGGCCTCATAACGATGATGAAGTAGAATAGTGTGACAAAAATGAGAGATACTTTGATTTCAGTGTTTTAAAAAGTTGTTTGGTTGTTTTTGCTGATTAGGCAAAGTAAGGCATTTTATCTTTCAGGCCAAGACCAATAGTAATAATTTATATTCTTCTATATGTTTTTTAATCTTCAGTTTTCTATTCTTAGCACCATACTTACATAATACCTGAGATCCATATGGGTACTTGATTATTGGGGTTATATGGAAAGCATTGATTAAGATTTTGAAGAGGTTAGAATAGGAAGGAATGAGTAGGTTTTGAGGGTTGGGTAGGGTGGAAAAATGTGATATAACCTCTAAACAAGGTATAAGTGAAAGTGAGTAGAGCTTTTTGGATAGAACAGTATTTATAAGACAGTAGTTGAAAGGTAAGATTGATACAGTCAAAGAATGTAGAAGATTTGCAAGATTTAGGTCAGGTTTCCTCAAACTTCCCTGAAGATGAGAGAGAATCACCTAGTGCTTCTTAAATAGTCAGAGTCCTGTGATTGTACTCAGACCTACTGAATCAGAATTGACAGGGGAAGGGTCTGGCAATCTGTATATTAAACATCTTGGTGTAAGTAATGTTATAATCAGGCAAATTTAGGAAATACTGATCTTGGTTTTTAAGTTTCTGGTCTGGTAATTTAATTTTGGCCAGAGTAAGGCACTTAGCCTTTTTGGTCTTGATTCAGTTTCCTCATTTGCATGATTTCTAGGCTTCCAGTTTTGAAGTTCTCTGTCTTTATGAAAAGATACCCTGGACCAGATTGCAGAGGACATTGGCTTTTGGATTTTATCATAAAGGAAATAAAGAGCTTTTGGAAGTTTTAAAGTTAAGAATGATAAAATGATTATCCGGTTTGAAAGACTGGTTTGGGGTGCTGTAAAAGATAAATTCAAGTACTTAGAGGCAGAAGTTAGGATGACTGTATTTGTGCCCAGATTTAAAGCAAATAGTGCCCGAACTTGGCCTGAAATAGGAATGAAAAGGAAGTGACAGATTTGAGAAACTCAAGCGAGTAATACTTGACATCTGACATAGATTTGTAGGACTAGAATGAGGGAGGTTTTCAAAGGACAACATGAGATTCAGTCGCGTTGAGACTGGCAGTGCCAGTGCTTTTTAGTGTCCATGGAAATAGGCACAAATGATGCCAAGTTCAGTTTTAGAAGCTTGAAATTTGAAACGACTATAGAATTTCTCTGAAGCTCAGAGAAACGTCCGGTTTAATGATAAAGAATTGGAAATTGGAATGGCTAAATACTACAGAAAAGCTGTTTACTATGAAGATTGAGAAATGGTTGCAGACCCTGTTGAATGAATTTTAGGAACATGTGCAACACTGTCCTTGGTTACTAATGCTTTTTGAATTTGGCAGTTAACACGCTGTAGGCGATCTTTGAGAGAAGTTTCTGTAGTGTGGGGACAGAAGTGTCCCTAGCATTAAAATCCAATTTGATTAGATCTTAAGACGAACTGCTTTTGGCCCACTTGTGGAACATATTTCTTTGCAGAGGTCCTTGTTGGCCCCCTGGTCTTTACTTCTGATAAACCACTTTCAGTTTCTTTGGAGGCTTAATGTTAACTAAGTATGTGGGTATGTTTGTTTGTTTGTTTTTAAGGTTTTTTTTATGTTTATTTATTTTTGAGAGGGAGAATCCTAAGCAGGCTCTGCACTGTCAGCACAGAGCCTAACGTGGGGCTCAAACTCAACAAACTGTGAGATTATGACCTGAGCCAAGATTAGGAGTCGGACGCTTGACCAACTGAGCCACCCACGTGACCCGATATGTGGGTACAGTTATATGTGCATACTGACATTCCGGTAGAGAGGAGCAAGAATCTTGCTGTGTGAAATAAATGCCTCCCTTAACTCCTGTGAAAGCCAAAAAGTACCTCAGAAGGGAACTGTGGAGTTAATCAATTTTGAGACCTGTTTTTGAGAGGAAGGTCCTTGCTTTCCATTCTAAATTTAGTTGAAACCCAACGTTTAGGCAGTCATTGGATATTTCTTTCACATCTTGGTTTAGCACAACACTATATTTGTATATACACAGATACAGATATATATAGAGAAATATATAGGTATATACATATTTGTTGTATTAGGTGTCTTAAAGAGTAAAACTGTTGTTTCACATGGAGTGGTTTTGTTTTGGTTTTTTTAGTGGTGTGTGTGTGTATGTGTTGGGGGACATATGGTACATTTTGTTCTGTAATCTTTCACTAAATGGGGAAATATCTTTCATTTAAAAACTGTTCTATATTGTTTTAATGGCTATAGTATTCTAAGTATGTACAATTAATCTCCCCTAGTTAAGTATTCAAGTTCCTCATGATTTTGCAAGTATAAACAATGCTAAAGTGAATATAAATCTTTGTTTTTATCCATGATTATTTCCAAATTGCTGGTTTATAGTATTTTGGCTTTTGGTTCATGGTGCAAAATTGCCCTCCAGAAAGATGATACAAATAATAATAATTATTATTATTTTAAGATGGTACAAAGTATTATACAAATGTATGGAAGTGTCTGTCCTGAAGCTTCGGCCATATGCATTTCTGATGGTTTTAACTCTAAGATAGTCAGTTTTAAGTAGTTAAATCACTTGATGAGAACCAGGTTTATATTAAAAAATAAATTTGCAAATGCTTTCCTCTATCTGTGGTTTAAAGTCTTCTATGTGGGAGTGTTGGTGGAAATACCCTCTCTCTTTTATTTAGTTATCCAAGTTTGGGTATTCCTAATTCCTTACTGAGACTCTTAACTGGTTTTCCCAGTAAATCCTATGTATTGCAGCCAAGTTAATCTTCCTAAAGTGTCGCTATAATCATAGCACTTAAGGAGTTTTTCTTTACTTTTCAAATTAAGTTCATACTGTCTATCCTGGACTTTCAAAAGGCATTCTGTGGTTTAGTCCTAACTATTATAACCTGTCTCTCATTGCTCTGTCTATAGACACATTGAAGGACGTGTTCCCTAAATATGCTAGTTCTTTGAACTTGCTTGTCTTTTTTCTGTCTAGAATGCCCCTTCTCCCATTTCATTTTGCCCAAGTATTACTTACCAAAGCCCCAGTCTTCCTTGTGGTCTTTACTTATCCTCCCATGTGGAGGTTCTCCAGTGTTCCTGCAAGCTGTACAGAGTCAACAAGGAGACTGATCAATGAAGCCACCTCTGTTTCTGCCTTTGTGGAATTTAGAAGCTAGAAAAAGTCAAGAGAGCTATATCTATAGGTAGGTGTATAGATGTATATAGATATGTCTCTAGATTTACATGTATATCTAGCCTGTGAACTCCGTGAAGGCAGAGACAGTGGTGGCTTCATCGTTGGGTTTCTTCGTTGATTCTGTACACCTCAGTGATGTAAGAGGCTGGCTGAGAGCTGTGATGTTCAGCTGGGTTTATTCCTGGCCTGGAACCCTATACATATATTCTTGAAAAACGCAGACAAGGCATCTTACTAGTGTTTTATTCTCACTTCCTCATTTTATAGGTAAGAAAACCAAGAAGAGTAAAGAGATTAAATTATTCAGGACCACATAGCTTATGGCATGGGGCTTTTGTTTTTATTTTACAATTTCTATTTGTACTTGAACAACTGAAGATTGAAAAATGTAAATTGACCCATGTTTTGATTTTTGCTCATTTAATAGGCTGTATCATCTTATTGAACATGGTGTATATTTCTTTTTTGTATGGTGTTTACTCTGCAATAAAATAGGCAGTAATCTTTCACATTAGCAGTGAAAGAGGGTAGGTGTGGTTAGTTGTTGAGTATTGTCAAAATGTTAAGCCTAGTGAGGATTCTGTGAGCCAGGAGTATAGTTTCTCTTTGTCCTTAGAGATTGGATTACATGCTTGAATATAGGAAAAATACTTAAGCATTGAATAAAATTCTTATTCTGATCTCTAGGTTCCCTTGTTATTTATTCAGTTTAACTCATCTCATGCTAGAATTTAGGCTAAATTATGTTATTAAATTTAATTTAACCAGTGTTTCTCTTTGCATCTTTGAAGTAGTATTCTGAGACCAAATTTTTTGTTTCTGTACTTCATCATGGATAATGCTGACTTTTGTTACTGGTGTGTGTGTGTGTGTGTGTGTGTGTGTGTGTGTGTGTGTGTGTGTGTATGTGTGTAAACTGGCTTTCACGTTTCAGTCCAATCACCATCAGACACTTATGTTAGGTATTGATAGACACTAAAATACTGTTGTCTCTCCTAAAATACTGTATTACCACCATCTTATATTTATTCTATATAGCATTTACTTAAGGAGCTCAAAGCAACTTAAAGATTAAAAATTAGCAAATGATAATGGTATCTCTGCAGGTCCATTGTTAAAAGCTAGGCATTGACATAGATTCAGTGATTTCTACTCTCAAACTACAGACTTGTTAAAATTATGATTTTCATAAGAATAACAGGAATTATAGCTGTTCTTTGTTGTATGCTCCCATTGTGTATTTTTCTCATATAAACTAAAATAATGTAAAATATGTTATTTAGTATTCTGATATGAATACTACCTCCTTTAATCGTCTGTACTATCAGCTATTCATTGAGCATTTATATTCAGTGTGAATGATAGGTATAAATGGTTATAGAAGTACAGATCTTACTTGACTTATGATGGGGTTACATCTGATAAACACATCATAAATTGAAAATACTGTAAGTTGAAAATACATTTAATACACTTAACCTACTAACCATCATAGCTTAGCCTACTTTATTATTTTTTTTTACTGGTTAAAAATTGATTTAAAATTTTTAAAGTTATTGTTTAATTTACATTCAAGTTAGTTAGCATATGGTGCAAGAATGATTTCAGGAGTAGATTCCTTAATGCCCCTTACCCATTTAGACCATCCCTTGTCCCACAACTCTTCCAGCAACCCTCTGTTTGTTTTCTATATTTAAGAGTCTTTTATGTTTTGTCCCCCTCCCTGTTTTTATATTATTTTTGCTTCTCTTCCCTTATGTTCATCTGTTTTGTATCTTAAAGTCCTCATATGAGTGAAAACATATGTTATTTGTCTTTCTCTGACTAATTTCGCTTAGCATAATACCCTACAGTTCCATCCACGTAGTTGCAAATGGCAAGATTTCATTCTTTTTGATTGCCGAGTAATACTCCATTGTATGTGTATACCACATCTTCTTTATCCATTCATCCATTGATGGACATTTGGGCTCTTTCTGTACTTTGGCTGTTGTCGATAGTGCTGCTATAAACACTGGGGTGCATGTGTCCCTTCGAAACAGCACATCTGTATCCCTTGGATAAATACCTAGTAGTGCAATTGCTGGGTCGTAGAGTAGTTCTATTTTTAGTTTTTTGAGGAACCTCCATACTGTTTTCCAGAATGCCTAGCCTACTTTAAACATGCTCAGAATATATACATTAGCCAACAGTGGGGCAAAATGATCCAACACAAAGCCTCTTTTACAATAAAGTGTTGAATATCTCATGTAATTTATTGAATACTGTACTGAAGTGAAAAACAGATTGCTTGTGTAAGTTGCTTACCCTCGTGATCCCATGGTTGACTGGGAGTTGCAGCTCACTGCTGCTGCCCAGCATCAAGTGAGAATATCATACCACATATCGTTAGCCCAGGAAAAGATCAAAATTCAAAGTATGGTGTCTACTGAATATGCGTTGCTTTCACACCATCCAACGTAGAACCATCTAAGTCAGGGACTATTTAAATATCATTGGTTTACCTACTACTGAAGTTCATTTTCTTTCCTTGTACTAATAATTTGCTTTGAGTGCCCTCCGCCATTCCAGTCTGTTAAGATTTTCAAGTTTCTAGAGTTAGGGAATAGTGTGTTTTCCATTTAGTTTATTAGTAGAAAATAGAATTTTGAGCAGTGATTTTCTACTCCTAAGGTTTGGTTCCTATTTCTTGTAATGTTGTAATGCTCAGATGCCAACAAGAAATAAAATTTAAACTATAGTATAGTATAGTTTGTATAGTCTTGTATAGTAAACAAGAAATAAAATTTAAACATTGAACCAATGTCTGTTCTGATTTTAGGTTTACATTTGTGTACGTCTGGATCAATTCTAGTAATTTAAAATAATGACTCCATACTTAACCAAAGTTACCAGAACTCGGGTGTTTTATAGGAAGAGTCCTTATTTTTACATACTTTACAACTGGGAATTGTTTAAGTTTGTGCAGGCAGGGAGAATCATTGGTTAGGACTATGTAAATTTAACATGCTCAGGGAGAAGATATTTATTTAGTTTTACCTTAGAGAAAATGGAATTAGCTATATAAATTTTCCTGTGGAGGGAAAATTATCATGGTTTAGAGAAATTGGAAGTGGGAAATTAGAATCTATCTTCTGCTGTATTTTTTGCCTTTTAATAAATAGAATGTGGGTTTTTTGGTTTTTTTTTAACGTTTATTTATTTTTGAGACAGAGAGAGACAGAGCATGAATGGGGGAGGGTCAGAGAGAGGGAGACACAGAATCCGAAACAGGCTCCAGGCTCTGAGCTGTCAGCACAGAGCCTGATGCGGGGCTCTAACTCACAGACCGCGAGATCATGACCTGAGCCGAAGTCGGCCGCTTAACCGACTGAGCCACCCAGGCGCCCCAGAATGTGGGGTTAAAGGAAGTATTGAAAGATACATGAACTACTTAAGTAAATTGATGAATTTAACTTACAAATGAGGCCTGTACGAGTACTGATATATTCCTTTAAACACAAAATGTGGTATGGTGGAAAAAGTGAGACTTTCATGGTCAGAGCTGAATTTCAATCTATGACCTTACATAATAATTTAATACCTCTAAGCCTCACCTGCCTCATGTGTAAATACTTAGTAGAGGAATGAGATTAGTGATAATGTATGCAAATTACTCAGAACAGTTCCTTGCTCAGAATAGGGGATTACTAAATTATTATAGAAAAAGCAGGCATAGAGTTTATGCTGATTTTACTTGAAATGCTTTTTCTGCAGGTGTGTGGTGGTTGAAATTGGTCAGTATACTGTAATGTTGTTGGAAGTAAAGCAGGGAAAGATTTAATGATAAAAGAGACAAGGACCTGAAATTGTGTGAGATCTTCTCAGAAACTCTAGTTATAGGGAAGAGCAGATGACCAAGAGAGATGCTAGTATTTTTGTCAACTATTTGGTTGAAATACTTGGTAGCAATAGTAGGGATCCATCAATCTGAACTGCTCACTGAAACTAAATTAGCAGTGCTTTCAGAGAAAGTTGAATCACCCTTAAAAAAAATCTGGGCTTAGTTAATAAGCATTGCATGTAATATTTGATTGCCCAGCTTGACTTTGTCTCATAAGATACTAGTTAGTTCATCAAGCAACTTACACAACCAATCTGTTTTTCACTTTCAGTACAGTATTCAATAAATTACATGAGATATTCAAGACTTTATTGTAAAAGAGGCTTTGTGTTGGATCATTTTGCCCCACTGTTGGCTAATGAACTAGTTAGTTCATCTGTGAAATCTCTTTTCAGCTTCAACTAACTACTTAGTTTGATGTCTGTTTTCTAATTTTATATATGGGGAAACTAGGTTAAGTGATCTAGTCTAGGTCATACTGATTGTAAGTCAAAGGAAGAAACAGGACGCAAGCCCATCTTAACTGTCTTTGCTTAAAGAGTTAAGTTCCCGCTCTGCACAGATCTTTTTCTGGACCTCCACCTGTCATTTATTAGCTTGGTGAGTGCTCACTTGGTGGTGGTAAAAGCTTATTACACGGGGCTAAATGATCAACTCTGAGTTTGAGTCAGCTTTTCCTGGCAATTGGGAAGAAATTGATTTAAAGTTGTGGTTCCTAATAAATACATAATGATTTATATAAAGCTTATGGTTGTGAAAAATAACAATTTTTATTATAACTTTAATATATGTTTATTAGTTTCTTATTTAACTGCCTGACTTTATTAAAGAAAACTTAATATTTGCTTTTGCTTAGGAAGAGGCATTGTCCTGCCCAGCCATTCCCTGTACTTAACAGTATTTTTAGGACCAAATAGTTCAGCTTTTCCCCCCTAGACAAAAGATTTTAAAATTGAAACCTGGCTTCAGGCTATTCAAGGAAGAGCTAGTAAGAATTTGATTTGAGGCAAAATGTAATTGGATGACTTTTGCATGTAAGGCATGGACGGTAGCACTATTTTTAGCTCTGACAGATGACACTTTATGATTACCCAGTGTAGGCAAGCAACTCTTCTTACTCTAGATTGGGCCAGAGGTCTTTATTTTGAAGAAAAGATTGTAGTGTAGAGAGTTGTTTTTAAATAAAAATATTAGTTTGATAAGGATGCTGCTGCTCTGCCCACTGCACAAAACACTAAAAAGTTTTCACATTTTTATTTTGAAAATAAAAGTGGGTAGGCACTGCAGGGAGTAAATCACTTTTTTCCTAAACAACCAGAATGTATTGAAGTTAATCAGCATTATTTTAGTACAGCAATGCATAAGCATTTCCCACAGTTATAAGAGGAAAGGCACTGTTAAATTAATCTCAGATCTTTAAAAGGATATTTCATGAATATTTAATTTTTAAAAAATATTTTTATTTATTTTTGAGACAGCATGAGCAGGGGAGGGGGAGAAAGAGAGGGAGACACAGAATCCGAAGCAGCTCCAGGCTCTGAGCTGTCAGCACAGAGCCCGATGCGGAGCTTGAACTCAGGACCACGAAATCATGAGACCTGAGCCAAAGTCGGACGCCCAACCAACTGAGCCACCCAGGCGCCCCTCATGAATATTTTATAAAAGAGTAAAGTTAAGGCTACAGTAGGTTACCTTGCATGATTAACATTTTATTTTGCAGTGTAGAAGGAGACCTCAGGATCCATGAAAGATTAAGTTTTTCTTGCACAAGCCCTTTGTCTTAATTTTGGTATCTCAAGAATAAAGAGACCATTAAACTCTTTATTCATAAACAGAACTAATAAGTACAGAAGAACCCCAAATCAGCATTATAGTGAACTTAGAGTTCTTATTTAAAGATGTCCTTTATTTTAATTTGAAAATAGTATAGTCTTTAAATGTTTCTGTTCCTAAGAATAATCTGGCCTTTATTCAGACAATGCAGCAAATATTAATGAAGCAGGTAATGGGAATTTAAAGATGAGAGGTATTCATCAATCCTTCAGGGTCTAGTAAGAAGAGACAAGCCTGTAAAACAGTATTTGCTGTTTTATAAGTTACCAGACAGCAATGCTATTTGTTACTGAATAAGTATAGATATCTGAAAGTAGTTTAAATAAAACAAATGTGAAATCCAAAGCCCCCCAAAAAATTGAATAAGTTAATTTACGCCAGTTTGTTTTAAACTGGCATAAAGTATGCATTCATTCTAATCAATCAGCAATATCTATTGAAAGTTTAGTTGATTGAGGCTTTGTGCTGAGCTCTGGGGATATGGTAAATAAAGGCAACATGCTGTCTTGTGGGGTTTATAACCTAATAGAGAAACAGATGTTAAAATAAGAATTTTTTAAATTTACTTCTAAATTCTTTTAGGTATAAAATTCATTGATACTTAGTATATTCACAAAATTATGTAATCATCATCATTATCTTAATTCCATGATATTTTTATCCATACCCCCCAAAACCCCATACCCATTAGAGTCACTCCCCCATCTACTTCTCCCAGCCCCTGGTGACCACTACTTTCTGTCTCAATAGCATCACCTAGTCTATATTACATATAGACATTACATATAAAGAGAAACATATAATGTGTGACCTTTTGTGTTTGGCTTCTTTCACTTAGCATGATGTTTTCAAGGTTCATCCATGTTGTAGCATATATCAGTGCTTCATTCCTTTTTATGGACCAGTAATACTCCATTGATTGGATCTACCATATTTTGTTTATCCACTCATCAGTTTTTCAGCATTTGGGTTGTTTCCTCCTTTTTGGTTATGAATAATGCTACTCTGAACATAAGTTTTTGTATGGACACATGTTTTCTAGTCTTCTGGGTGGAAATTTCTAGGAGTAGAATTGCTGGGTAGTATGGTAACTAACTTTTTGAGGAATTGCCAACCTTTTTCACAATGGCTAAATTTTACATTTCCATCAGCAATTTAAGAGGGTCCCAGTCTTTGGGACCTTCTTGTCAACACTTGTTACTGTCCATCTTTTTAATATTAGCCATCCTGGTGGGTCTGAAGTGGTATCTGATTATGCTTTTGGTTTACATTTCTCTAATAACTAATGATGTTGTTTTGTAATGAGCATATTCTCATTGCTTTATTGGCCATTTGTATACATTCTTTGGAGAAATGTCTATTCAAATCCTTTGCCCATTTTTAATTGCCTTATTTGTCTTTTATTGTTGTAAGAGTTTTTTATATACTATGAACACAAGCCCCTTATCAGATGTTCAGTTTGTGAATATTTTCTCCCATTCAGTGGGCTGTCTTCTTACTCTTTTGAAATAGTGGTTTTTTGGGTTTTTTTTTTTTTTGGCAGTTGGTTATCCAGTTGTCCCGGCACCATTTCTTGAAAAGTCTCCTCTCCACTGAATTGTCTTGATACCCTTATCATTCAACTGACCATGAATATTAAGAGTTTATTTCTGGACTCTTAATTTTATTCTGTTGATCTGTCCTTCACCCTTGTGCCGCTACCACACTGACTTGATTACTTTAGCTTTGTAGGAAGTTTTGGAAAAAGGAAGTATGAATTCTTCAACTTTGCAGTCCTTTTTCAAGATTGTTTTGGCGATTCTGGATACCTTGCATTTTTCCATACGATGTCTCCCAATTTCTGCTAAAGGCATTTAGGGTGTTGATAGAGATTGCGCTGTATGTAGTAGTTCAGTTTGAGGAGTATTACCATTTTAATAATCCTTCTAATCCATAAACATAGCATGTCTTTTCCATTTACTTAAATCTTTAATTTCTTTCAACAATATTTTGTAGTTTTAAGTTTCTAAGTCTTGGGTTTTTTTTTTCATTTTTCATTTTGTTCCTAAGTATTTTATTCTTTTTGATGTTAGTGTAAATGGAATTCTTCTTTTTTTTTTTTTTTTTTTTAATGCTTATTTATTTATTTTGAGAAAGAGGCAGGGGGCAGAGAGAGAGAGGTAGAGAGATAATAAAGTAGCCTCTGTGCTGTCAGCGCAGAGCCTGACTCACTGGTCAGTCTCACAAACTGTGAGATCATGACCTCAGCCAAAATCAAGAGTCAGATGGTTAACTGACTGAGCCATCCAAGTGCCCCTGGAATTATTTTCTTAATTCTTTTTTAGGTTGTTCATTGCTTTTATAGACGTATGCTTGATTTTTTTGATACTAATCTTACATTTGGCAACCTTTCTGGACTTGTTTATTCTAGTAGCTGTTCTGTGGATTCCTTACGATTTTATGTATACAAGATCATATTATCTATATACATAAAAATAGAAAGTTTAATTTTTCCTGTTTAATTTCTCCTTTATAATCAGGATGTCTTTTATTTATTTTTTTCTTGGGGGTGGGGGGCTGATTGCTGTACCTCATACCTCCAGGACAGTGTTGACTAATGGAAAGAATGAGTGTCCTTGTCTTGTTCCTGGTCTTAGGGGGAAAGCTTTCAGTCTTTGATTAGTAAATATGATGTAAGTTGTGGGGTTTTTGTAGATATTCTTTATCAGCCTGAGGACGTTCCTTCGATTCCTAGTTTGTTGAGTGTTTTTATAATGAAAGGATGTTGGATTTTGTCAGATGCTTTTTCTTTGACTGTTGTGATGATCATGCAGTTTTTTAACCTTAATTCTGTTTATTAATATGGTGTGTTAAAGTGCTTGGTTTCCATATGTTGAACCAGCTTTACATTTCTGAGATAAATACCACTTGGCCATGGTGTATATAAAGCTTTTTATTTGTTGCTGGATCCAGTTTGCTGTATTTTGCTGAGGGTTATTGTGTCTGTATTCATAAGGGATATTGGTCTATAGTCTAAATTAATTAATGGATATAAGTCTTTTGATGAATATTAGACGCAATAGCATTTGAATATATTTCTCAGAATTTTGTTAAAACTTTGTGACTACTCCCTTATAATTGAAAATAAACAATCCTGGATAAACTTAATCTTCCAAAGTTTCTTCATTAAAACCAATTTAAGGAAATCCAAGAGACTAGAAATACTGAAGAATGTCACTTAAGGTGGCAGCCCTGTTTGCTAATATTTTTATAATCTAATATTTTTTCATCCTTTAATTTCATTAACAATCTTTAAAATTTCTTTACACAAAATTTATTTCTTTGCACAAAATTTATTTTGCACAATGACTTTGGTAACAGTGTAGACTGCCTCTCAGCCCTTCCTAGTGTAGGTTATATTAATTTTTGTCTTCTGTGTGACTTTCAGTACCTAGTTGTCTTGACTCTCTTGGCTCTTCTTCCCTTTTTTCCTCCTCAGTGCCTTGAGGGTCTGCAGCTCCACCACCACATCCCTAGGGCTTATTTCAACAAAGCTTTCAAAATATTTACTTTTGAGTATTCTTGTATAGCTATTTGCATATGTTCATGTAATCTGTGGAGGCTTGCATGTGTGATTTTCAAAGCTTTTCCAGTTTTTGAAAAGACCTTATTTCTAGGAATCATGATAGGCAGAAGGAAACTAATAGTTTAGGGTTTACTGTACCTTCATGCAGTTAAATTTATTTTAGGCTGTAATCACTGAATACTACTACACCTTATACATGACTATTTCAAGATGATGAACTTTGGGGGAAATTGACTTGGTTCAACCCAAAGCCCCATGTTAACAGCTTAGCTATACTGCTAAATTAGTTTTAAGTATAATAGTAATTCATGTTTGCCATTGAAGGGAGACAATTTCAAATGGTATAGAAAGGAATAAAGCAGCAAGTCTAGACCCGGGGGTAAAAACTGTGTTTGCTAGATATCCATTCAGACTTCATGGTTACCCTAAGTTTTTAAAATTTTACTTGATGAATCTTTTTTAACATTTTGTTTCTACTTATCAATATGGACATGTTTCTTTGGTGATATAGTTCTGCATCACTGTACTTAAGGACTACATAATGATCTTTTGCATTGATGCATTTTCTAATTTTACTTAATTAGATTCACATGGCTTTTAAAAGCTGTTTTTCACAACTTGATTAATTATAGTTTTCTACTATGGGAAGGTACCTTCAGGTATGTTGGAATAGAGCTCTTTCCTCCCTTTTGGATTTAACCGTTGGTTAAGTATTCACATTAAAATTTTTGTCTCATTGATTAACAACATCTCTTGTTAGTCTTACCTTGACTTTCCTGGCCTTTGTTATTCATCTCACATGTGATTATCTGCCAACACTGCTTATTCATTATGTGTGCAAATGCATGACATTTTGAAGGACATTAATGTGCTGAACCTTCATTTTGGCATTATACATGGGGCATATGAGTTTTATCAATAGGAAGTTTGTGTTGAAATCGGTGTTCTTACCATTTACTAATTAAGTGATATCTGTCCAGTCATATATAAGAGCTTGGCTCTCACTTTCTTGTCTGAAAGCCTGCCTTTTAGGGTTTTAAGAATTGAAAGAGATAATGTTATATAGTCTATAGGTAGTATTTAGCACAATGTAATGCCTGGTACATACTGACTCCGGAAATAAAGGGAGGTGTGGAGAATGTAGATCAGCAACTTGGAAGAGATTTCTGAAACATCTTTCAGTCTGTCAGCCTTAAAAGGTTTGTAGCTTTCCATTCTTTTTTTTTTTTTTTTCTTTTTTTAGCCTTTCTCATACTGTGACCTTAATGATACGGTTTATAATTGCTTGAAAAATTGTAGAAATAAGAATTTATTGTTTTCCTAAAGTTTTAATGTTGTTTGACACTTATAAAAGCAAAGTGTCTTTGTTAAGATTCATTTTAAAAGACTGGTATGAATAAACATATTTAAGCCCCTCCTGAAAATCTAGATCTAAAAAACAATATATTTTAAAATTTATATTTGGCACAGATAATACATGAATAAAATCTCATTAATTCAGACCCACTGATTGGGAATTTGAATGTAGGACTGATGTATATCTTTGTACTAACTGTTTATTAGTTTCTGAAGGGAAAAGAAAAATCTTTTATCTAATGCCCTGTTTACTAATGATAAAACTGAGCTCCAGAGAACTTGAAGTCTCATCCAAAGTTGTACGGTTGCAGAGCCAGTACTAGATTGTGGTTCTCTTGAATCCCAGCCATGGGCAGTTTCCCGCCATATCTATATAGAAATTATAGACCAATTAGAAATCATTCTTATCTAGTCATTGAAACTGTTCAGACAGTAACTCTTATATTAGGTAATTTGGTTAGTCATTGATATTGTACATCTCAAATCTGAAATCATTCCTTTTAATAAAATCAGGTCTTACTGAATAGTTTCTAATGATAGTAAGGAATAGTGAAGATATCTGCATTTATTTTAGCTTATCACCAGTGGTGATTTTGAAGGTTAATAAATGTTGGAGCACATTGAGAATCCTACATTTTTATAAAGCAGCATTTGTTCATCTAAAAATTTGAGTGCTTTAGTAGAAAAATAAAGTACTTTACTTGCTGATTCTTCTAGGATGCTTTTTATTTGTTCAGTAATAGTGAAATCTTAGATAAGTTTGAAAATCCTTTTCCATGTGGGTTATAAAGTAACATGTTTATAACAGCAATACAATTCATTAACTTACAAGTTAACCATAAGGTTGAAATTTTCTTTTCTTTTTGTTCATATTTAACACCTGGATAAGATTGGTGATAGTGACTGTGATGGTGTTCATAATAATAACAGCAGATAACAGCCCTACATTTACTAAGAATTTATCATATGCTGTGCACTATATTATGTCCATTATATTTGTTATCTTATTAATGAAAAATTTTGTTAGTTCATTTTCTCACCTAATCCTCACAATATCTCAATAAGATCATTCCTATTTGTATATACATTCTATAGATGGAGAAACGAGGTACAGAGGGATTTTAGTGACTTGCCTGAGGTCATATAGCTAATGTACGGAGTGTAGGTGATAACAACACTAGAGTCTAATTGCTTGGCTTGGGGCACAGGGGAGCCTCACAGGAAAGAATTACATTACCAAGGGCAGTCTTTATCATTTGCTTCCTCTACTCTTTCACTGTACCCTGTTTTAAAAAACTGCATTAATTATGAGAACCATTCCTAGCAGAGACTTACAGTGAGGCCTGCATGTTTATATGTTCTATATCTCCCCATTCTTTAGGACCCAGCTCAGTTTCTTTTTCACAGTCTTTTAAAGTTTCCTCCAGTTTTTTTTTTTTTTTTTACTGATGAATTCTCATAGTGGTGCAATAGTTATTTTATTATTTTTGTCATTGTTTTATATGTCTGATCTTCCTAGAATTGTAGTGTTGTAGAGTTATACAGGGCCTTAAAGAAAAGTCCACATCCCCATTTTTAGGTTTTTATTTCATTCTACTAGGTTGAATTTCTTGAACAGTATCAGCTCAGTAAATGTTTGCTGAATGTCATAAAACTCCTAGCATCACTTGCTATCTCTTTATTCAGTATGATATTATTCATGACATCATTTTGATAGCATAGGTACACTGCTTCAAGTTCTGGTTATTTCTCAGTTGTGCTAATGTATTGGTACAATAGTAGAAACAAGTTGAATAGAACAAAACTGATGCAGATGTTTTAGGCAGGGTTGGAATGAACTTGAGATGGGGAAAATGAATAAATGAAATCAAAGTCTGAAAACAAAGCTATAAATCATATATAGAATATTAAATTAATAGCATTTGAATCAAATCATGGTTAGGAGAGTAGAATAAATGCTTCCCAACCATAATGAATGTTGAGCTCCCACTGTGTGTCAGAGACTGTGATGGGCATTTAAAATCTGTTCATCAGTACTCATGGTATATATATACTAACAGGAATTCAGGGCTTCAAGATGATCTTAACATTTTACATTTCACATTTCACATGCATAATTTTCCCCACAGAAGTACTGCTAACAGTAAAGGACAGTTACATACTTAAGAGAGCCTCAAGACCAAAGCAGCTCCTGGAAATGTGGTTTTTCTTTGTTACCTTCTTTACATTAAACATTAACGGATATTTAAGGGGCTCCTGGGAGGTTCAGTCAGTTAAGTGTCCAACTCTTGATTTCAGCTCAGGTTATGATCTCACAGTTTGTGAGTTTGAGCCCTGCCTAGGGCTCTATGCTGATAGCAGGGGGCCTGCCTGTGGTTCTCTCTCTGCCTCTCCCCTTAAAATAAATGAATACACTTAAAAACTAACAACTAACTAACTAACTAACTAACTAACTAACTAATGGATATTTAATATTGTACTCAAGAAGGGGCACCTGGGTGGCTCAGTCGGTTAAGCCTCCGACTTTGGCTCAGGTCATGATCTCATGGGCTGTGAGTTCAAGCTCCACGTTGGGCTCTGTGCTGGCAGCTCAGAGCCTGGAGCCTGCTTCAGATTCTATGTCTCCCTTTCTCTCTGCCCCTCCCCTATTCATGCTTTGCCTCTTTCTCTCAAAAATAAATAAATGTTAAAAAATTAAAAAAAAAATTCTACTCAAGAATATATCCATATTTATTTTACTGTAAGATTATCACCCCTCCCCCTGTTGTTCACAATCCATAGACAAATTATGTTTTGCCTGTGAATTCAAGAGCTCTTGGGCACACTGCAGAATTCTGTGGGTTGTACATAACCTGACCTTAAGAACGTGGGCCTATGCTTATTTGATCCCCAGTGGCTCTCTGACCATAGGCCAAGAGCAAACTTGCTAAGTTTGGCTTTGTCTGACTCCTTACTATTAATAAACATTATATAACAGTGTAGCACATTTAGTTTTTCTCTTTTTCTTTACACCTAAATTTTTATGGCATTATATTTATCTACACTCACAGAGAAGTAGCTTTTCAGGTAATCCAAAAGCTGTTTCCCTTTGTCTTTAGTGTTTTATAGGAAATTTTTGTTTTAATGATAGCCAGGTTAGGTTACAATTTTATTATGTTTCCCAAAGACAGATTTTTTTTTTAATGTTTATTTTTGAGAGAGAGAGAGAGAGAGACATAGAATGAGCAGGGGAGGGCCAGAGAGATAGAGGGAGACACAGAGAATCCCAAGTAGGCTCCCAAGTAGCTGTGCTGACACCTCAGAGCTGTGACATAGGGCTCGAACTCACAAACCACAGGAACATGACCTGAACTGAAGTCGGACACTTAACCAACGGAGCCACCCAGGTGCCTCTCAAAGAGAGATTTCTTAAAAGAAGAACTGTAGAACACCTTTGCGTAGTTTTTCGTAGTTTTAATTTCTTAATATTTTTTGAGTTAGTGGTTTTTCTGCAGATAAATACATTTTTACATCACTGAAGTATCTATTATTTTAGTGAGTGTGTGTTAAGATTTTTTTCAATTAGTTGTATTTGTATCCTGCATTGAACAAAGTTTGAAAGCCTTCAAGATGGTTTTTAAGAAACCTTGTTTTGGATTAGAAGTTTGCTGTACTGGGCTTGAGAATGGAACAATCTTGTCTAGCCAGACTGATTTGGACACGAGGGAAATAGATTTGCACGAGAAAAATTGATGGTAAATAGAAATCAATGTAGGTATGATTCTAATTTACAACTTAGATGGGTTTAAAATGCAGCTTACAAAGTTCATTTTTCTTTAACAATTTAGGTTTTGATTGTACTTTAGAGACCTTTTTATTTTTATAGGTGGAGCAAATATAAGTGTGCCAAATCCAAATGGATAAAATAATGTTCTAATTTCAGATTTCTTCTTTTTAAATTTTTAGTTGTTGACCTCCTCTACTGGAGAGACATTAAGAAGACTGGAGTAGTGTTTGGTGCCAGCCTGTTCCTGCTGCTTTCATTGACAGTATTCAGCATTGTGAGTGTAACGGCCTACATTGTCTTGGCCCTGCTCTCTGTGACTATCAGCTTTAGGATATATAAGGGTGTGATCCAAGCTATCCAGAAATCAGATGAAGGCCACCCATTCAGGTGAGATGTCTGGAAAACAAGGCACACGTTGGCAACGCTGTAAACAGGATTAATTTTGAGACTTCATTCTATTTGTAGAATTACAGGCATGCATTTTTTACTGTTTAAAGATAATTGTAGATTTTTGCTCAAAACCTATTCCAAAAGCATCTGCTTTTGAGATTTTTGAGATTAAAGGTCATTTCATGGGCTCATGATGGAGAAAACTGGGATTGTGTGTTACTCGCTTAACTCTGCTGTGTGTTAGTAATATATATTTATTAGAACTAGGTATTGGTTCCCTAATTTTACTTTGGAAGCTATCTTTTTAACATGGTAAGGATTGGTAAAAGTTATATTTTCTTTACTGCATACTTTTCATGTTGATATTAGAAATACCTTTCTTTCCAACAGTGTATGTTTTTATATAATGCTGTCTTACCATCCCTTCTCTATCTAGTTTCCTCTTCTTGTTCCCTAAGGCATACTTTTGTATTACCCTTTGGTGAGCATCTGTATTAGCTTCTTGTCTCTAAACTATCATCTTCTGCCCTTATTTTTTACAAGTACACTCTAGCATCATATCTAACTGGTAATGGGACAAACCTCAGTTTGGGTCTTCTGCCCTCACTTCAGATTTACCATGTTTTTCCCTCACTTAAAAAAAAATGAGATTTAATTCACATACTATAAAATTCAGTGGTTTTTAGTATGTTCTCAGAATTGTACAACTATCACCATCCAATTCCAGATATTCTCATCACACCAAAAAGATATTTTGTACCCATTGGTAGTCACTTCCTACTCAGCTCCTGACAACCACTAACTCCTTATGTCTTTAAATGAACCTTTTTTTCTCAGACTTGTCAATTTCTATCAGTACACCACTATTATCCTCATGTCAGTCTCCCAATTTTGATGTTATCTTTGTTAGCATCTCACATAAAGAAGATAACTATGTTGTGTTGTTTCCCCCTGCTTCCTCAGTGTAGACCACAAGTCCATAAGCTGTATCCAAATCCAGTCTGCTGCTTGCTTTTGTAAATAAAGTTTTATTAGAACATAGCCATATTCCGTCACTTAGCTGTTTTCATCATGCTCTAATAGCAGGGTTAAATACTTGTGAC
Organism: Panthera tigris; assembly: GCF_018350195.1. Taxonomy (NCBI): domain Eukaryota; kingdom Metazoa; phylum Chordata; class Mammalia; order Carnivora; family Felidae; genus Panthera; species Panthera tigris. The sequence continues at coordinate 73,151,432 of NC_056662.1, read as the reverse complement.
AGAGACCATATAGACTTCAAAGCCTGAAATATTTACAAAAAAGTTTGCCTACTCTGGCTGGACTTCACTTGTTACCAAATTGGGTTCTGGTTACTTTGGTTTACTTTGACTTTTATGGATGTTGTCAGATTAATTTTTCTCAAATACCACTTTTATTGTATTTTTAGGCATATGGGCTCCCTGTTCACTACAGGATGAAGTCCACATATCTTTATCTTCTCTCTCATGTGCCCTTTCTAGGGTTTTGTGCCCATTGATGCTGCCTTTTTAGCTTCTCAGATGACCCTATATATTACGTTTTTTTATTTGGTTCTGTGTTTGATTTCAAGATGGAGCTTTTTGAAGAAGGCTTCTCTAAAACTAGGTCCAAATGATCTGAGGATTGATTTCCTATCTCACTAAATATGGCTTTGAAATGGTCTCTGATTGTTTTGTATATGGAATTTTTTTTACTCAAATGGATCCTGAATATTTAAAAAACTATTTGGTAAGGCAAGTATCTATGTGGGCATGAATGAGTATGTAACTACCTAGAACGTTATCTAGTTGGTATTAATATGTAAATGTAAACTGATTTTCACACTTTACAGAAGAGAGCTCCATCATTTTGCTTATTGTAAAGACTGGTTATTTGTTTCTCTCTAGCTCTCTTCGTATTAAGTAATGATGCTACATAAGTTTTAGGGAGAGACCAACATTGATGAATGGTTCTTATGTCCCTAGCCATTTATGTACAGACTGAATTTTCTGTACTGAAAACTCAATGAGACCGATGGTATTATTCACTTCACAGAGAGGGAAACATACTTGAAGTTCAGTAACTTGAAATTGCAGCTTCAAAATAAATGGCAGAGCCATATCATGCCATAAATCATAGAGGAATATGGTTTTTAGTTAGTTATACTGAAATATATAAAAACATTATCAAGCCAAAACTTCTAAATTATCTACGATATAAATTTCAGACGTTGTTTGATTTTAAAGAAGACTTTTGGGGAAAAAACCTAGTGATTTCCTTATTCTTTATTTCCTTAGAAACACTTTATTTTTCATTCAGAAGCCTTTTTTATAGTCATTATAAATTCAGCCAACATGCCAGTTTAATCCTGTTGGACAGTTTTTCTAAGTCCTCCCAGTCACACTGCTAGCAGTGGCACCCTTCAGTTTGTATTTGATACCTATGGTCACTGGACAAGATGCTGGCGGTGCTGGCGTGGGGTTATACTATCATGTCCGTGCCGGTTGAATGAATGGAAGTATCCATGGGACTTCATTGGTTGAGAGGGCCACATGTGTGCCTGCCTGCCAGGCGTCTTGTCTTCAGCAAGGATAAGAGCAGTGGTACAAAGGAACAGAATACCAACTTCAAGCTCTATCTGCTTCTGTTCTGTGTTTCTTAAAGCTATACAAATAAATTATTGCTGATTTAAGGGTAGATGTGAGTCTTTGATAATTTTTAACTTGATAATAACAATTTGATATTTGCTGGTTAATCAATAAAAGTTGGCTGAGTGCTATGCCATTGTAATAAAGATATATTCCTGGTTCTTAATAGTTTATACTTTAGTAGGGAAAATGTACAAGTATACACATTTCCAGGGCTGGATATGGCCAATACTATAATACTGCTACAAAAGAAAGCTACAAAAGAGTGCATTAGAATTGCATAATAGTGCCTTAGAGAAGAAGGAGCCACAGAGGCTTCATGTATGGGTGAGATTTGAGACAGGCTAACTGACTAGATATGCTATTACTAGAGGTGAGAGGAGAGCAGTGTGGATTGGGAAAACAGTATGGTGAACAAAGGCAGTAAGATTAAAAAATGTTTGATGAATGGCTCATATTTGGCTGCATCATAGTGAGTAGTGAGAAATCAGGTTGGAAAGGCTGAGGAGAGCTCTGGTTGAAAATTTGGAACCATAGAATCACAAAACGTTGGAGCCTGAAGAGATCTAAGAAGGTCTGTTTCTTTAATTTTCAAGTGGGAATCATGACCCTGAGAAGTCAAATGACCACAAAGTTACCTTATCTAGATAGTAGCAAGTGTCCTAACTCCTACCTGAGGTCAATCTAAATAGCACTGTTTAGGATAGCTCAAATAAAACTGATCTGGCATTGGCTGAAGGAATGGATTAGGATGCAGACAGATTAGAGATTGGTTTGGAGACAGATAAGAATACCCGAGTTGTAAATAAATGAACACTTGAACTAGAGTGCTAGCATCGTGAGTAAAAATGAAGGGACATAGTTGGGACATACTACAGAAGGAAACTATAGGATAAGGAGTTGTCAGAGGACTGTTGTTTCCAGTATGAGTAGCTAGTATCCATAGACATGGGGGAGTGATGAGGAGACAGGGGTTATAAGTAGCTATTTCTGACAGAAAAGTTCTTAGCATTTCTGAGTTGGTTATACTCTGCCAAGATAAAATGGCTGCTTTGAAACAATAACTGATAAAACAGTTCTTGCATTCCTGCAGATGACTTTTCTTCTTCATTACAGTTCTCTTCTTAAATAAAACAATTCCAGCTATCTTAGTATAGATTAGGGCATCAAAAAGGGCAGTAACTATTATGTTTTACTAGCATTAGCACTATACTTCTGGCAGCCATTTCACAGCCTGGGCCTTGAGATATTGGGTAGTTTCCCCTGAAAGTTAGGCTGCGAGTGTGTAGTATTTGGGAACAGATAGAATCTTTGTTAGGAAAACCCAGTGACAGCCTAATGTCGGCTTGAAGAAAAAAACCAAGTCCCTAATAATAACTACCATTTTTTGAGTGCTTCTTTGTGCCTGCTTGTGTTAATAAGCACTTTATTCAGTGACTCCTCATGATAGTAACTTTCCAAAGTGACACAAGACAAGTAAGTGGCAGAGTTTAAGATTCAAGCCCAGATCAGTCTGACTTGAAAGCAAATGCTTTTTTCTGTGCTCCTCAGCTGACAGTGTGCATATCAATGAAATCTGCCCATTGCTTGGTGAAATTTTACATTGTGCTTCATTTAGAAAGAGTAGGTTTTTTATGGTAAAGTATTTTGTTAATGTCTTTTTTTACAGATATGTAATTGCTGATTGACAGACATCCAGGAAAAATCACTCTGATCAGTGACAGGATGTGTTTTGTTTTCCAGGGCATATTTGGAATCTGAAGTTGCTATATCTGAGGAGTTGGTTCAGAAATACAGTAATTCTGCTCTTGGTCATGTGAACTGCACAATAAAAGAACTGAGACGCCTCTTTTTAGTTGATGATTTAGTTGATTCTCTGAAGGTAAGTTTATTTGCTCTTCATTTTTGACATAGAATTCAATATCAAAAGACTGGAGTGTAAAATTCTACTTTTCCATATTAAAAGTAAATGACAAGTATGTAGTGAAATCAAATGACAAAGATGTACTGTCAACTTAAGTGTCAAAAATTAGAATCCAATCAACTATTTGAGATGGAAGAAAGTACTATTCTTTTTTAAAGGAAAATAATTTAGAAATTCATACTTTTGGAGATGATAAAGATGAGAAGTGGGAAAATTATACATTTATGATGAGCACTGAGTAATGTATACAGTTGTTGAAACACTATACTGTCCACCTGAAACTAATATAACAGTGTATGTTAACTGTACTGGAATTAAAATAAAAAATTAAATTTAAAAAATGCAACAACAAAAAAAGTGAGAATATTAAAGGGAATTTTCACTGTAGGAATGAAGATTAGATTTGATACCAGAATGTGATTTAATCTCTTTGCCTTTCTTGTACAGTCTAGCACTTAATTTCTTAGCTTATGTGTGATTTATATACACACATAAGCTATTTTATATCTTGGACTCTTTCCCGAAATGTTTATTCTGGAAAAGTTCTGATACTTGGAACACCTCAACTAATCTTCAGTTAGTAATTACTGGAAGTCTTTCTTCAGTTTTTGGATTTTGCTAGAGTGACTGTTAGAGTCTCACCTTGCAAATAAACTTTCCTGGAGTTCACTGACTCAAAGCAAGCACTAAATCACCTTGTAACATGAGTTCTAAGCACTGAGACTTGAGTTCTTTACATAGAACTTACCATTTGTGTTTTGTGTGTTACTGTCTGTGATCATGCTTAAGATAGACTCATTTCCAGTCTAAGCCTGGGTAGAAATGTACTACGGTGGTATTTATAATTTTTCTTTGGTGAGAGATATGTACGAGATAGCAATTTATCATGCAGACCAAAGATATCATAGCAATACCGTGATTGGGCCTTTTGACTCAGTGAAGCAATTTCTGAACAGGTTACAATAGGTTTAAATGCTCAGTGCTTTTGACAAACATCTTAGCTTTAATAAGCCAGTAGATGGACATTATTTTCAGCTGTGTCCTTTCAGCGTCGGACTGGGAATCTCAGTTACTTACTAATGGCATTAATGGAAAATCATTTAGTTTCCTTTTATTAATATTTCTTTTGTATTTATAGAGTGCTTGCTTTTAGTGACATTCTGCAGTAGTGCTTTGATATTATCTGATGTCAGTCTGTAAATGAAACTATGATGGCTGTGTTATTTGGGATGTTTGATTAATTACTTTCAAAGGGAAAAAATAACAAAATCCTTTGGAGTAAGTGGAATAGAACCTTGTACATATGAGTGCCACAAAAAGCCAGTTCCTATTCATTGAAGTGATATATGCTATATTATAGCTTATAGCTGGGGTAGATAGAACGTGTAAACCATTGAGGAGAAAGGTACTAGTGTGGTTTAAGAGGAAGTGGTTGTGGGTGGGAACTGGTTGAGAAAACACACTATACGTAGTGATAAAAGTTTCAAACAGCAAAGGACCATCTCTGAAGTTAGCAGTCAAAAATTGGTGGTGGGGGGTGACTTCAAACAAAAGCATTATGAAGCTTGATAGAGGAGAGTCATTGTTTTTATAGACTTGATAAAAATTGCAACACATAGAAACCAAAAGTCATCCTTCATGTTTACACAGTTTAGCCATGAAGGCAGCGCTCTGTATGTCTAAAAGATGTTCTTAAAGAAATCTGTTTAAAAATAAAACAAATTGATCTGGGAATGATGTGTTATGTTCCAGTTTTTACAAATTTTAATTGAAAGTTTCCACATGTCTTTAGTCAAAAGAAAATTCTGTTCTTTCAGATTTTATTGTCATCTATATACATTTCTAGGCGTAGACAGTTATGTGTGGAAATACTTGGCAAAGGCTAGAAGAGCATGAAAATGTTAGAGGAGGCTTGATGAAATACTCTAAACACCTTTTAAATTACAGATACGTGAAAATAGGATGAGGAAATTATATGAATAAGTTACTTCTAGAAGATGAATTATTTCATTTTGCTGTTAAAGCTCAATTTTTAATTTCCTTTGAAAATTACCTCAGGTCTTTGGTATTTTGTTGGTTTTTTTTTTGTTTGTTTGTTTGTTTTAAGCAGGTATGTTATTCACGATGGAGCTAGCATAAGCGAGAGAAACTGAACTTGATAAATTTTTGCCTTCAGTGACTTATATGTGTGACTTTGTAGCAGAAAATGGCACATAATGAGGCAGATTTAGTTTGTGAAACACTTTATTTTTATGAGGGTTTTTTATTTTTTTAAAACAAACATTGTTTCTTAATGTTGGGGGGAAAAAGGACATGTGTTAGAATTATAGTTTACTACTTTTTCTCCTTACAGATTAGCAGTACTTCTGAAAAGAGAAAAAGAAAAGTTACTTGAATGGTTTCCTTTAGTAGTGTTTTTTGGCAATCCCAGAGCTCAAGGAAAGCTGCTTGATGACTTCCCAGGTGGTGATTCTTCCTGGGCTCCAAACAAGTAACTGGTGCTTCATATACTAACATATAGAATGAACTTTGTTTGCATTTAGGTCTCAAAACCTGTTGAGGCAAAAGAATAAAAGGCAGGGTGTGTCTTTTTCTCCCTACCTTTGCGAAGGTGATGGGTATGAAGCACTTGGTAATTCAGTTGTAAATTCTGATAATACACACAAAGGGTCTTCCTTGATAAGCCTGGTGGTTCTATTATTTGGGGGACTTCAGTTAAACCTTTTCTTTCTTTTTTGTTTCCTGTCCTGGGGTACGTAGGGTAACTCCAAAGCCAATAAACTTTTTCTTTTTACCCTTTGACCCCCTTTAAAATTAAAAATTAAAAATTGACCCCCTTTAATTAAAATAAAATCTTAATGTCATTGTATGTGAGTGGTACACATTCCATTTGTTTGTTTCCACTGAATAAGGGTACTGTATGTAGAAACACAGGATACTTGCCTAAAATGTCTCTTATTGAAAAAAGCTGACAAAAATCTTGACACTCTTGGCTCTTTATAAAAAATACTTAATAGTATTCCTTTTCTATAGATAGATTCTTGAGCATTTACCACTCTTAGTCCTCCACAGTTTTTGTTTATATAGAGAGCGTTTTCTTTTTAAAGAAAATGATTTTCCTTCTATTACTTTTTGCCTTTTAGCCGCAGCAGCTAATAGGGAGCCCTGTTCTCTCTCCCTAAAGCAAGCAGTTCTCTCTCTCTCTCTTTTTTTTTTTTTTTTTTTTTTACTTTTTCAGTATAAAAGAGAAATGTTGGCCCTATTAGACTGACTCATTGTATTTCCTATATTTAGATTTTCAGTGTTTTGAAAGTTTGCTAATAAATAGTCCTGGTCTCTCCAGTTTCCAGATGAATTTGTTAAATAACACTGAATTTTCAAAAACTTACAAGTACCACAGGCACCCGGGTGGCTCAGTCATTTGGACATCTGACTTCATCTCAGGTCATGAGATGACCTCATCTCATGGTTCTTGAGTTTGAGCTCCACGTTGGGTGTCAGCACAGAGTCCGCTTTGGATCCTCTGTCTGTCTCTGCTTCTGCCCTGCTTGTGTGCACACACTCTTTCTCAAAATTAAACAAACAAACAAAAAACTTAGAGGAACCAGCTTTTTTTTTTTAATATGAAATTTATTGTCAAATTGGTTTCCGTACAACACCCAGTGCTCATCCCAAAATAAGCACCAGCTTCTAATTGGAATTACTTTGATTTTGTATGATTCATCATTAGGAAAACGGATACCACCCTAAATTCAAGAAAATGAGTGGGAGTCTCATTTACAAGTTCTTAAATGTAGTTCTTAAATACACACGGTATCACGCTCTGTGGCATATTTAAAATAATAGCTTTCAAACAAAAATTTGAAAGAGGTTTCTCTATAACTCACTGCCTTCATAAATTTGGTGCCCTCAAATTTATATAATCTACATTTCTAGATTCTGGGTCACAGTTACCATTACTTTTATTTGAAACCTTCTTCCTTAGAAAATTTTAGAGCCACTATTCTTAGCATGTGAAACTTTTTCATCCCTTTGCTCATTACTTTTTTTTTTTTCCTTGACAGTGAGCGAGAGGAGCCTATTCTTTCAAATGTGATTAAAAACAAAACAAAACTCTCAAGGTTCATGAGCAGTCAGGCCTATTGAAAAAGACCTGATGTGAGATGGTGGTTATCTTTGTGCCTGGCCTAAGACTCCTTTTGGCAGTTGACTTGGACAGATACAAATAAGACATGTTTTTGCAATTTCTCCTTTTTAAATTCCCGTGCAGTAGTTCAATTTGTTTTGCTCCTTTGCAGGGAATTACAAGCTTCTAAGTCCTAGAGAAGATCTCACATGTCCACAGATGTAGCAACAATATATTTCCCAAAGGATTAATTTTAGTCAAATATGGCAGAATTACTAACAAAATATATCTAATTCCATTCAGTAGAACTTATTTCAAACATTAGTTTTTCACTGCAGCCAAATATTTTGTCCAGCGTTCAGGATTTGTTTTAAAGGTTATATTTCTTAAAGGGGTTTGTTCCATTGAGTGCCAGACATCAGGTGGGGAAAGGAGAATGAATGAAAGGAAAGCAAAGGAGGAATGTTCTGTAGTAAAATTAAGTAGCAAAAGCTGTGTATGTAGCCTTTTCTTAGCCTGGTGTACTTTATTAGTCTCTGAGAAGTCAGAAAGAGGCAGGATAATTTTATTAACCCAGTGATATTTGTTAACTTCTAAATAAGATCCATGACTACCAGAAAACAAGTTTAAGGTAGTTGAACATATTTAGACCACCTAGTTAAGGTTTAATTCTGTGATTGCTCTTATGTGTGAGGGATCTTTGATCGGGTTCATTTTAAAACAGTGGTTCTCAGTCTGGGCTGCAGATTGGAACCACCTGGGAGCTATAAAATTTACTTGCTACTAGGAAGGGGGGTTGGGGAAAGGAAGGAATATTGGAATATCTGTGGATATTGCCTGGAGAATCACAGTTTTTGAAAGCTGTGGCATTAAACTCTAAGCCCCAGGCTATTGTTTTCCCCCTACTCCTTCCTCCCACTACCACCAGGCCTGTTGTAAAAGGAGGATATTTGACAGTCCCCACTGGGCTCAGCTTTGGAGCTTCATGAGTAAGGCTCCAAGTTTCATTAGTGGGATCCTGGCTTTTGAAACCTCAAATCTCAAGAAAAAAATCTAATAATTTTATTTACCAGATGCCATGTGTTTTAGGCAAAGGTTCTTATTTTTCTGTAACACAGCTTTGGGTGATAAAGCCTGGATTCAGTATGACAGTTCCGTGACTTTCAGTGAAAATATGTTAAAATTGTAAGAAAATTTCTAGCTATAGTTGTCTGAACATCAGGCATTCATAATGTTCCAGAATACAGTTCTTAAATCTGAAAGTGAGCCAAAAAAGGTCTGCACTCCAGAAATAGCTGACCCAGAAGAACTTTGAAATTCAGTTCTTGGGCTCTTATATAGTTATTAACATACACATTTTGACAGTTTCTGCTTTCTCTGGCTCACAGAAAAATTAGAAGGGAAATGGGCTAGGGAAAATGTAGGCAAAGTGATACCAATGAATAAGGCTGTAGATGTCAAAAAAAGGTCAAATAATTTTGAGTTTAAAAATGACAGCATGCACATTCGTGACAAATTTCCATTAATAATGGTTACTCTGTAGGTGGTTTTACTGTATGGCACAGCAGATAGATTCTGGAGTCAGATAAACTTTAGATCACTGTGACCTCTGGTCTGGCAACTTGCTTAATTGTTCTTTGTCTCGGTTTGCTCTTTGGGGATAATAATAGCATTTAACTTTTGGCATTGTGATGAGATTAACTGACCTAATATATTTGTCAAAGAAAAAAAAAGTTGCTTTCATTATGTAACAGTTCCAGTAATTGTGCAATTGCTAGATGCATGTCCTTAACTACCATTCCTTTCTCTCTGATGGTGTATTCTCTGGAAAACCTTACTTAACATTTTTGTTTGGAGCCCCTGAAATGTAAAATTTTTTGCAATATTTAAAAATTCTGTGATACATAAAAATGTGAATTTCTGGTTTCTCTCTCAAAATGGGAAATTTCGGCAACATTGGCCTGACATACTTGCACGGCAATATTCTGTGGAGCCGGGGTGTACATGCCTCCCCTAGAGGGAGAATGTGTATGTCTATCTGTCTGCCTCCATCCTTAGTCATGCTTCTTCGTGCCTGTCGGTCACTTGTTCCACATTTAGTCCTCCCTCTGTTCTTTTCTTTGCCTTTGGGTAACGTGGCTTTTAGGAAGAGTGTCCTGCAAGAAGCAAGTCCAGTGACATTTGAGTCCCTTAGATAGCCTAGGTGTGAAGTCTTGGGCTTCTCTCCTTGCTGACCTGGGAGTGGAGCCTTGTGGGTGACTTAATGACCAAATTAGGACTTATTTTTAGCCTGTGTGTGTGTTAGTATCTGAATTCTGTCATGACAAAGGTGTCTTTACTGCTAAAGCAGTTTATTCTAAAATGTGGAAGGTTGATGCTTTTCCCTTTTAGACTTGTCGATAGTGATGGATGAAAACATGAAAATGTTCCTTAGCAAACTTGCTTAAATGCAGAAGTTAAAATTAGCTTCTGCAATAGGAGTCTGTAAAACTCCGAGACGGAAAAGCCTTGCTAACTGGAGTCATGCTGCAGACCTTTCTTATCTTGGCACTTGCTAAGACTGAGGCGGGGTGGGGAGGGGGGTGGGGGGGATGGGGGGGGAGGTAGCATTTAATTTTTGATTTTCAGTTGGCAGGTATTAAGAATGCTTGGCATTTGGTCACTTGAACATTAAATTCAGTTGTAGAGGTAACCAGAGTGTTGCTATTTGTAGAACTGAAGTTGGTGGAGGAATCCAGATTGTATTCCTAACCTGTAGTAAATGTGAGCTTCAACACCTTAATTACTGCGTGGTACTCAGCTCTTAGTAGGTGATCAAATTTTGTTGAATGAATGAGTATCTGGAGGAAGACAGTTCAAGGGTCTGCAAACTACTGTCTGACCCATGGCGGGTTTTGATACAGCCTGAGAGCGAAGAATGGTTTTTATGTTTTTTAAAGGATAATATTCAAAAACTATTCAGAGACAACATTCCAAGAATATATGAAAGCCCCCCCCCCACTATGGCCCGTAAAAGGAAACATGGTTATTATCTTATTATCTTACTTGAAAGGAAAGGTGTGCTGATCCCTCCTCTAGGAGATGGAGGGCTGTTGTCTGTCCCTGACTAATCACTGTAGACGGTGGCATCATATTGTGTTACCTGCTGACTAGGGCAGAGCTAATGCCAGACACATGAAGGCTTTTAATAGAAAGCAAAGGTATTACTGATTAAGAATAATAAAATCCAGACTGACTTTGTGTTTTAAGTCTTCCAAGAACTGTTTCTATCATGTCATTGAGTCTGTACTATATGATGTCACCAAATTTTAGAATGGAAAGAAAACTCTGCAATCCTCTTGTCCAGCCTTTCATGAATAAAGTATGAAGAGGAAGCAAAGGACTTCTCAAAATGAAATCTCTTTTTAGAAGAGCCTTTCCCAAACTGCTTTATTTGATGATTTAAACACACACACACACACACACACACACACACACACACCTAGATTTTAAGACCATGATTACTGAAGTAGAGTTTAGTTAATTCACTGCAGTCCCCTACCCGTAAAGGGGACAGTGAAATCTGACTGCTAGCAAGGTATTAAAACTCTTTATTCTTTAGTTGTCTGTATCTGCTGTGGTAATAATAGCACCCACCTCATCAAGTTAAGAGGAATAATTGAGTTAATATTTGTAAAGCATTTAAAACTGTGCCTGGCACTAATATAGTAAGAACTATATTGGTGTTTGTTAAATAAAGAAAGCAGTGACCAAAAGAATAATGGTTTTATTAATACATATACAAGTTTGAGACATCCTCATTCCCAGGGTTAACTGTGGCTATTAAAACATGTATCACTCGGCAGCCAGTGCTTCTGTTCCTTTATAAAATGCTGGAGCTGGTAATTTTGGTACCTGAAACCCATTCTCGCTGATCATAAGTACTCCTGCCTGTTACTTATTCAGATGTCTGAGATTTTAATGTCTGAATTATTCAGCTCATGTGGATCTGAAGTACTTGTTAGTGCTTTAAAATCAGGTTTAATAGCAAATTCTCATCCCTTTTCAGTCTTCCCATGTAAAAGCTAAATGCTGTACTAAAGTTGAAGGAGGAAGGTATACCTTTGGCATGTTTTCTGATCTCAGAGAAAATTGAATCAACTACTTGGTAGTGTAGTCCAGACAAAATGAATCAAATCTATTTTAATTAGGATTCTGAAATTTTGAATTGAGACTGGTGACTTCAAGATGAAATATCCATATGTACCAAATCTCCAACGATTAGGCCTCTAGTAGGTTGGCCGTTAGATGGGATGCTTTTATTTGAAAGCTTCAACTTCATGTGAATTGTGGTTTTAATAAGCTAATGTTATTTTCTTACAGTTTGCAGTGTTGATGTGGGTATTTACCTATGTTGGTGCCTTGTTCAATGGTCTGACACTACTGATTTTGGGTAAGTCTATAAAACTATTTGAATGAAAAACTGTACAATAAAAGATGATTGTGTGTAGGAGCTTAAAAACATTTTAAAGGATTTTTTTGTAATGTTTGTTTATTTTGGGGAGAGAGAGAGTGAGAGTGGGGGAGGAGCAGAGAAAGGAAGACAGAATCTGAAGCAGGCTCCAGGCTCTGAGCTATCGGCACAGAACTTAATGAGGGGCTCAAACTCAACAAGCTGTGAGATCATGACCTGAGCCAAAGTCGGACACTCAACGGACTGAGCCATCCCGGCACCCCAAGAGACATTGTAGTGGAGAGAATTCTTATGTTGTGGGGAAGACAGGACGTATATTTGAGGTTGTGATCTCTTCAGCTAAATTGCTGATACTGATACTGTGTATTGAATTGCTACTTTAGTTCCTGAAGAATGCTCCAGTTAATAGTGATAAACCAGATGGGGGCTGGCCTCATCTGATGGTGCAGGCATAAATCACACTAACCTGGGATGCCTGTATTTTATAAGGTCTGTGTGACGTGATTTTAAGCTAGGAATGGTTCCTGCAGCATCCCTTGGTTAATTCACTCACTGCTCTGCAGTGGTTCCCCACCAGCAGGTGCCTCCAGGAGATCCTTGTGTATTTTATTCATTCGTTAGGAACACTGCCTAGCTATCTTAAGAGTTTACCATTGTCCGTGTTTGTTCCCTAAACCCTCCCAGTCGATTTTAAAGGCTGTGTATTTCCTTTTTCAGCTCTGATTTCACTCTTCAGCGTTCCTGTTATTTATGAACGGCATCAGGTAATTTCTTAAGTATAGATTTCAGGATACAAGTCTCACTTTATTACTTCAAACAGATGTATTATTGCCAGTTTCCATAGCCTTATAAATATGAAAAATGTGGTTTCTTAAGCCTTTATTAAGCCCTTAATTTGCCGGAACAGAGTAACGGTCAATAAGACTCTACCAACGTTAATTTTCTAGTAACTCCTTTATACCTCTCTTTCAGGCGCAGATAGATCATTATCTAGGACTTGCAAACAAGAATGTTAAAGATGCTATGGCTAAGTAAGTACTTAAAATCTGCAACTCTTGTTTTCTTTTTTACTAAGGACAAGGTGTACTGGACTTTGAGAACAAAATGTAGTATTTTCATCTTCTAGGCATAATGGGTAGCAAATCTTAATCACACTTAAAAAGTGCGACAGTATTGCCACACGATTTTTCTCTACATTTGGAATCGTTGATTTCTGTTTGCTTTTTGTTGTATTTAAGGCTTTGTTTAAATCCAGTTCATCAGGCAAGGTGGCATAATTACAGCTTGTAGTTTGACAGCCTTAAGATTTCATTTCTTGTACAAGCTGAGCAATATACAAGTAGTTCTTGAAGGATAGCGTTTTAAAATACTTAAAATTTAAAAATATTTATATTGACCTTTTGTCCCAACCTTTCCATTTGTAGAATCCAAGCGAAAATCCCTGGATTGAAGCGCAAAGCTGAATGAAAAAGCCAGGAATCATTAACAATAGTTTATCTTTAAAAGGGGATATTCATTTGATTACATGGGGAGGGTCAGGGAAGAAGGAAACCTTGACATTGCAGTTTCACAGATCTTTATTTTTAGCAATGCGGTGTCTGAGGAAAATTACCTGTCTTGACTGCCATGTGTTCATCATCTTAAGTATTGTAAGCTGCTATGTATGGATTTAAACCGTAATCATACTTGTTTTTCCGATATGAGGCACTGGTGAATAGAAAAAGATCTGAGAAAGCTGTATATTACACTTTGTTGCAGGTAGTCTTGCTGTTTTTTGGGAATTGCAGAGAAAGTGAAGCTGAAAAAAATAATCCTTTTCACAGTTTGTGCACTGTGTATGGTCTGTGTAGATTGATGCAGATTTTCTGAAATGAAATGTTTAGACGAGATCATACCACTAAAGCAAGAGTGAAAAAGCTTGCCTTTCTGGTATGTTCTAGGTGTATTGTGAATCTTACTGTTATATTAATTGCCAATATAAGTAAATATAGATTATATATATATCTATATATAGTGTTTCACAAAGCTTAGACCTTTACCTTCCGGCTACCCCACCACAGTGCTTGATATTTCAGAGAGTCATTGGTTATACGTGTGTAGTTCCAAAGCACATAAGCTAGAAAAAGAAAATCTATTTCTAGGAGCACTACCATCTGTTTTCAACATGAAACGATGCCATGCACATAGAACTCCTCAGCATAAACTTCACTGCACAGACTTACTGTAGTTCATTTTGTCACAGACTCTGAATCTATGGACTGAATCTAATGCTTCCAAAAACGTTGTTTGCAAATATCAAACCTTGTTATGCAAAAAATTATAAAATGAAGATTTATACATTTGTGGTTTAAGCTGTACTGAATCTGTGGAATGCATTGTGAACTGTAAAAGCAAAGTATCAATAAAGCTTATAGACAAAATATGTTTGGTATTTTGGCTCCATGAAACTGCACCAGATTAAAAGTATACACACAGTAGACTTTGCTTCAACTAGTGAGCCGTGGCTTGTACTCTTAGAAAGCTTTCCAGTGCGTAGTGCAGCTGTGTTTACATAATCAAATTTATTTGACACATACAAAATGTTTTCAAATTATGTATTTTTTATACTTTGCTAATTGAAAATAAATTCATGCACCAATATTTTAACATATAGAACACAGTGCAGGATAAACATACATAAAATCATACCATATAAATGTTTACAAATAAGATTTAAGTTTTCTTGACACAGACACTATTGCTTTTTAAATATAGTTGTACATATCCTCATTGATCAATTTATTTCCACGTGGTTATTTCAATACAAGATCTGATTATTATGAAAGGTCGGTGGTACAGTATAGGCAGACATGGTCATCACTCAGCATCGCCAGTTACATGGTTACAGAAAACAGAATCAGGACTGCACAGGGACTCTTAACTGGGGACCCGACAGCCTATCAGGGGATTAATGTAAGGCATTCATAACTTGGCATATAAAAATAGCTTCATGGGTGATCTAATCCATTTAGAATGCTGAAGCACTTCTGGGGTAAATGTTAGTAATCTGTTTAATTGAAAATGCTTCATTTCACTGTCGCTAAACTGACAACTGCAAATAGCAAGAAACTCAAGACCCAGAATTTTGGTTCACTGATGGGAAGGACTGATGGGTGCACGTGTGCTCAGAGTCCCCAGGCCCTCACCAGCCTTCCTCGCGGTGTGTGCTGTCAGCCCCTCCTGGAGTCAGTGGTGAGCCAAGTGTGAAGTAGGAGTGAGGCAGGTCAGGGATGTCGTCTGGTTAATACTGTCCAGGTCACATTGTGTCATCTAGCCAGCTCTGACGAATGCCAAGCTAGCCTGTTTTTGTTGAATAATCTTTCAAATATTGCTTGGGCTTAGGAATTTGTTCTGCTGAGATTTTTTTCTTTTTATCTGGACTTGACCTAGATCAGTTCACCTGAACAAATCCGTGGTGTCAAGTCAGCCCCACTGGGTGGTAGACCCAGTGCAGCCTTGGGTCCCCACGTTTATTATCTTAGGATTAAGAGTTCGTTAATCCTAGACCCACTTGAGCTTTTTTTTTCTTTTTTTCTTTTTTTTCCTACTGTTTTGTAGTAGAGATTAATTTTACTTCTATTTTGGATTTTGTAGGTTTGGCACTAAACAGTGAAAACCCATTTTTACCCCCTCCCTCCTGAATTTAAGTTTCTTTGCTGCTCACCTGCCACTACTTCTCAAGCAGGTAACTGATGTCTTTCATTTAGGAAGCCTCGACATAAACACATGACATGGGTGACAGACCAGGAATCTGTTAAGGGTCCTGTAGCCCTCCTCAGTTTTGAAGTTTTAGCACCATATGTAGAAAGGAGATAATTTGTGGGAGGGGAGACAGCAGCCCACACAACTGGAAACTTTCAAAGGCACTTAATGGATATAAAACTCTGCAAATGAAACGTTAAAAAATTAAGTTTCTCAACTTGTTTGTACATGGCTCATTTGGTTTTGAAAGCTAAATGTGGAGAACTGAGGCTATCAATATTTCTAGTGCTTTAGGCGCATCTAAATTAAGCTGTCTTGTTCAACTCATTTGTAAAAATGAACATTTTTAAAGTATATAGAAACATAATAGCAAAACATCTTTTGTAAAAGTTTTGATGCAAATTAAAAGCTACATATTGGTCAGGGTAACTGAGGCTTTAAATTTCGTTGGTGGGCTACATTAGCAGGATTTTTTTGTCATTGTGGTCAGTATAGTCTCAGGAACAGAGGAAAGCACTCTTAACATTTTAGAACTGACCTTCTTGGCATCACAGTTTTGGAGATTCCAGAGTCTGGGAGCAGTCACCCCACTTCACTAGCACTTGGAACTTGTGCGGCCCGCAGCGTAGGCCTTTCCCAGCAGCTGGTGGCAACGAGGGGCCTCGTCACTGCCCCTGCAGTTGCTGGGTGGTAGCAGCAGCAGCAATAAAGAGGGTTCCGGCATTTACAGACATCGCCACACAAACACACTGAAAAGGCAGATCAGACCATCATCTTGCGTGGCTGGGCATCATAATTTTGTCAAGTGACAAAAAACAATCTTACCAAGTGCTCTCGAGTCCAGCTCAGCTGATATGTGTTGGACATTTCAACTTCTAAAGGCAAATCGGGGATCTTGTCACCGATTAAAGATTTATTGCTTGCTTTTTGGGGGCGCCTAGCTGGCTCAGTCGGTTAAACATCTGACTTCGGCTCAGGTCATGATCTCACGGTTCGTGGGTTTGAGCCCCACGTCAGGCGTGGAGCTATGTGCTGACAGCTCAGAGCCTGGAGCCTGCTTCAGATTCTGTGTCTCCCTCTCTCCCTGTCCCTTCCCCACTCGTGTGCGCTCTTTCTTTCTCGCTCACAAATAAATAAACATTAAAAAAAAATAATAAAGATCAATTGCTTTTTTAAACAGGTCTTGTTTTCTGTTTTGTTTGGTTCTCAGCAGCCTGAATGTGCTGAATGTAAGGACTTTTGGCAATTTGACTTCACACTATCTCTCTTGTTACTATTGAAAAGGTTTTATCAACTCCACTTGAGTAGGAGAACCCTTTCTAGTGTTCAACATAGAGCCAGGGATCAGAATAGGCTCCCAGGACTACAAAGGCCTAAGGGTCCTGCATTTTAAAGGTTACTTCTAAGCCTTTCATCGTAATCAAAAGTCACCTTGGATCTCAATTCACTTATTGCTGGCTTGTTCACAGTCTGGCGGGTGCTGCTTTCAATGGGTGTTTCCACTCCACAGGGCGCTGCTGGCAGTATTATCTCAAGGGCTCTAAGCGCCAGCCGCTGTTGGCACAGCGGACCTGGAGATGGTGCTCTCCCACGGGCTATCAGCGTCCTTGGGGGCCATTTTCTACACCATGCTTTTGGATAGGAAGTGGGTTGACATTCTCTACAGGTGCCTTTTCCACAACCTCTCTCAGACCACTAAAAATATCTGGGGGAACCTGGGCAGCTCAGTTAGTTAAGTGTCCGACTCTTGATTTTGGCTCAGGTCATGATCTTCCAACTCATGGGTTTGAGCTCCACCTCGGGCTCTGCTCTGTACTGACAGTGTGGACGGAGTCCACTTGGGATTCTCTTCTCTCTCTGCCCCTCCCAGGCTCGCTTTCTAAATAAATAAATAAACTCTAAAAATACATATATATCGGGATTGGTACACTTCTTTATCCCCCCCAAGAGTTTTGCTTGGGCTGAATAGAAACCTATATTCATGTTGCGGTAAAGCCCTTCAACTACATTAGAGGTGGAGAATGAGAGATTCAGGAATGACTTTGTCCTGTTCCTCCACAATCCAAATAAGGAATGCACTTGGAGGGACAAGAGAAAGTGGCCTTCTTGGAAAGGCTGAAGAGGCTGATGTCATCTCTGGAGCAGGCTGGTAAGGGTCCTTCCAAATCACTGGAAGGCCAGTCACACCTCGCACGGAACATGTGCCTGTTTAACACTCAGCAGCAGTTAAGGTTAAAAGCAGCCCAGTCCAGATAGCTGGTTGAGGATCTCCTGCTACTAACTAGCACTGGGCCTAATGGCTTCACTTCTCACCAGATCTCATGTAAAACTGGGTGACACCCTTATTGTTTCTCACGGTGACTGAGGCTTTTTTTTTTTTTTATATATATAATTTTGAGAGCACCTGCGAGTGCTCCTGATCAGGGGCGGAATGGAGGGAGAGAGAGAATCTTAAGCAGGCCCCATGCTCAGCATGGAGCCCAACATGGGGCTTGATCTCACAACTTGTGAGATCATGACCTGAGGTAGAATCAGTAGTTGGACACGTAACCAATGTTTAACTGACTGAGTCACCCAGGCCCCCCTAATCACCCATCTTAAGAATCCTGGTGATCAGCTGGAAGTTACGAGTTAAAAGACCTATGGATCAAGGCCATTTTAACCTGATTATATGCAATGATGCCTTGGGTTGTCCTACTGAAATCAGCCACCTGGAGTCCCTTACTCACCTGTCCCTCCACCCAGCAATGTTCAGAGGAGGAATCCTGTCCTCCCCTTCTCACCAATCCCAGGACAGCTCTAGTGGGGACATGGACCCTTCAAGACCTGGGTTCGGAGTCACCAGACCATACGTGACAAGTCCTTGTCACTATGATGTCAGCCCCTCCCTGTGTCCCATGGGACACCTGATGTGGGGACCGGAAGAGGGAGTAACAACCAGGCCCGGGGAACCAGAGCAGGTGAGTCAGGTTCATACCTGCAGTCGTCTCCTCCAGTGCTGACCACATACTTGTCATCGTGAGAGAAACGGATGTTCGTCACGTGAGCTGAGTGGCCAAAGTAACGCTTATGTTTGGCCTGTGAGCAAAAGTGAATGGAGACCACTGAGACCCTGCTCCTCCTGGAAACCACAGACTACTTCCAGGACTCAAAATCTCCTCGTCCCAGAATCCTCCACTCCTGGGATTCCCATTTCGTCTTTTAGCCAGCCTTTCACTGATGGGTTTTCCTGTCCCATTCTTGCCTGGGATGGCCAATTTGTACCCCTCCCAACCTCCCTTCTCCCGGCTTCCAGAACTTCCCCTCCAAAGGGAGATGCAAAAGTTACGGGTCCCCAAATCTCCACAGGACTGGAACAAGATTCCTCTTGCTCTAGATTCTCGATGGCCATCTAGATATGGCCACTGCCTCCTGCAGACTACAGGAAAGAGCCTGGAGGCCGTGTAGGGAGTTCCTCTGAGGAAGACTCACAAATTTTTCTGTGCATGGAAAATCAAAGAGCTTCACCAGCCCAAAGTCATCTCCTGTGACAATGTTGAGGCCAGCATGGGTCACACACGCGCAGTTGACATCAGCCTTGTCCGCATTTCGTGGCCAGATGCCAATGACTTCATCCCCCAGAATGCTGTTTTGAGTAAGAAGAGGTGTCAGAAGGAGGTGCATGAGAAGGCTTCCTGTAGTCAGGTGTCCCCTCCCAGGGATAAGAAGAAGAGAGGGCTATTTTGCATCATTGGCTATGATCATGTGTCTCTTCTGTCCCCTGCCCCCCTGTGCACTGACCTAGCTCTTACTGCTCTGCTCTGCCCCCCTCCTTTGCACCCCAAGAGAAAATTTCCCTCCATTTTTGATTCACTCCCTCTGCCCTCTAGTCCTTTTGGATGTGTATATGCTTGGGCACCTTCAAGCTCACAGCTTGGTGGTGTCCTTTCCCTTGAACTGGCAACGCATTGCTCCTTATCCTGCTAAGTGGCAATGCCGGCCCTCCCACCCTCCCGTCCCTCCTGGCGACTGGAGGCCTCCACTGCAGTGCACCGGGGCTGAGCCAAAAGCTGGGAGGTAATTTCCCTTTGAACATGCTGGGTGAGTTTGCGGATGTAGGACCAAGGGATCACACAAAAGGGAGGGCTTTGCATTTCAAAAGCCCGGGTCCAAGAAGCCTCCTGCCCCCAGCCCCCAGTCCCCAAAGACCAGACAGCTCTATCTCTGAGCTTTTTTTTAACATCTGGGCCACATACAAACTTGGAGGCTGAGTCTGGCATAAGAAACTTCCTTGTGATCTTTTCCTTAAGAAGTGTCTTCCTCCAGGAGCACCTGGGTGGCTCCGTCGGTTAAGCGTCCGACTTTGGTTCAGGTCATGATCTCACAGTTCGTGAGTTTAAACCCCGTGTGGGGCTCCTGTACTGACAGCTCAGAGCCTGGAACCTGCTTCGCATTCTGTGTCTGTCTCTCTGCCCTCCCCTACTCGTGCTCTCTGTCAAAAATAAATAAACATTACAAAAAAAAAGTGTTTTCCTCCAGTCACCTTGTCCAGGAGGCCCAGGTGATCTTCTCAATGGCCACAGCTTCAGTGACCCGCTTCCCCAGGGGTACCTCATGCACCTGGCGCTTGTAGGCTCCTGTTGACACCTGCAAGGAGAAAGAGGCAACCATGTCCATCAGCTTTCTCTCCAGGCCAAAGGGCCCCCCTTTGGGTGTACTATTTTCCCAGAACACTGGCCAAGCCTCTGGATCCCTAGGACTCTTCAACAAACCCAAGTTCAGCTTGAGGCTGCAAAACCTGTGGTCAGCCTATAGCGAAATTCACATGAGCAGGACGGTTTTCCACTCATTTTCTGGCTCTTTTCCAAAATCCTAAGGCAGCGGTTCCCCAAATGTGGTTCCTGACCAGCAGCTTCAGCATCATCTGCAAAGTTGTTAGAAATGCATATTCCTGGGCCCCACCCCAGACCTACCAGATCAGACACTCTGAAGGTGGGACCCGGCAATCTGTGTTTTAACAAAGCCGCCGGGTGATCTGTGATCCTCACTTAAGTTTGGGAGTCCCTGTTCTTGAACAAACAGATCCTTTGGTTCAGATGTAGGTGAATTTTCTCACAGACGGCAACCGATGTACCTGAGTTTTGAACCATCTAGGACCTGACCTTTGCTTCTTTGGGAATGTTCTAGGGGGAGATAAGCATTTTCTAGAAAATCTCCAGCCCCATCTACTGTGGGTGTCTCTAGCCTGGCCACCCTAGGTTTTCCTGCTTTTCATGGAATGTGCTGAGATCTTTCCCACCTCAGGGCCTTCATACAGATGGCCCGGAACAATGTTCCCGCCTCTCTTTGTTGGCTAACTCCTACCCATCCCACCAGCCTCAACTTAAATATCACTTGTGTGGAGAGGAAGTGAATCTAAATTCAGTGACTGTTATATGCTCCCGCAGCACCCTGTACTTTTCCTTTGCAGCACATAATCACAATTTGTAATTATAGGTATATTTTGTGGTTATCTGTTCGATGCTTGTCTTCTCCCTTATAGGGAAGCTACAGGAGAGCAGTGACCAGGCCCATCCTGTCCATCCAAAAGTCTAGCACAGCACCTGGTTCAGTAAATAATCAATGAATGGGTCCCCTCTCATTTCACAATGGGTTATCCACTCCAGGCCAGCTCACTAATGCACAATATTTGTTCAGAGTGCTGGACAAGACATTGTTCTCTTTTCAGCTGTAAGTCCCAATGGTGGGACCCCTCTCTATCCCTTCCAACCTGTCAGTTGGGACCCAGTGAGGGACCCAGTGAGGAGCCCCCACTCCAGGCTTGGTGTCTGGCATCCAGACCCCAAGTGTGGATGGGCCACACCCGCCCCCCCCCCCAGACTTGCAAGTGAAATGACTAAATATGAGAAGCCACGTGGGCTTAGGTGTAGCCCTGGAGAACCAGAGGTTAGGAAGCTTTCAAAGGGAGGAAGTAAAAGGAGGGTTAAAGTTATTAGGGCTTGAGCTGCCTGCATCTCTTACTGAAGGACAACTCTACTTTAAAAATTCTATTTCTTCAACATTTTTAAGTTCTCTAGGCCCCTGCTTCTTCATTTATAAGGTAGGGGAAAAGTTGCAATACTGAAAACATTCCTATAAAGAGGAGATGGATGCACAGCCTGGCGCAAAGCAAGCCCTCAATTAATATAAGCCACCACTGTTGCTGTTACGATAATGGTGATGATTCTTGGTTGCCCCAGATATTAGCAAAGCTGAGACATACCTGGATGTATCTGCCATCCGCAGAAAAATCCATCTGAATGACAAAGCTTGGAATATCTTTGCAGTAGCCAATGCGGTTCAGGCTTGTGCCCTGAGTGAGGTCATAGAAGTCAACTGTGTGTTCAGAAGAACCAACGGCTAAGAATCTGCTGTCTGGGCTGATTCTAGAAAAAGCAATCCAAGAGCATGGTCTGTGAGAAGGGCTAGTCAGGTCTGCTCTGGAATGGGCCTCCCAAGCTCAAAGGCAATGAGATCTCACTTCATGACTCACACGTGGTTAGCATTCTAGGGAGTTCAGCAATTTCTCTGTATCCAATCCCATGGAAGTACGGGAGTGGATGCACGCAGCCTTATGCAGAATGGCGTCGTACACGCAGTTTTTACCACACTCTTCGTGGAACTTAGCAAAGACATGTCTGGGAATTAATGTGTGAGGGAGTCTCCTTCCACGGCTGGCTCGTTAAAAGGGACCCTCCCACAACTGAATTCTTCATTCCAGTCATGACCCTTCCAGAAAGGTAACCACAGAGAAGGAGAATGGGTGCCCTTCTTTTCCCTGCCCAGATGACCTGCTATGTACCTGATATCTTGGATAGCAGACTTCCGGTCTCGTTTCTTCCCCCAGACTTTCAGGCTGTTCACCAACAAGATGACAAACTCTCCATTCTTCATGCCAATGGCCACCATCTCCCCGTCAGGGCTGTAGGCTGCACATCTGGCCGCGTGGCCCAGGTTCACCTTGTTAAGCAGTTTCTACATAGATACAAAGTAGCATGACCTAAGCCCTAGGCCTTCTTGGCTGGTCTCCAAGGGAAATCCTGCACCCAGGCCAGAGCAGTCAGGCCATCTCTGCTGCCACTTTGGGCCTCCAAACATCTTGCTTCTTAGAGTAACTGTCCCTGAGGAACCAAGACGGGCAGTATGTTTTCATCAGAACAGCTTGGGCAGAGGTTGGTCAACTTTTTCTGTAAATGGTTTGGTAGTAAACATTGTAGGCTCTGTGGTCCATATGATCTCTCACAACCTAGACACTATGTAAACAATGAGCATGCTTTTACTTTGTAGAAACAGGCGGCAGGCCAGACTGGATCCTCCCAGTCTTAGACTGCTGACCTCTTACTCAGAGAAAAGAGTTTTAGCTTTGGCACCTCTTGGTTCAAATCCTGAATCCTGTCTGTCACTACTGGCTGGGTGTGTTTGTGTCAGTTACTTCCCCATTTTCCCATTTGAACTTTTTATTATTATTATTTATTTTTGAGAGCATGAAAGGGGGAGAGGTAGAGAGAGAGGGAGAGAGTGGGGAGAGAGAGGGAATCCCAAGCAGGCTCCGCACCATCAGTGTGGAGCCCGGTATGCAGACTGAACCCACGAACCGTGAGATCGTGAGCTGAGCTGAAGTCAGACCCCAACCAGCTGAGCAACCCAGGCACCAGCCCCCCCCATTTTCCCACTTGAAAAGAAGTGATATCAATACCAGTTTTGCAAGGTTATTGTAAGCATTGATGATCGTGGATATGAAGCATCTGGTGTATAGCAGGTATTCAATAAATGATAGCCAGTATTCATAATACACAAACAATTTTGAAAAGTAACTTGAGTAAAACAACTATACCGTGAGTCTGTTCTTTGATCCTCACACTAAAAATAGGACTGAAATATTTACTGGCTATTTTGTAATGAACCCAACTATTTTAATGATTAGAACTTACTTTTTTTAAATATCAGATATGACATGGTAACAATAATTACCGCCCCGGCCCCAACCCCGACTATTTCCTGCTATTTTTTTTACTCAAGATGAATTTTTTAAATTATTTTTTTTCCAAACTCCAAGAGGAACTTTACTGGGGATTTATTTTTTTGCTTGTTTATGTTTATTTATATTTGAGAGAGTAGAGAGAAAGAGAGAGAGCGCACACAAGTGGGGCAGGGGGCAGACAGAAAGGGCCACACAGAATCCGAAGCAGGCTCCAGGCTCTGAGCTGTCAGCACAGCCCAATGCGGGGCTCGAATTCAGGAACTCTGAGATCATGACCTGAGCTGAAGTAGGATGCTCAACCGCCTGAGCCACCCGGGTGCCCCATGAACTTTGTTGGGGTTTTGACTGAAATGTCCTATTTGGGAACATTTGAAATTTTAAGTCATTTTTAGTCTTCCCATACAGGGAAGACATATCTCTTTATTTTTTAGGTTTTGTGGATTTTTTTTACAACAAAGAAACTTCATTTCCAGATTATTCCTGTCCTGTAGTTACATGTGGGTATATGCAGCTAACAGACAGACAGATTGGGCGTGTGTGAGTGGGACTTTCATCACCAGGCTTTCTAACTTAATTGCAGACCCACCGCATCCCCCAACTCTGGATCCAACCCTCCTCACTCTGGGCTCTGGCCAGGCCCCACCTGTGAGCATCAGAGCACAGCGGACCCCTCACCTTGTCGGCCAGGTCCCAGATGCGGGCTGTGCCATCGTTGCTGGCAGAGATGAAGATGTCCTTGGAGGGGTGTGTGGCCAGACCCCAGATCTCCCCTTCCATGTGCCCATCAATCAGGATGTTAGAAGCGGCATTTTTCTCACCAACTTCAATTATTTCTCCGTCTTTGGTTCCTACTAAAATTTTCCCCTGTTGTCATAAAAACATTATTAGGAAAAAGACAGACGCTGTATGATAGTACTCCAATGGTGTACCTGGTCCAACATGTAGAAGTCCAACGGTGGTTGCTGAGTGTTGGGGAGGGGGAGGGGCAAGGGGAGTGAGGACTTCATAGCTACAGAGTTTCAGTTCTACAAGACGCAAAATGTTCTGTGGGTGGATGGTGGCGATGCCTGCACGACAGTGGGAATGTACTTTATACCGCTAAACTGTACACCTAAAAATGGCTAAAATGGTAAATTTTATGTTACTTATATTTTGCTACAATTTAAAATGAAACATTTTTATGATCTATTAGGAATCTAGTAGGTGAGAGATTGGTAGGCAAATAGATGAAAATAGGTAAAAAATAAGATTTGTATTTTAAATAATAACTTAAAGGCAAACACTATTAGAGCAACGTGGGAAAGTGGCCCCTGCTGGCAATGGTATTAACGCCGGAAGAGCCGGAACAGGTTGTGTTGTTAACAACAAAATCGCCCGCCCTTCCGTGACCTCCTCACTTTTCCTTTTCTCCCTCAGCCATGGATGAGAGCGTCGGCACAGAGATTGCCATCATCTGGTCTCTGCCAGAACATTCCACTGACGGCAAGCTCATTACAGAGCGGGGTAGTCCGTTTCTGTTGTTGGACCGTTCAATGTCTTCCCAAATTCTTCCTCGCACTGAACAACGAGCCATCTCTCGAGGACTTCCACATTCCGGGCCTACCTCTGCCTTCATCTCCCAGATGTCTGCCTACCTACCAGATGACTGGTATTTATCTATCTAAAAACAAAGCTCTCGATTTCTAATTATGGAGACTCTAAGTCAGGTCTGCCTTTTTCAATGGGGAACATCCAGAAGGCACATTCTTAGACTGCTAACAATTCCAAAGTATAGACACAGGGTATGAACCAGAGGTTAAGATTTATTTTTTTAAGGACCTCAGAATTTCTTGGGGAATTAAAAAAAGAAAAGAAGAAAAGGAACACACAAGTCATGGCTAAGACTCTGATTTGGCAGCTCTGGGTAAGTACGTGGACAGCCATATATTAAAAACAACAACAACAAGAAACAACTCCACAGTTGTTTCTGATATTCAGCCCAGGTAGGACTTGACAACCTATGGCTTTGAGTCAGACAGTTTGATGGCCCTTTACTATCCCCCCTTACGGACCATGCACATGGCAAATTATTTACTATCTCTGTGTCTACAGTAATAATCACATCTATAACAGTAGCAGCTGACATCCACAGAATGTGGCTCTGAGCCAGGCATAATGGAAGGCATCGCGCATTATAACGCACGCGACCCTCACAACCACCCGCCTGGGCACAGAAAGGGTACGTAACACACCCAAGGTCATACAGCCAGTGCTAACTCGGAAGAGTCTGCGCCTGGGTCTGTGGGACCCTGCTGAGCCGACTCCCACCGCAGTGCAAGTAGCACCTTGGAAGCCTGTTTTAAGGATTTAGCACCCGGGCACAGGGAAAGAGTATGGCTGAACTCCCTCTCTCTCTTGGGCCCCTTCCGGGCCCAGCCCCCTAGGGACAGCTGGGGGAAGACCGGCCCGCCCACTCACTTTGCCACGGCACACAGAGCGCACACACTCCACCGGCTGCCCCGTCTCCAGCTGGAAGGCCCGGCAGCGCTTCATCTCCTGGTCCCACAATTTCACAGCACCTCCTTCTTTGGTCCTAAAAAGGAGTGAGAGGATCTTGGCAAGTTGGGCCTTGTCCTAAGACTTGCCCTTGATGCTCCATGTCCCCTGTCCCTATCAACAAGGCTACCGGGTCCCAGCAGGACAGACCCTCCAGGGTGGCTTCTTTTTTGGCCCTGCCGACGGGTAGTGACAACCCTTTCACTAGAATACTTTCAAATGCCACTATGGCAGAAGGAAAGAGGACTGCGATCTAAAGTACCAAACCGTGTCTTGATTAGATCAAACGCGAAGAGAAACGTTTCTGTGCTGCTCTGCTTCCTTCTTACATTTCTGTCCCCAGGGGAACTTCTCTCCCCGCCTCTCCGTCCTCCCGTCCCCGAGACCTACGGGAAGTAACACTCGATGAAGAGCATAGTCACTCGAGTCTATTCAAGAATACCTCTCTGGATTTGCCACTACCATTAAACCACCTCTCTCCTTCTCTGACTTGTACTCTGAAGGTTTTTGCCCAGGGCCCTCTTGGAGAGATGGCAGACTCATCTCCCTGATGCAGGCAAGATGGGGGAAAGAAAATCTGCGTTTTCTCCCAGTGGGAGATGCTTCTGTCAGTTTCTCCCAGCACAATAAGAAAAGATCGGTTGTTCCCAGAGGAGTTTCGCCTTACGGCCGCTCTTTGCCACCGGTCACTATGAGTCCATCCCGGAGGGTCGTGTACATGGTGAAGACAGGGCCCGTGTGAGCCTTGGCCACCAGTCGGACGAGGAAGTGGTCCTTCCACACGTAGACGTCTCCGTTGATGGCACCCGTGAAAGTGAGGTTGTTCTGTAAACAAAGGGACACCTTCCACACTAGGACACTCACAGCACCTCTCAAGAGGGTCCCCTCCCAGCCACCTGCTCCTTGGTTAGGGAACTAGAACTAGAGAAAGAGAAACACACTCAAATTGACCTTCTGTGCTAAGGAAAGGGATAAAGGAATAAAGGTTGCAAGTAAGCCAATAAAGGTGAAAATGTGGAAACAGCTTTCTTGCTGTTTGTAGCTTTGTGGCTATCTGTGCTCCCCATGCCCATGCCCGGGGTTCAGGGTCCCCTCTCAGGAAGCTTCTGCTGGAACTCACAGCACCGAAGGCCACGGAAAGCATCGTCTGCATCTTGGCAGCCTCCATGGATCCAATGACCCCTTTCTTGTAAAGCAGGGCACTGCCTGCCAGGGTCCAGAACTTCATATGTTTGACCCCGACAGACACAAATTGCGTGTCCGAGTCAGGGCGAAATTCCACTACAAATATGCGCTCCAGGTGACCCCCTCGGCTGGCAACCTTGGCGCCTGTATGGGTGAGAGAGTCTGGTGAGGTGGGTCCTCCCACACTCTGAGCTCAGGATGGCTCTCCATCCAGCAAAGCCCAGGGTACATTTCAGGTGTTCCTTCTTCCTCCATGGTACCCTCCCTGCCTCAGGCATGACCCCCAAGGTGGGGAAGAGAGAGGTTGGGAAATTTCCAGAACAGCAGGTGCTGCTAACATAACCCCAATCCCGCTCCACCCCCACAAAGCCACATCCAGACACCCATGAATGTGCAGGAAGGGATGGCCCTGAAGATATAAGCTTCCAGATATCAGAAAAGGACAAAGGACAGCCTTCATCTTCCTATCTCCAGTCTCTGACCTCATCACAGGATTCCTGCCTACCAGAAGTTGAACCTTCCCCTCGAGTATAATTAGAGACTCGCATTCCTTTAGACTGTTCTTAATTTCTTTCCAAGATTCTCTGCTTTTACTTTCCTAAGAAAAAAAAAATCCTTCATATTCCTTTGTCTTTCATGGCTTTTAGGTTTAAAAATTCTACCTTTAATATTTAATTACCAGTTTTTTTTTTCCTCAAGCCCATTCATTTATGTTTTTGGATTCATTTGCTTTTTAACTTTTGTCCCCACCAAATCCCAGCTCCACCATTTATCTGTAGAGCAACTTTGGGAAAATTATTGTCATCTCTCGGTGCCTCAGTTTGCTCATCTGTAATTTGGGGATAATAACAGTTCCCATTTTATAAGGTGTTGTGAGGATTAAGCGATCTGGTGCAAGCAAAGCCCCCAGGAGCTGAGCCTGGTGCCACGACTTCTCCACAAATATCCACTTAGTAGTGTCACCACCCTCTATACCTCCTGCCTTGTTGTCTTCCAGCCTATATTGTAAACCCATCTGTTTTTACCTCATCATTATTTTTCTGGCTTCGAGTTTTTAATTTTTATTTTAAACTTTTCTTTCCATTTTCCTCTAATTTAGTCTTAATGTTTTAGTTCCCATTTCCTCTTAATTATCTCCCCTATTACCTCATGTGTACTTTTTCCTGCCCCTCCTCATCATTTACCTTTTTAAAAAATTCTGGTATAGTTAACGTACAGTGTTATGTTAGTTTCAGGTGTACAATATGGTGATTCATATGGTGTCTAAACATTTCTCCGTGCTCATCATGGTCAGTGTATTCTTAATCCCCTTTTTCTGTTTCCCTATGTGTTTGTTTTTAAGTGGCTCCCCAGTGGAGTGGTGGTGGGTTCTGGCATAGCTGGCCTGGCATCTCAGACTCATCCTCCTGGAGGCCCTTCCTAGGACCAGCTGCACGTCACCTCTCACAACAGTCATTCCCTCTCCACATATGGAAAGTTCGACTTACCAGAAAATACCTCCATACTGAGAGCTCAGAGGTTTAAAAACCCATGCTCTTCAAGGATACCGTAAACTAAGTTAAGAGACAAATACCACACTGGGGGAAAACAATTACAACACTTACAGGAGATGAAGAAGTAACCAGATCAGTAAAAACTACACATCATAAGGAAAACACAAACAACTCTCCCTTCCCCAGCAGAAAAAGGATTCCAATGATTGGATTACAGAAGAAGTGGCCCAAGTGGCCACTAAAGACATAGAGGATCATTCTTGGGAGTCAAGGGGGGTATGCCATTTTATTTTGCGCTTTCTTCTTTGTCTTTAAATTTTTTAATGTTTATTTACTTTTGAGAGACAGAGAGAGACAGAGGGCGAGCAGGGGAGGGGCAGAGAGAGAGGGAGACACAGAATCCGAAGCAGGCTCCAGGCTCTGAGCCATCAGCACAGAGCCCAAGGTGGGGCTCCAAGTCACGAACCCTGAGATCACGACCTGAGCTAAAGCCTGATGCTTAACCAACTGAGCCACCCAGGTGCCCCTGCACTTTCTTCTAAGCAAGTGTTTGTTTTTTCCTGGTCTTAATCTATGGACACTTCTGACCGTGGAAATGCCCGTATCCTGCCTTACGTTGGCTTCTACGTTGCTCAGAACAAGTTTCATACAATTATCTAGGACCTGACAACATTCATTTTACACATAATAAGCTCATTTCTTACTCAACTTTGTTTCTGAACTACACACACACATACATACCTGGAGTTCGACAAAACAGTCCTTTAACAAAAGAAGAGTAACACGCATATAAACCTCTCTCAAAACTGTCTCATTTATAAGCAGAACTTGAAGCTAAGGGAGGCCCTCACATAACCATCTCAGGAGAGGTGGTGGTTGGTGACATACTATTAGATATCAATGGCTCAGAACCCTTCTGCAGACAGCCACGGGCCGATTCCAGCAAAGACAAGGGGAGAAAGTTACCAAAGAAAAGGCATCTGTTGACCATGTTTAGAAGCTGGTTTAAAAGTCCTGGCTCCACCAGTCTGCCCTGCGGCGGTCAAAAGGGGCCCAGGGTGAGAAGGGGTCTGTGCTGGGGCAGGTCCAGAGCAGGAACTGCCCAGAGGAGCGGATGGCAGAAGTGAGGACAGCGAGCCTGGAAAGACTAGCCTGTGCACAGGGCCCAACAGGATTAACCCTCTTCCGAGGAACTAGGCACAGACCTGGTCTTGGCCACTGCAGAAGTGGAGTTAGTGCAGTACAAGAAAGGCATAAGGAAGCAAGTTAGGCTCTCTTATAAGGAAGGGCTTTATGAGACATTTCCAGCAGGGGGTGGCTGCCTTGGGAAGTGATGCAGGCCACAGCCCTGCAAGTGTTTGGCGGAGGAGGGGAGTCAGCCTGTCAGGAATGCACTTGTAGGAACTGCCCCATGGGACTGTCGGGACCAGGCAGGAAGACTTCTCCAGTCCTTTCAACACCACGAGGCTATGAGTCTGTTGTTTAAGACACTCAGCGTCTCATCCGGGGCTGAGTCTATTTCAGGCCAACTCGACAGGACAAGAAATGAAGCTGCATCCCCAAAACATAGATTGTGGGGCCCTCTGGACACAATGCACTGATGAACAAGAAAATGAGAAAGGGACTGAATATGATAAAGGAATCTCATTAAAAAAGTCTGCAGGTCCCCAACCTCTTTTTCTCACATGGGGGCTCAGGAGGGATTGGAACTTAGCTGCCATCTCTTTACAGCTCCCTCCATGGGGAGGTGCTGAGATAATGGGTCTCTAGAAGCCCTGAATTGGAGAAGAGCCACCTCTGTGCGCGCCTGGCTCTGAGCGCCCTAGATACAGGCTGCCCTGCCGGAGACAGACCTCATTAATGTCCTAACTAATTGGATCTGTTCTGCCAACCTGAGAATACACTTGAAAGATTACACATCTTTGGTTCTAACATGAACATAAATTTAACAGCAGCGTGTGTGTGTGTGTGTGTGTGTGTGTGTGTGTGTGTGTGTGTGTGTGTGTTGGGCGAAGACAAGAGAGAAATCCTGTTACGGGAAATGTAAACCTTGATTATAAGGTGAATCCCCATTTTACAAAAGCGAAATATAAAGTGTTTTTTTGAGACTACGGTGGTAAGATCCTGTCCCAGTTCCTGGAATAAGGGAACCAGGGTGATAAGGCTGTGGCAGGATCTGGAGGTCACAGAAGGAATACCAAGGACAAGGAAACTTGGGTAGAAAGGGAGTTAAGACGGAAAAGGGGGAGGCTGAGGTCTTCTTTGTGAGGAGGAAGGCTGCCTGCACTGGGTCACTTTTCCAGAGTGCACAGACCCTCCACTAGCTAGCCCAGCACTCCCCCGGCCATGGAGTCCAGGGATCTGATAGGCAGCTTCTCCAGGAACCGGAGATGGCCGATTTCGGCTGACCCAGCAGCAGTGCCCTTGATGGTTTTCGGGGTGAGGCCCATCTAGGTCTGAGCCCAGCACGCAACACAAGCAAGCCTCCCAGATGGACAGACAGCCCGGCTCCTTTTACCTTCCTGCCAACGCCAGACAGTGATGGTGTGCTCAGGGTCCACTCCCACCGATACAAGGAGCTTCCCAGTGGCGCTGAAGTTGATGTAATTCACCCCCTTCGAGTGGAAGCACCGCAGCATAGACAGAGTGTGTTTGGTCATGGCGTCCCAGATGTGGATTGAGGGTGTTGTTCCTGAATGTGGGAGGCATGACACACAACTAAGGCTGAAGAATGGCGGGGCCAAGGCAAAGCTTACGTTCACCCAGAAGACTTTTTAAGACAAATACTTGGGGGTGTTACAGTTACTGGGCCTAAGAGACCTATAGCCTGACCTGGCCGGAGATGAAGCAACGAGAAACATCTGTTGTGCTTTTAGAGCCAGAGGCCTAAGAGCGTTTATGTCCACACACACTTGTGGAGGAGTTTACACAGAGGCAACTGCTGAGATCAGTGATTTGTATCTGCAGTTTGGCCAGATACAAGCAGCAAACACGATACAGCGACACAATTTTGCTGTGAGGATTCAAACTACTCACGGATGGAACAGCCTTACCTTGGGTCTCCGTAATATCAACTGCATTGGGTGGGCAATGGCAATGAGGAAGCGTCAAGGGAAAACAATAGCTAAAATAAGTCATGTTTCTGATAGTGAAGCACTTAACACCAGCATCAGGAAGTTCCAAATTAAATTTAAAAATGGACATGGGTTCAATGAAAACAAGCAGAAGGGCGTGTTCATAAAAAACTGCCTTTGAAACGACAAAGTTCAAAAAAAACACACATAACTTTTCACAAATGTGAAGTGTCAATCAGTTCACATTTGTCATTGGCAGTTTGCTAGGGTGCAGAAGAGCTGGGCACACAGACAAGCTACCCTTGCCAAGGACAATCACCAGGCTTCGGACACAGGGCTCTTTAACTGACACCTGGCCGGTGAAAAATTATTCTCCACAAGTCCACAGGGATAGGGGCATCCATTTATTTGGATTATTGGGCTCTGGTCTGACTTTATGATCCCTAAGAATCAACAATCACTGGCTATTTCAACTGAGATGACACAGATATACTGAGTGCTCAAAAAAGAACAGCAATGTCCAGAATGGGTAGATGTCCACAACCCACCAACCCCCTTTCCAGATATTTGCTATTAAGTCAGTGTCCCTGCTCAGCTGGGAAAAAGCTCAGCTAGGGCACGACCCTCCTACCTATCTGGCTGGTGGCCACCACGTTCCTGTACTTGGGGTGCTGGTTCACCGTGAGGCAAAGGATGTCATCCGTGTGCTCCAGGTAGAAGCTTTGGCTCCCTAGGGGGAAGACACGGGATGGTGAGCAGGGGAGCCTTCGAGACCTCTCAGGACAACCTTGAAGGATTATATAGGGTCTGGAAATGTCTTGTCAAAGTGAGAGATCAAGGCCACAAGCTCGCAATTTTAGAATCATCCTTGGGGAGATGGGAGATCATTTTTTTACATTTACACATTCTCTTCCAGGCCTGGCGGAAGAGCTGGTATCTATTCTCTAGCACACACCAGCTCCCCTGCCATCCCTCCCGCAGCCTGTGTGGGTCCAGAACACAGTCCAAGTGCAAGGCTTCCAGGGTCCAAAGTGATAATGGAGATAATACTTAACTGAACAAAATGGCACCACTTACTCATCTGAAAGGGAAGTCTGTGGAATAAGAAAATAGTTCGGGTATCTCTTTTAAACCATTGTTATTTCTCAAAGTGCCAATCCACTTGGGAGCCTACTGGATGGCACAGGTGATGTGTTCACCCCCTAAATGCCCTAACTCGACATGTAACACAGAAAATAGAAGAAATCACAGGAAGTATTTATTATCTACTATGGAAAATGGGTTTGTTGACTTCCAAAGTGGCCACTGTAAACCCATCCAAGTAGCCAACACTACTAGGAGGTAAGTGATGGCACTGATAGACAAGGAAACAGCACATTGCTGCTAAAATGATAGTATGTTTAAAAAAAAAAAAAAAAGGAGAAAATGTATAGAAAATTTCAAGGTCCTCCTCCCCAAAAAGAGATCGTTATGTGCTCAGTGACTTCCCTGTCTAAAAATGTATGCATTAAATAAGTGTGTGGAATTGGGAAGGAGCATAAAAATTTGAAAAAAAGAAAGGGGGTCTGTTTTAAGATATAAAGCAAATAAGGCAAGAAGTTAACATATTTAAATCTGGTGGCAAAGGTACGTGTCAAATTCATTTCTACATGCTCCCTTTGCCTTGCAGTGTTTCTTTTCAAACTATTTGTTTCATGTGACTCACCCTACCAGTTAAGGGACACTTTGGGGTGCTTACAGTTTAAGTGTTCTCATCCTTATGGTAAATCTGGTTAACTACTCAAAACAAGCAAAACTTGAAAATTTGAGCTACTAAAAAATTGGTCGCCCCTAACAAATTAGCAAGAAAATCTCCCCTGTGCTCTGTTCTTGGTAACCTGCCACAAGGCATTTCTCCACTCCCTACACCCTCTTTCTGGCTTCTGTCCATCCCTCCCAGCATCTGAGCAGCTGATGGGAAACAGGGACACCTCCCTCAGAGGGCTGACAGCAGGGTGTTGTTCGAAAGAAAGACGGCTGTGACCTTTGAACGAGGCCTCCACACTTTCTAGGACCAAATGATACCAGTCTGGAATCGAGTGAAAGGGCTCTATCAGGATAAGAATGCGTCAGTTTGGGGGGCATCTCCAGAGTGGGGGAGTACACACAAAGGGACTAAAGAGTGGGGTCCTGTCCTCAGAGGGGGGTTCTCGGGCTGAGTTACCCGTGGAGAGGCTCTGGAGCACGCCAGCCGCCGCGGTGTGGAAGATGATGTCCGCACCGTCGTTCAGGTAATGCAGGTTGTTTCGACAGTCGAATCCCCTGTAGCCAAACACGTGATCGAGAGCCAGCTCCTACGTTCCCACACACAGATAAAAGCGGCTCTCAGAGGAAGTAAGTGCAGAGGCACAAACCCACACTCTGGGAGCAGCCACTTACCTCATGGGAACCGCATGGCTGGTTAGACAGCCAATACCCCACAAAAAGCATTTTGCTTCTTGACTAGCTGAGGCTACAACGCAGCCCTTTCTTTAGTTCCCTGAAAAGCTAGGGGGACAGGCCAACACACAGAATTACAGGGAGCTTTCTAAATAGGCTAGATAGGTTTCCAGGCACTGCAGGGGAGTCAAGGTCTACTGATTAGAAGCCCTATAAAGGTCACCTAGAAGTTGTATGTCTGTCCCTTGGCAGGCACTCTTCAGGGGAGCTGAATGGTGGCCTGGAGGTTTGCTTTGATTCCCGCAAATGCCACTGGGCCTGGCAGGGGCCGGATACTGAGGCAAATGCCACGTTCATTCTGTTGCTTGGTGCTTGCCCTACAGAGTTTCAACATAATTTGCATTTTTTTCCCCCAACAACTAGATGCTATTCTGGGTTTATAGTCTTTTTCTTCTTCCTGTCTTATCTTCCATGATTAAGCTCAGGATCAGCTATTAATGTGATTTGATGCACACTTCCTGTTGCCAGCACTTCTGTGCCAGGCACTGTGTTGGTTGGTGGGATACAAGGTTAAGAAGACGTGGGTCCCTGATTCTAGGTTCCCTGATTTCTTTCCCCAAAGCTCCTAAAATACCACAACCCCTCCTTACTCCAGAACATTCACTGACTTTCACTGCCTTCGGGATAAAGCCCAAACTACTAAGGTGGCACAATTACTTCTACTCACACATCTCCTGTACCCTCCGTGAAGCTGCATTGTCTATTTAGCCCATACATCATGAGCTTTCCTACCTTTATAATTCTGCTTTGTAAAATAGCCCTTGCCTGAAGAGCATTTCTCCTCCTTTCATCTCAGCCTTCCCCTACCCCCACGTGTTTCCCAGAAACTGTCTATGTAAAATGTGACCCCTCATCCCAGTGGACAACTGACTCAGGCTGGGCCAGTCACATGGTTTCTCCCAGGAATTTAGAATTGAGGACACTGGTAGGCTGGGCTGTTTAACTAAGTGAGGAGATATAAACTCAGGTGCTGGGTCATACCCATTTGTCTACCAAAATAGTTCAGGAAGTGTGCAGAAAAAGAGAAGAATGCATCAGACAGACAACCGCAGTGGGCAGAAAGTGGTGCCATCTTGGTTTATGATGGCTTTTCACCTTCCGGATCCTGCATCTTCTGGCTTCTGCTCTGTTTCATGATAAATTCCCCAATTAGTCCCCCTTTTCCAATAAAAAGTTTTAAGATGGATTCTTCTGTCTTTAGTGAGTTCAAAGTGTGGTAGGAGAGACAGATGAGTAAGAAATAATGGCAGTAGTGTGTGTGACAAGGGCTGTGAGTGAGGGGTGTGTGTGAGGGAGTGTAGGAATGTTCAGGATGAGGAGAATCAAGGAAGACTACACTGAGAAGATGCCAGAGAAGAGCTTGGAAAGACCAGGGTGTGGGCATAGAAGAGGAGGAGACTGAAAGCCCATGGTAGCTTCAGAAAACATTAGGTATAGGGCTTGGGGGCTGGAGATTTGAGTTGCAGTGGCAAATCACAGGTGCTGAGGCTGCAAAGGTGGCTCCTGGGTCAGGTTTTGAAACCATGCACTTGAATCCCACAGGCAATGTGGGAATCTCCCGGGTCTTAAAGCTGAGGTGAAGTGTGAAGTATTCTATTTGAGAGAGCTAATTCTGTGGGAAGCAAGACGTGTCAGAGAGGGAGGGGACTCTGGAGGCAGATACAACAGTTAAGAGGCCTCTCTTAGAAAAGAGCAGGTCCGGGGCGCCTGGGTGGCGCAGTCGGTTGAGCGTCCGACTTCAGCCAGGTCACGATCTCGCGGTCCGTGAGTTCGAGCCCCGCGTCAGGCTCTGGGCTGATGGCTCGGAGCCTGGAGCCTGCTTCCGATTCTGTGTCTCCTTCTCTCTCTGCCCCTCCCCCGTTCATGCTCTGCCTCTCTCTGTCCCAAAAATAAATAAAAAACGTTGAAAAAAAAAAATTAAAAAAAAAAAAAAAAGAAAAGAGCAGGTCCACAAAGCTGCAATCCTCAAGTATGAACAACTGAATTTAAATCTCTCTGCACTTCCTGGCTTGGAGATCTTGGGCACAGGACCTAATTAGTCGCTTAGCTTTTCTGAGCTACTGTCCTTATCTGTAAAATGGAAATAACAGTGCCTTCCTCATGGGTTTGACAGATTATATGAAATACTTCATGGAAAGTACATATGTAGTACCTGGCTCATGGTGGGTGCTCAGACAACGTTAGAGACAAAGAACAAGCTTTCATTCTCCCTGTGTCTTCCCTGCCCCTGAGTGGGACTGGTCTAGGGGAAAGGAGACAGGTTTGAAGGACATGGGACATTTGCAAGTCAGGACCTGGTGGCAGGGCTGAAGGAATATGAGCCGGTGGGTGTGATTCTGGGATGGGGGACACAACACTCTGTAGAAGAGAGAGGAGACAAGAGAGACCTATCAACTGCACTCAAGTTTACTTGAAGGTATCTTGCCATAAGCAGATGGTAGTGTCCACTGGGCAGGTCTTAGAACACTGATCCTAGACGAAGACCAAAAGAGCTTAACTTTCTCACCTCAACCAGTTTCTTTTTTTTGGTGATGTTGTTCTTCTGGAGTTTCTCAGGCTGGGGGGCTGCTCTGCTAACAGGCGGTCTGGAACAGAGAGTGACAAAAACAGAACAAAACAAAACAAAAACAAAAACACAGTGTTGAACAAAAGGCAGCAAAGTTGCTTGTCCAGTGTGCTCAGCTAAGGCCAGAGCCAGGCTCCCCGCTCTCTTGTCCCCCACTCTGAGGACCTTCCACTGGGTTTGTTTGGTCCTGCTCCCTCCCTTGCTCCCCCAGAAAAAGTAGATTCTGACATTCAGGGTCCCATGTGATGGGGCCTGGATTTATTGGCGTTGGGGTGGGCTTCCTCACACACCTAAGGCATCATAGTCAGGGATCAGTCCCTCTACCTCCTGGGAGCCAGGAAGAACACCTGGGCCAGAGAGGCTGGTTTTAAAACTAAAGAGGAGCCTAACAATGAGAAGGAAGGGGCTGTGCTTCCCGAGTCTACTGGCCATTTTTCACACAGGGATATGCTTTTGTTGTTCAGAATTAGGTGGTCAGAGATCATGCCGCGGTGTGAAGTGGGCCTTACAAGCAGGTTTGGGAAAAGGCTCGGCTGGCCAAGTGCCCAGGTCATTTATGCTACACAAAAGGGCAAGTAGGAAGTATGGGAATAAAAGACAGAAAGAGCGCCCACTCTGCCCTATACCTTAGGGTTATGGTCTACATTAAACTGCTATCATCATCCCAAAGTTTGCCTTTCCCTTCTCAGTCTTGGATCTGGGCCTCCAAACTTAGGAAAGAATTTTTATAACGGGTAAGCTCTACTCTTACATGAGCAGGCCAAGGTTTTGTAACACGGGGCTCCCTTAAATCAGACTTCTCGGAGTTTAGGAGATGGGTAAGGGAGACCTGTAGCAGGTCCCGCTGCATGTTGCAAATCCATTAGTTATTGCTCTTGGGCTATGCAAAGAGAAAGGATTACCTTGATCCCCTTGTAAGCAGCAAACAAAGCCAAGTGAGAAACTTAGTACAGTTTAGAGCCGCATTAGCAACCACCTCATTCATGCACAAGCATTATCCAAGTGAACAGACATTCCTGTGTGGCACAAACCATGCTTCCCGAGCATGCCAGCAAAGAACTAAAACAGAAATGAAAGAGTGCACCAGTCTACAAATTCAGAAAGCTCATACCCTGGCGTCTCTGGGCAAACTCTGCACTAAAGCGCCTACAGAATAGGGAGAAAAAAGGAAGCCTTGTCAATGCTTCCCGCACGCTCTCCGCACCTTTGCGGATGCGCCTGGGGACTCTGCTTATTTGAGAGTGTGCTGGGGGAAAACTTGTTGTCAGAAAAACAATAACATCCTCCTGGATGTCGTTGGGAGTTATGCACAATGGATGCTTTGTTTCCGAATCCAGTTCGACTCATAATTTAGCCTACTAATTCCCAGTGTTTCTTGGTAGGGCAGCTTGCCCGCTGGAAAGGCTTGCATTTTCAGGCTGGGGAAAAACAAGTTACCTTTATTTTCTGAGAAAGTCTTCAATCAAAACATGTTATGTAATCATAAGTGATAATTGGACCAAATGGTATTATTATCTGCACTGAAGAATAAGGAGTGAGCACATCTCTGCAAAACGACACCCCCGGCTGATGTCACCGCTGCCAAATTGAGCAAAACCGGGAGGCTGGCGGCATGCCAGTTCTCGCAATTAGACACTTCCTTCACATTAATTATCACTTCCCAGGACATCTGCTCTTTCTTCTGTTTTAGTGGGACTTTCAAATGAAATCCGTGGGTTTCTTCTTTCACCTAAGAATGTTTGAGTGTGTGACAAAAGCAAGCCGAGGTCTGAGATGGGAGCAGTACACTGGGGCTACAGCGTGGTTCAAAGGCAGAACTGGAGATTAAACGCAGGGCTTGTTCCCAGGGTACACACAGGTTGTATAATATGTCACATATTATACAGTGTATACGAGGTATGCATACAAGCACAAACACTGCGTATTTATATATACAGGAGATTGTATATATATACACATAAAGGCAATCCGATGCTTTTTTTCACCTTGATTTTCAGTTAAGAACTGAAAAGTAAAGCAATCTCAGAATGTTTCTTTCTTATTTCACAAGCATATGTTTATGGCTGTATTGCTTCAAAACTGAAGATGAGAGGGGCAAAAGGAAGAAACCTGCATGGTGGCAAATTCAGCGGATTGTTAAGTATAGACCCTTCGCGGTTGTGGATTCTGCATGAACGCTTAGTACTGGATGCTCATCGAACACCTGGGCTTTTCCAGAGTGCTGTGAATACTTACTTGACAATTCCCTGCCTCCAAAGGAAAGCAAGTTAAAACACAATACAAGCATTAAAGGCTTCTTTCCAGGCATCTGTAAACAGTGTTCGTAACATCAGACGTGGGAGGAACTGCCAAAAATCTCAAACGCAGCCAAATGCTGGAGGTTTGGCATTTTTCAGCAGATCTAAATCCTTCCAGATTCAGATTCCATTGGAAATGTGACTCTGAAAAGCTTTGCTGAGGTGGGAAAGAGCAGGGTGTGTGAGAACATTCACTCACTTTTCAGTCCAATAAACTCTTTATAGCTGGTTGCCCCAGCTGGCACTCAGGACGGGAGAGCCAGGAAGGGAGTGAGAGCAGTGAGGATTAGCGCTGGGGGGTGGGGGGGGGGGGCAGGGGGAACTCAGGAAGGTTAAGAGCCTGGTAGGTAAGGTGGTGGGGAGCCCCGGTTGGGGGAGGGGCAGAGACACAAAGGGACCTCTGGGGGCAAGTGGAACTTTGAAGTCACTCAGGGAAACAAAGAAGAAATAGAGTTTCCACTGGGCAAGAAACTTAAGAAGGGAACCTGGCAAGAGAGCAAACAAATTGGATAATCAGGAGACAGGACTATGGACTGGCTTGAGCTCCAAGAGAGCACAAGAGCAGTTTGCCAAGGAAGAGAGTAGAGGCAAGAAGCCAAGGGGAGGCCTGCAGACTCAAGCACGTGACTTGGTGTTAAGTAACGAGGCAGCACTGTTCTTGTCCAGTGCCAGGGGTGCAGGCTGCCAAAGACGCACCCCTACCCGTGGACACAGTCCCTACCTCATGTCCCCATGTCCTCTGTGGAAACAGCACACTCTTGGGCAGGGAAGGACCATGAGGAGGTCAGTCCATGCTGCAATCCTGTTGTTTAGCAGCTGGGCTGCTTAAGAGAAAGCTTAGGCTCACTTAAAGATGAGTGGGGTCTTAAAACATGGGCTTGCACCTCACAGAGGCCACCAGAGGTAGCCAGTGCCCAGTGTTTGCCCCTCTTTGTCCCCTCCCCAGGGTGCTGGGATGACAGAATGAAGGGTAGAGCAGAGCACATGATTACCTGAGATGCACAGGAGAGGGTGCGGAGCCAAGGTTTTTAGGGAAGCTTCTGAAACGACTGAAGATGTAATGAAAATCAGTCACAACCCCAGATGAGCACAACACGAAAGCCAACTGGAGAGTGAGGTTCAGAAAGCTAGTAAGAAACAAAGTTGTTGCAAACA
The DNA here is from genome assembly GCF_018350195.1 of Panthera tigris. NCBI lineage: Eukaryota > Metazoa > Chordata > Mammalia > Carnivora > Felidae > Panthera > Panthera tigris. The sequence goes on along the minus strand of NC_056662.1, from coordinate 73,111,020 downwards.
GCTTCTATAAAGAGGGGTGTTGGTGTGGAGAAAATCAGCTATATTTAGCCAAGAAATGCAAGTTTAGATTTGTTTTTAGTGTTGTTAGTCAGACAATGTTCAAAGTGTCCTCGGAGTACGAAACATAGCTTTCTTCAGATTCCAAAATGGGCCATAAAATGCTCCAAGGGTTTTCAAAGTACCTTGGGAAACTAAACTTTTGATCCCTTTTGGTGGGAGCCAGCAGACGACCTGAGCACTATTTCAACATTGTCTTCCAGCAAGACCTATCAGCCCAGGTGGGCTTCAGGTACTCAGACCTAGTTGTGTTTGCACCTGTGCATTTTTCTGGAGGAAACAAGGCTGTTTTAAACAAATTTTCAAAGATGTACATGATTTGAGAGAGAGAGAAAGAGATTAAGAATCATTGCTTTAGGATAAATCCATGTTGAGGAAAATGCTACAAAGCCATGGGAGATCTCTATTATCAAAACAAAAGGAACTGGATTCTGTTAAATGTATTCCTATGTCTTCCAGAACCTCCTGTAGAGCTGCTCAGTAGTAAAGTGGAGTGGAAGGAAAAGAGTCAGACAGGAGAATTATGGGATGCCCTCAGGGAAGCCTGCCATCTTGAAAATGCTTTGGACTGAAGCCTATAACACAGTCTCATCTCCCCACGCTTTTGAAAAAATGGGGATACAGTCCCAGACTTGGACATTTTAAATGAGTATCAATTTATTGGGGGAGAGGGTGAAAAACTGAGGTCATAAAGGATGGAAAGGAGGGAACTATGAGTAAGGTGGGCAGGCTACTGAAGAGGCTACTCTAATAATCCAAGGGAGGGATGATGAGGATCTTGACTAAAGCAATGGTTGTAGAAAAGGAAACAAGTGAATATTTAAAGAAATAGTGGTGAAGTAGACTTCAAAAACTCTTGAATTGATTAGATCTAGGGGTTGAAGGAGGAAGAGAATGCAAGTGGAATACCAGTTTTCTGCCTGGGCACCTGGCAGGAGAAGAGTGAGGTTGTAAGATGGTGCCATGTCAAACTTCAGACGTCTATGGTCTGGCTTTACTCACTAGAAGTGCAAGTCAGAGGTGGGACTCAGAGAATCATCAGCCAATGGGTGAAATACAGGAGATTAATCAGGAAGAGAGTTGCAAGCCTGAGGCCCAACAACATGTGAATGGCTAGAAGAGGAGGCAGACAAGGGACACTGAGAAGAAATGATGGAAGAGGTAGGACGAGGGCCAGGAAAGATGGTTTCTAAAAAGATATAACTTCACTATCCAATATGGTATCCACTGGCTACATGTGGCTCATCCAAATTAAGGTGTGCTGTAACTGTAAAATATATACCAGATTTTGAAGACCTAGTAAAAATAATTTTTAAAAAATATAAAATGACTTAATAATTTTCACGATGACATGTCAAAATAATATTTTTAACATATTGGGTAAATAAAACACATTGTTAAAATCAACTTCACCATCTCTTTTAACTTTTTAAATGTTTTAAATGTGATTACTAGAAAAATTACCTATGTGGCTTGCATTGTATTTCTATCGCACAATGCTACTCCAGAAGAAACAAGTTCTTCCTTTTTAACAAGACAAAGAGAAGATTTGGGAATCAGAAAGTCACCATGCCAGCAGAATGGCAGGGACAGAAGACAGATGGAATGGACTAGAGAGTGAAGGAGAGATTTGGTAAAGCCTGGATGAGAAGGGGAAAGGGGAAGGAAGGTAAGGGTTGGAATATGTGTGTAAATGTTTGGATCAAAGGATTTACTTATTTCCTGAACAGAGTTTGGTAAGGACGGCAAAGACTGAAATGCATTTCTTGGCTGAGGACATGAATCCTGAGGGAGCAGCTCAGGAGATATAGGAGAGGAGAGCAATGGTCAGGGAGCACCGATGGCTGGGAGGCTAAGGTCCAAGCAACCGCTGAGGAACCCACCTTGAATAGGAGGAGGGACTTCATCTCTCTGAGAGGAAAGGATGTGAATGGTTTACATGGGTTGGAAGATGGGAAACAAGATGGAGGAGAGATAAAGAAGTGCCAAGATGGAGTTCATGCCCAATAGCTTCTGTTTTCTTGATCAAGTAGGGGAGAAAAGCCATCTACCAAGAGTAGAGGGGTAGGGTTTGGGCAGAAGGGTAAGGAAGGGGCAAAATTGTGTTTGACTGATGAGTGGCTGGCAGAGGGAGCCAGTGAAAGACAAGAAAGAAAACAAAGGAACAGTGGAGAGCACCTCAGTGTAGCTGGCAACATGGAGTCTGGTGAGGTCAATCTGCACCAGTGTGACCTTCTAGTCAGAAGAATGGAAGTATGTGCTGTAGGAGAAATACAGGGATGAAGGGCCAAGAAGACTGGAAAAGTGGCATTCAGGCAGAGAAAAAATGGAGGTATCAAGGCATATAGGATGCTTTAATGAGGATCAAGATTAGGATTACCAGGGATGAGAAATCTAGAGGAGAGAAGTTTAAGTCACTGAGGGAGAGGAGAGCTACTGATGGTGATGTAACTCATGGCTGGGAGGAGCCAGCTCAGCCAAGTTGACCATTAGCTGAACTCCTCAGACAGGAAGTTGATAACTGACAGGGACAGGGAGGGGGAGAAGATGGAGCATGATGGAACTTCAAAGGATTGGGGTGGGGCTGCTTAAAGAGAGAGCCAATAGCTTTACACACACCCACAAAAACACCCAGATACTCCAAACCTTACAGTCAAGGACACTGTTTCAAGGGGGGGCATATCATGCACCCCAACAATTGCTTCTGCAAACACCTCCCCAGTTACCACCTCGTGACCATACAACAGTAGAAAAAGGGAGAGTAACCACCCCGGTAGCGCCCACTCCCTCCAAATGGAGATCTGAGAGATGTTCAGACACTTGATAAAAATAACTGTTTCCAATCCTGCCACTGTCTTGTAAGAGAAGTTCCCTTTCATCAGAAAATCCCTCACCTGTGTGTGATGCATTCTTTATCCCCAGGAGCAAGTGGGTTTGAGTCAACTGATTACACTGTAAGAAGATGATTTCCTGGGTCTATTAATCTTTCAAAAAAGTCACTTTACCTCTGCATTTTCAAGCCCTGGCACATTTTCTTTTTATGATAAAAAGTGAACAAACTACTCTTTCATGAATGGCAGGTTTAACTCCTAAAATTATCAGTTATACGGAAGTCATTATTTTGCTTCAAACAATATGTAAAATCAAGAGAATAAGGAAAGTCATTTATGAAGGTAGCTTTAAATTCCCTTTAAAGAACCAACTATTCGGCTTTCGGCAGAGTTACATAGCCAAACAATAGGCCTTTGAAATGGTTAATTTCAGCATGTGGGGGGTTTAATAGATATTGTAACTTCACTTCCTTCCACCCTATTAGAGAACAGGAAACTTGCTACCTTTTACCTACTCAGAGCAGCTGTGAGTGCAGAACTCTACAGAATTAAGGGGCAGAGTAAAGAAAAACTCTGCCTAGAGAGAAAAGCTCTGGGTGAATGAGGTCACACTTTGCGGAGGTCACGGTGTGCACTTGCTGTCCTGGAGGAAAGTTTGGGCCTAGCTTACACACAACAGACAATGGCGGGTCTCTGTATGAACTCTGAGGCTCGTTAAGATCACTCCATCATCACAGATTGGAATGAAATGTAGAATCAGAGGTTCCTCCCCATTTATCAGACCAAGTTTAGGATAGGATGTAGTGGTTTTGACAGATCTCAAAATAGTAAATTTTAAATTTAGAAGCACCTGTTAGCAAGATTGTCAGTTCTTAGCAGCTCTTACAATCCGAGCTCACAAAGCAGCTACTGATCAATGATGACAAAGGGCCTATGTGAGGCCAGTGGAGCGAGGAAAGGGAAGTGCCAGGCTATTTAGTCGTGTATTTCTCCATGGAGGGGAGAACTGTCCTGATTTGTCAAGCTCATCATGCTTCAGGCAGACGTGAAATGGGCAGTGACTGATTACATACAGCATCTCTTAAAAACTGGGGGCAGGTTTCTCTCCCTAGATATAGCATAAAAGGTTAGAAGAAAAATTGGGATTATCTAGAGATGGTGGTTTCTTCCAATTCAGGGAACTCTATCAAATCTTTGCAATATTTTTACACTTCGCCACTTGTGAGCATGATCTTTGTTTCACTGTAAATCCGCTGACAAAGAAGGCCTTGCATGTAAAATAGGTGGGATGGCTACAATAACACAGACTTTTCAGTTCTTTTTGCCTTGGGTTATTAGATTTAAACCAAACAGACATTTAATTCCTAACAGACAGATGGTAAGAAGATAAAATTATTTAACCAAGAGCAGTCTCATGGCCAGATTCTACATGGGTCACACCATTCCCCACAAAGATGAGATCACCCATCGGTGCTAACCAAATGAAGGTAAATGTGGTTGTTGACCAAGAAGGGATTTGTAGAGCATTTTGAGAACAGATTAATTCATGTATATATTAAGAGAAGCAGGCTAAGTAAATTCATTCATTCATCTACTCATTCAAAAAATATTTGTTTACTATGTGCTATGAGCAAGACACTGTGTTAGGCACATGGTGAGAACTATGACAGTCACAGTGCTGACCCTTAAGGAACTAAGACACCCATACGCATAGTTTACAATCCAGCAGAACTTTAAATATCTTGATACCAAGGACCAAAATATTAAGAATCCAAGAATTTGGGGCTAAAACAATGAAACAAAAATAAAATTTCCTTTATGTTTCTTTATAAACCCGTAATGTATGGTTTTCTTTATAGGATCTTCTTTTTGCTTAAGTTCATAAATCTATACAAGTGGATTCAGAGGGGATATGATAAAGTAGGAGAAGATAGATTTTAGGGCCTTCCCCGTTCAGCCCTAAGCACAATTTAGGAAAAGGTCTGTAAACCCCGAGTGCTGGAGTGCAGCCTTGAGGTCATTTGGTGGTGGGATCCATCAGTTCAGAGATGAGGAAACCAACATTTATAAAAGGCTCAGAACCTGCTTCTAATTGTGGATTGGTAAAAGCTTCTTGGTTTCCTAAGGAACATATGGCATAAGATTGAAAGTTAAAAATGTATCAGGGGAACTAAAATATTAATGTAGAAGCATTCACAGATTCCTTCGTTATAATTCTCGGCTAAGAATAATTCTGGCAATGCCATCCCAGCGTCTCCTCATACTGGGTGGCTGAGATGGATGGAGGGTGACATTATTTTGTGCATCAGGAAGGACTGGGAGAGGGATTCCGCTGAGAACCAAACATCCCCTCATACATGCTTGGGGGTACCCAAACCATCTCTTCATAGTGGGGGGCTACTGAGATGGGGAGGAGAGGATCGCCCTTCAGGATCCTGGTTTGCCTATAGGTCCACAAGTGGGGGTGACTGAAAGATACTGAGATGCTGACAGCTGAGGTTAGTCAAATGGGGGTGAGTAGTGCAGGGGCCCCCTGGTGCCTGGGGACAAGTCCCTGTGTGGGGGGACTACTGGAGGCACCACTCATCTACACACATGGAAGGAAGCTCACGGTACATATGAATGAGGACGGGAGGTGCCTGGTCCCCTGGATCCCTTCTAATCACCTATGTCACACACTCCCTGCCAGAAAAAGGGGACAGTTACCCTCAAAGCTGCAGATACTAGGAGTAAGGACCTCTCCATTTTACGCCATTGTATGGAATTGCCTAAAGGCAGGAGCCAGATGGTGACTAACCTGAGAGCTGGAAGGATAGCCAGGGGTGCCAAATGCTTAAGAGGCAGAAATTTCCAAGCTGGATTATGGGTATACAAGCAAGATGCCAACAAAATCTCAGATTCTGATACCTAACCAGTGGGTATCAGTGACTAGAAATGAACCTAAATCTTGTTAAATTGTTAAGGAGTTTATTCACTCAATCAACAATCATTTACTGAACGCTAGCAGTGTTATCAAATTTGGAGAAAAGGCAGTGTATCAGAAATTTTGCTTTCACGGAGTTGACATCCTAGCTGCAGGAGAGGAGCTTTATGCCCCAAATCTGGCAAACAACAAAGGCTTGTGATTTCCCAACTCTTAAGGCCTCCAACCAATAGGAGGAGAATAATAAAGTGAAACCCAAAAAAGTCATCCCCCACAAAGCCAATCTCGACTTGGCAAAAAAGAACAAGGACAAACAAAGATCTTGGCAAGTACAACACGTAGACCAGAAGGATGACCAAGGACCCTATCTCACTGTGCTGGAGATAACCTCACACAACCTGAAACCAGAGCATGCTGAGGCAAGACTCTGGTAAAGCCAAAGTCAGTTTCCTTGATCTCATGTAAACACGTTGCAGTGTGTGAGAATTGTTGTATAGTGGTTATACCTCCCGAGCTTGTAGGCATGGATTCAGACTATCCTCAACATTTGGGTATGTGTTTACGGCGGAGAGAAAATATAAAAAGGTATAAGATAAAACCTCAGGAGAACATTAAGGGAAGCCTCTTCTACTTGGAAAAAAATCCTCATAAGCATGGCTGTCTGTCTCACTGGGGCACTCTGGGAACTTGGGAAGCCTTAACGCTGGCTTAGGAAATGCTGTTAGTTCCTGCCTTATGTAACCATGCCTAAAGCTTTCCAGTACTTCAAAATTAAAGAAACTGTACATCTCTAACTTTTGTATTGTCATCTTTCCATCATTGGCATGACTGTCCTATTGTGATGACCAAGCAGATTCCTGTCACAAGTGGGATTAATGCCAAGGACTCTCTCATGCCCTTGTCACAATGTAGCCAGCCACTTTCTAGATAAACATGACATCTACTGAGATTTTAGATATAAAAGGAAACCCCAAGGGAGTGGAGTGTTGCTTCGACTTTCACTGAGCCAACTCTTTCTGTAAAAGTTAGAGACTCCAGAATCAAAAAACAAGAGGAATTCAAAGATGCCAAAGGTTTCAAATGTTTGAGGTAATGGAAGTAATGACAGAGTTGATATAAAACTCTGTTACCAATTAACATTTACTTTTAAAAATGGCCAAAGTGGAGAATAATTTCAAATTAAAAATTGTAACTGAAAATTTCTACTGAAAAATATGTGAATTATCCCAATGAAGGAAAGCCCAGAATGAGGTGGCTTTACTAGTGAAATCTACCGAGCATTTAAAGAAGAATTAACACTAATTCTTCTCTAACTCTTCCAAAAAAACAAAGAGGAAGGACCATTCCCAAACTCTTTTTACAAGGCCAGTATTATCTGGATACCAAAACCAGAAAAGGACACCACTAGAAAAGAAAAATAACAGGTCATTATCTCTGATGAATACAGATGCCAAAATTATCAATAAAATACCAGCAAACTGAATTTAGCAGCACACTGAAAAGATCATTCACCATGAGCAAGTGGGATTTATTATGGGGATGCAAGGATGGTTCAAAATATGCAAATCATCAGTGTGATACATCACAACAGGATGAAAGAAGAGAATCATATGATCATCTCAATAGATGCAGAAAAGGCATTTGACAAAATTCAATATCCAATCATGATAATAACTCTTAACAAACTAGGCACAGAAGGAACAAATCTGAACATGATAAAGGTCATACAGAACAAGCTCACAGCTAACATTATATTCAATGGTGAAATGTTGAAAGCTTTTCCTCTGAGTTCAGGATGAAGACAAGGATGCCCATTTTCACCACTGCCGTTCAACACAGTACTGAGAGTCCTAGCCACAAACAATTAGCTAAATAAATAAATAAATGTATGTATGTGTGTATGTATGAGAATTGGAAAGGAAGAAGTAAAATTGTTTTTATTTGCAGATGATGTGATTTTATATATAGAAAATACTAAAGACTCCACCAAAAACCTGTTAGAGCCAATCAATGAATTCAGCAAAGTTGCAGGATACAAAATTAACATACAAAATATCAGTGGCATTTCTATGTGCTAACAACAAATTTTCTGAAAAAGACATAAAGAAATTGATCCCATTTACACTAGCATCAAAACAATAAAATACTTCAGGAATTAATTTAACTAACAAGGCGAAAATCTCTAAGCTATAAAGTCTAGGACCTTGATGAAAGAAGTTGAAGAAGATACACATAAATGGGAAGGTATCCCATGTTCACAGATTAGAAGTATATTGTTAAAACGTCAATACCACCAAAATCCATCTATAGATTCAATGCAACAATCCCTATTTAAGATTCCAATGGCATTTTTCCAATGGTCAGAGGTAGAAAAAAACCCTCCTAAAATTTATATGGAACTACAAAAGAGCCCTAGTAGCCAAAGAAATCTTAGGAAAAAAAAGAACAAAGCAGGAGGCATCACACTTCCTTATTTCAGGCTATCCTGTAAAGCTACAGTCATTAAAGCAGAATGGTACCAGTTTAAAAACAGATAAACAGACCAATGGAACTGAATCAAGAGCCCAGAAATAAACCCAACCATACGTAGTCAACCTAACATTTGACAAAGGAGCTAAGAATATTCAATGAAGAAAAGACAGTCTCTTCAATAAATAGTTCTGGGATCATTGGATATTCATATGTAAAAGAATGAAACTGGACCCATATCTTATACCACTCTCTAAAATTAACTCAAATGGATTAAAGACTGAAAAGGGAGACGTGACACCTTGAAACTCCTAGAAGAAAACAGAACAACAAAGTTCCTTGACATGGGTCTTGGTGATGAGTTTTGGATAGAACACAAGCACAACAAACTAAAAAATAAACAAGTGGGACTACATCAAATTGAAAAGCTAATGCACAGCAAAACAAACCATCAAAAAGTGAAAAGACAACCTACGGAATGGGAAAAAATAATTGCGAACCATGTATCTGATAAGGGGTTAATATACAAAATATATTTTAAAAAACTCATACAGTCCAGTGGCAAAAAACAAAAACCTTAAAAAAAAATGGGCTAAAGACCTAAAGAGACATATCTCCAGAAAAGATATATGAAAGGTCAACAGGTATGTGAAAAGATGGTGAACATCACTAGCATGAGGGAAATGCAAATTAAAACTGCCATGAGATGTCATCTCGCACCTGTTAGGCCATCATCAGGAAGACAAGAGATAAATACTGGCATGGAAGGGGAGCAAGGAGAATCCTCGTGCACTGTTGTGGGGAATGCAAACTGGTGCAGCCCTATGGAAAACAGTAGGGAGGTTCCTCAAAAAAAATTAAAAATAGAACTACAATATGATTGAGCAGTTCTATATCTGGGAATTACATCCAAAGGAGCCAAAACCCCTAACTCAAAAAGATATGTGCACCCCCACGTGCGCAGCAGCATTACCTACAATAGCCAAGACACAGAAACAACCTAAGTGTCCCTCAAGGGATAAAGATCAAGAAAATGTGGTATACACACACAATATTTTTAAGCCATTAAAAACCGAGGGAATCCTGGCATTTGCTAGGTGCTGTCACTTTTACATGGAATCTAAAACAAACCAAACCCACAGCAAAAGAGACAAACTTTTGGTTACTAAAGGTGGAGGGGGAGATGAAGGGAACCTGGAAGAAGGTGATCAAAAGTATAAACTTGCAGTTATAAGTAAGTCTTAGGGATATCACGTGGAGCATGTGGAACTATACAATGAATACCGCTGTATGAAAAATGGGAAAGAGAAGAAATCCTAAGAGTTCTCATCACAAGGAGTAGGTTTTTCTCCTCCCTTTTCTTCTTTCATTTTTGCTGTATTTCTATGAGAGGATGGAGGCTAGCTGAACCTACTGCGGTAATCATTTCAAAATATATGTAAATCGGCCATTGTGCTGCAGGTCTTAAATTTATACAGTAATGTCAATTATTTCTTAATAAAACTGGAGGAAAAAAACAAAACAAAAAAGAGGTATGTTGATATTTACCCAATACTGGATGACAGGGAAATGAAGAAATATATATATATGTGTGTGTACTAAATATTTCCCTTGGCAGCAGCTGGACCTTATAATTCTATATTATTTAGAAACATCCCACTAAAGGTGATATTCAAATTTAAAAACAGTTTTTAAATTATATTCCATACGCCTTCTTTGGAAAACAAATAGTATTTAATTAAGACACAAAGCTTGCTTGATACAAGTGTATGAAAGCACTGTTTCTTGAAACTTCTTTTTACAACATGATTGTGTGCTTGTTACCTAGTCCCAGGTAAAACAGCTCAACATCTAGACTAAATACATTTAATAAAATGATGACCACAACTAGAAATGTCCCAATTTCTAGTTATCCATAATTCCTAAGAAAGCTACACTAAACTGGTGCTAAGACAATATAATATCAGTATTAAAAGTGAACTTTTCTACCTCAGACATCTATTTATTTATTTACTTGTTTATTTATTTAGCAGTCACTGCAGAGCCCAATATGGTGCTTGATCTTGCAAACTGTGAAATCATGACCTGAGCTGTAATCAAGAGTTGGACGCTTAACTGACTGAGGCACCCAGGCATCCCTGGACATTTTTTTAAAGGGAGAGATGATTTTCCCAGTATGAGACAGGCAGGAAAGGGGAGAGCAAGCCTAGGGCTCTGCTGTGGAAGGGAAAACATGGTTTAGGTCGGTTTGGGATTCAGATTTGTGACCATAACTTAAGCAGGTTCTGAGGTGAGAAGTCAGGGGGAAGGTTTTGAACCTCTCCTTCTTTAAGGAAAAGGTGGAAAACATAATGTTATAAAGATAGAACCTGGAAGGGTTAATCCCACATTCTTCTCTTTACCCCTGGACAAACAGCCAAAAGCTGCAAGCCTCAGCACTTATTACTGAAGAACCTTGAAAACATATAGACTGCTGACTGAGGTACAGTGAGAAAGCAACCCCTGAGCTAATGATCACATCTACTTAGAAAAACATAAGTTGGTGAATATTTATATGCCAGTTTCCATTAAAATAGTTCAATTGGTGTTTATTTTGTCTCTTTCATCACAGAGTTAGGTTTTTGTCTGAATGCATGTTACAACTAAATATATCAAATAAAAATCTCCATCATTTCTGTTCCCTACTCAGATGGTTAACCTAAGCAGTTGGGGGAGGAGGAGATGGGCTAAGTGTGTCAAACAGTACATATTTAAAAATAAATTATGAACCATGGCTCAACCAGGTGAAACTTGGAAGACCAGTGGCTGGTCACTTCATCTGGATTTTACTACCAGACCACATGCCACATGGAGACATTATTAGATCCTATCTGTACATCATGAAAAAGATGCTTTTGTGATCCACCTCTGTGGTGATCACACATCCAAAATTGGGTTGTACGATAATTTGACCCTTACAAAAAATGGGTATTTGCACTAGACATGTGCACAGTTGTAAGTTTCTAATTTGCTTTTTCCCTTAATGTGAAAATAAAGACCTCTGGACATAGGCCAAAGATGTTTACACATTATTTTTGAAGATATGTGAGAATACAAAAATGTAATGTTAACATAAAATATCCGTTTAAAAAAGTTACCATTCTCAGTGTACTTCATGTTTTCTATAAGTTAATTCTCTGGCACCCCTAGACAGTGGTGTAAAACTATGGCTCATCAAAACTGATCCATTTAAATTGGGTAGAGTTTTAAATGTCTCTAATGATTCTTGATATCGATTTGGTTATATCTAGTCCTATCTTTAATTGATAGTATATATTCAAAGGCATTTATAAATGATAGGAATTACTGTTCAACGTTAAAATGGCAAGAGGTTCTTTTCTGTGATAATGATACCAGTTTCCATTAAAAAAAAAAAAAGTAAGGAGCATGAGCTGGATATTTTCCATGCACCCCTCCATGTCTACTCTCTACCCTTCTCTCCTCCTGCACTGTGCCCTCTACAGCTGGCCTTCAGGGACGACATCAATAGACTCTTTTGCCCTTCAGCCTCTGATAGGCTTCAGCTGAAGACAGGCATCAGTGGAAGATGAGAGGGTCAGAGGAGAATGCAGTTGGGGAATTTATCCCCCCCGCCCCCCAGAGACCTCCTTGCTGGGACTCAGACTGGTTACCTTCAACCTTCCCCTTCAGGTCTCAGCTCCTGTAAGTAGTCTGCTCCTACAGCTAATGTTCCCCACATTTGGCAACAGCTTCCCCCCTGGCCCCTTCAGACCCAAGGGTGGTGATGGCTTCCAGCCATTGCTATTTCTGAGGTGCTACTCCATCCCTGTTGTATCTTAATCCTGCCCACACCTTTGTTACTAGTCCTTTCACTAAACTCTCCCCACATTACTTCCTTTTCAGAGTGCTTTATCTCCTGCTGGGGACACAACCAACAGAGGGCTTGGGTCAAACCTAAAAGACTTAGGTTCTACCTCTCACTGTCCACTAATTCTAAGAAATTCTAAGATACCAGCTGCCCTGCATTTTTACATTCTTTGAAGCTAGAGAGCTAGAACCAAGAATCAAAACCAGAAAAGGAAAAGAAGCTTTCTCATCTTTTAGACAACATGCTACCCAATATAATGTTTAGAAATACAGTATATAATATGAGGAAAAGATAGCATGACAAAGCTCCTATTAAAACAAGGCAAAAAGAGAATCTCTCTCTCTCTCTCAAAAATAAAAATAAACATTAAAAAAATTTTTAACAAATTTTTTAATGTTTATTTTTATTTTTGAGAGAGACAGAGGGCAAATGGGGGAGGGACAGAGAGAGAGGGAGACACAGAAAAAGAAGCAGGCTCCAGTTTCCGAGCTGTCAGCACAGAGCCCAACACAGGGCTTGAACCCACAAACTGCAAGATCATGAACCAGGTTGAAGTCAGAAGCTTAACCGACTGAGCCACCCGGGCGTCCCAACATTAAAAAATTTTTTAAATAACATAACATAAATAAAATAAAATAAAATAAAATAAAATAAAATAAAATAAAATAAAATAAAATAAAATAAAATACAATAAAATAAAATAAAATAAAATAAAATATCAGTATACCTGATGACCTTTAAAAAAGTGTTTTCTTTTTCTGTTCTAGGTCTGCAATAATTTAAGCAACCTCCAGTAGTTATGGGGAACTAATGCGCCCTCACAGAAACCAGATTCCCTGCTGGGACAGGAAAATCAATGATAATCATGGGACCTCTTGACGATTTCAGAAGTACATGATAGTGTTGTGGAAAGGCCACATACACCAACCCAAAGAAAGGTCTGCTAAAGACCACACAGTCACAATTTAAACATTAAACAATGGCAACAATAACAGACCATCAGAATCAGCTGAACCTAAAAAGGGTATACTATTGCTTCAAGAGACAAATAATAAGTATGCTTTTAAAAGGGAATACATACCAACAGTGAACAATTAGCTGGTGCTCAGTTTATCATCAAAAAAATGAGGAAAGAATGAAAAATAATTAAATGATTTTTAAAAAGAAAACAGTTATTTTCTTTAATTGATATGATAATTAATTATGAAGTTTAACTACTTGATACTTTGAGAACTCAAGTAGTTACCATTCTGAGATGTCCAAAGTATTTTTCTTGCTAAGGTGTGCTATGAAATGCCAAATCTTAGGCCAGAAGGTAAATGGTAAAAATGGAATTAGATGGACCTGAAGCTTGGGCCATCTGAGAGATGTCTCTAAAAACTGGCCATCCCCTACCCTGTCTGACTGTGTGCACGGGTCATGGTCATCTGGGGAGTGCCAAGCACAGAGCAAGAGTTTTTGCAAGAGTTGGGGTGGGTAGGGAGGGAATTCAGGGGAGGGTGGGAGGATTCAATTCTCCCATGGGAATGACTAAGGAGTTTCTGGCCTGGGAGAATTCTTACCCCATAGGGGCATCATTTACATTCCAGGAGGTATTTGAGAGGCTTGGGGAAGCTGGTTCTCTTAGAGGACATTGTGTCACTTCCTACTTTATGTTTTCACTTGGTGTATCTTTTGTCATCACCAACACAAGCTTTACATCCTCCGATTGTTGACATGTTCCAACATTTGTATTGCTGTCGAGCTGTGCAAGAACACGTGCATGGCAAGGGCAGGAGTCTGTGACCATCTCAGCCAGCAAAGGATTATATGGACATGGACCAGTGACTACTACATATTGTGTCTCACTCTCTCTCTTTCCAAATGGCAATTAAACAAACCAACAAACTATCCTCATTCTGTCCTCTCTTCACCACTGTCTATTTGGTATGTGATGGTGGTCAACACTATCATTAGTCACAGGACTATGAAGAGCTTTATCCCAACCTGGATGAGACTTCACAACTCCCTAAGATTCTGGACGTGAGGCTGGATACAGTAACTGACCAAGACTCTTTGTGGAGGGGCTAACTGCATTTTCAATCATTCATGTAGATAGTTTAAACTGGAACTTTTTTTAAAGTTTATTTTTATTTATTTTGATAGAGTACACGTACTCCAGGAGACAGGCAGAGAAAGAGGGAGAGAGAGAGAATCTCAAGCAGGCTCTGCACTGTTAACACAGAGCCCTATGAGGGGCTTGATCCTACAAACTGTGAGATTATGACCTGAGCTGAAATCAAGAATCCAAACTCTTAACGGACTGAACCACTCAGGCACCCCTAAATTAGAGTGTTTCCAGAGTGTGCATATGAAAAAAAAAAAAGGTGGAGCGGAGTAGATGTGTGTTCTTTTGGGTCTATCCAGAAATCAAATTTTGTTAGCCACCTTGGACTTTTACTTCTGGTGGAGGTGATTACACCGCTACTCTACAGGTGGCATGTGACTAATTACGAACAGTCAATAAAAGGCTCATATTTTATAGGTCACTGGTGACTGCTTCAAGGGTGGTCATGTGACCCACCAGAGCCAGCAGCACATCATAAAACATTTGTGAGGACTTATCAGATGCAGTTCTTTTGAGCCGCAGACCCTTGTAAGGTCCAGGCACTGTAGTCATTTTGCTGCCTGAATTGCAATAACCTAGAGGAAGCAGAACTGAAATATGGAGAGAGAACAGAGAGAATAGCAAGATGAGTTTCTACATCAAGTGACACCTAAAGTTACTCTATCCATGGATTTCAGGTGTCTCAGCCAATAGGTTCCTTTTGCTGAGGCCAGTTTGTGTTGGGAGCTCCCTGAAACTAAAAGTCCTACCTTATAAATTAAAAAAAAAATGACATATAAACTTGGTGTGTCCTTGGTAAAGTGGTGAAAGAAACTTCTTAATTTTATAGGCAACTCTAGTAACCTGATGCTGAGGAAATTTCAGGGATGTGTCGCCTGATGAGTTCAGAAGAAGTCTTTTTTACTGAAGTAAGAACCCAGTGTTTGGGTACTATCCCTTGTGCTGTGACAGTGGTAGGCATTTTATATGCTAAATTGCTCTAAAAAACTACGTTTCCCCCCTCCTGTTTTTCCTTTTCTGAAAAAGAACTGGCATTTCAAGTACTTATTAAGTAATAATTTAAGTTTGCGGATGGACGCGACAGCTGTAATATTGAGAAAACATGGCCAAGTAGGAATGAGGTCAAAAGTTGAAAGCTGTGTCGGGGTAGAGGTGGGAACTTGAGAGACATGAGAGGTTTGGAAAGGTTGCTCTAGACCAGAATTGGAAACAGCAGGGGAAGAAGGAAAGCACTATGGGGCAGGCCTGAGCGTCCAGATAAGGCCTAAAGCATTGGTTCCCCGCACTGGAAAAGATTCCACGGCTTTCCTCAGCCACATGCCACACATGGGCAGCTGACCAGCAGGATTACCCAAGGGTTCAGCCAAGTTGGGCACTGGCTAGCCAAGTGTGGCTAGGGGAAAGAGGCAAGGGTGCTAGAGCAAAGTTGAAGTGGGTGACCAGGGTACACACCCACAAGGGATTACATACTTGGTAGGTAAAACTCAGTATTCTTTTGAGAGCAATTACACACTTCTCTCCACTTTCCCACTTCTCAGAAGAATTGAACTAAAGATCTTATGACTTCTGAAAAATAACAACTCGTGTGTGTGTAGACATTGTATAAAGAAGAACAATCCAAAGCCTCACAGCTATTTTAAAATCAAATAACTGAGTCTAATTAGAAACAATTTAGGACTATCTGAAATGTTAGGAATTAGAAACGCATTTGCTTAAAAAATAACCGATGCATAATGTACAGCTGTCTGCAAGGCACTGTTTTCAGTATGATGGATCCTGTGCTCGTCGCATGGTTCTAAAGAGGAAAAGGATTTAAACCGGGAGTAGAACTTTCTGAAACACTGGTACGAGGCAAAGTAAGTCCGTGCGTTGAGTGGTTGTTCCAAGCTCACTTCTCTTGCAATCCTCAAGTGTTTGTCTCCTGTTAGTCTTACTGGGACTCGTCTTGGCCCAGGTGTTTAGAAAAGGCACACAGGTATACGTAGGTATCGTCAGGTACACACAGGAGGGAACAATGAAGGACAGGTCAAGAAAAGCCTCTGTCTCTCCACGCAGGAGGGCGTCAAGTAGTCAAAGGTTAGAGTGTCAGGGTTGACAGTCCTGAATACTATCAGGGAAAAGCCAGGTGCTGCCTGACCCCATACTCCTGTGGTCTGAAAGACCCCAGCATTTCTGTCCCTGCCTCTCTCTTCGGCCTGGGATGCTGGAATCCACAGATCCCATTTCTTTTCCCAGGTGAGGACTCAGGTGAGGTGTCTTCCCAGCTTACTGCCAAGAGCCCTGCCTACCCTACCTTCCTTCTCTCATCCTGCTTTCTCACAAAGTCTCTGAACACCCACCTTGTCTGTACCCCCTTCCCTCTTCTGCAGTTCAGATGCTGTCTACCATCCTATCTCTGAGGTTCAAGTTCCCCTAAAATTACTGAGGAGGACTGGTGGAGACTGACGATTCTTGGTTCTGATTAGGATTTGCCTCCAAGGAGGCTGTGGATTCAGACACCAGTTGCTGCTCCTTCCCCGCTCACCCCTTCCTGCTGTGGTCGAGCTTTGCTCCCAGCATGCTGTGCAGCTGGCACCCTGCTCTCTGGTTACAGCCCACTCTAGGAACTGAAGCTATCAAGGCCTTTAAGTTATCAAAGATGTTGCTTTCTGTAAAGAAGGCTTGATTATTCCTCCAGACCCTATATTTATCTCAAAAAATGTTTTGTTCGCTACATGTTTTCTTCACTACACCCTAGTGTGAATTATTTTTTAAAATGCCAACAGAGTACTGAAAGGCCTACCCCTGTATCTCTTAATACCATGCAGCATTTAGTTTTCTTTTGTATATATAAGAAAGTCAATCCTGTGGATGCTAATATATGTACAGCAAGTTCCCCAACTGATGTGATGAGGTCGCTTCAGAATTCTGGAGTTTAAGACTGAAAATTCTTAGGGTCCTCTGTACCTTCACCTCTCATAACTTTTCCTAAGCTCAACAGGTTTGAGATCTTTACAGACCTACCCAAAGAGACATCACAACACAGAAAGGTTAAGATGACCCTCAGTTTAGGTCAGAAACCAGCTGCAGCGTTTGGAATTGTGAATTTGCTTAGATAGATAGATAGATTTATTTGCATTTTAAACAACTTTTATTGAGATATAATTTACATGCCATGAAAACCACCCACTATAAGTATATAATTCAGTTTTGATTTTTTTTTTTAGTATGTAAAAGGTTGTACAATCATGACTATAATTTTAGAATATTCCCATCACCCCAAAAAGAAACTTGGTACCCATTAGCTGTCACTCCCCATCAATGCCCTCTGGCAGCCAGGGACTTTGCTTAGATTTCTAAATCTTAGTGGCTGGCCTAAGTCTCAGCATGACGAAGCACTGGCTTGTGCAAATCAGCCAGAAACAACCTTGGAATAATAGCCAAGTCAACTCATTTCATAATGTTATGTGACACTGGAGAGGTTGGGTAATTTTTTTTCAAAAGAATGTTTAATTTAGGGCAAATGTTTTTAAGAGTTCATTATTTAAGGGGGAGGCTTATTTAGGCACTAACATGTATATGGGTTTTTTTTCTTTACTCTTAAAATTAGGTCCTTTAAAATTATTTCATCTTTGTGACCACTAAAAAACTATGTTGCAAGCAAGATAAACTGTAATTTATAGACTACTGCAAAAAAAATTTTCAATAATTTTTTTCATCAAAAGAGAATTCTGAACCTTCGTAGTGACATCTAACAAAGATGCTAGGGACGAGTTAGGGAATTTTGCATCAGAGTCCCTCTTTGTGCCTGTAGCACACCCACTTTTTATCTAGCTGATTTATTTATTTGTTTACTTATGTACTTTTGAAAGCGAGCGAGCGAGCGAGAGAGAGATGAGTGGGGAAGGGGCAGAGAGAGAGAGAGGGAGACACAGAATCTGAAGCAGTCTCCAGGCTCTGAGCAGTCAGCACAGAGCCTGATGCGAAGATGGAACTCAGCCACGAGATCCTGACCTGAGCCAAAGTCAGATGCTTAACTGACCAAGCCACCCAGGTGCCCCTATCAAGCTTATTTTAACATGTGGCACTGAACTGAGGCAAGAGGAAGAAATATTTTACTTCTTTATATTTATATTCCTACATACTAGTAGAAAGTGATAGAATAAATTTTTGAAATAATTACTATTAGGAAGAAAGCCATGCTGAATGCAAAAAACAAAAACAAAAACAAAAACAAAAACAAAAACACAACCAAACAAAACAACAACAACAAAAAACAACCTGAATCTCATTTCTTATAGTGGATCCAGGGTACCTGTGAACAACCAATCCATGGCAAAACATCTTTGGGATCCATGAAATTCTCTTCAGATGTGAGAGTTTTTACTGAGTATTTATCCTTTCTAGTATGAATATGGTAAATTAAATAACTGTAGAAACGATGAGCTTTTTTCCAAAAAAAGCCTAAATATTTGGCTATTTCTCTTATTGATACTTACAATAACATATCAAAAAGGCCTAAAATAACATCTGAAACCTTCTTTCTGTATAAGAATCCCAAGGCAGCCAAATCAAATTGGTTAGGTCTGGAGTCACCAAACCCACCTGAACAAATTGGGGCAGGTGAAAACACAGTATGAGATGGTACCACCAAGTGACCCCGTGTAATGCACAGACTCTGGTTCGAACAGAGGGTTATTTCTCAGGACCCACAGACATTCCTTCTGGACCTTAGAAGCCCACCCTCCCTCTCTGATCAGCACGTCTCCTGTTGGCCATCACATTTCAGACAGTGCATAGGCTACCCTGACATCCTCTCTGGGCAAGGATAAGCCTGGTCCAATCAAACCTCATGTCTATTCAAGTCATTTTCCACAACCAACTTCTGCAAAGTGTAACCCACCCTTTGCCACTTATCGAGGGCCATGGATGATTTTCAGCAGCTTAACTCTGTATGCAGGTTAACACTCTGCACATAGACACAAAAGACTAGCTTAAGTAACAACTCTGAGGGCAAAGAAAATGAACTCTTGTTGAAATCAGGTATAATAAATGCAAACCTGGTGACACCATACCTTTCTTCCACTGAAACTTCTTTCAGCTGCTGGTGAGGTTTGGTGCCTTCCATCTCCCTGATGCTCACAGCATAGATCTTGGTGGTGTAATCAATGGCCTTCTCTCTGGCAACGTCACTGTCATAGCCTCAAACAACGGAAAGAGATGGGCATGGGGTTGGTCGGCAGTGGCACGGGGTTGAGGGGTGGGGTGGGATGTGTGGAAGAGGCAGGCGGCACATGGGGCTCACTCACCTCCGTCCTCTTCGGCATCGGTGTCCGACTCCTCGCTGTCCACCAGCTTGCTCTCCTGGGTCCCCACAAACTCCCTCGTCCAGATCATCAAGGCTGTGTCGGCACCACCAACTGTGAGCAGCACAGAGTCGTTGTGCAGCCACCTCACGTTGGTGACGTGTGCGCTGTGCCCCACATACTTCTTGAATCTTGCATGCTGGCCCTGTAAAGCCCAGGAACTGGTGACTACCCCAACCAGTCTCATGACTCCTGTCTCCAGACTATTTCATCCATATTATTTTCCAGAGCGGCTTCTAGTGGATACCAATTAAGCAGTTCATCCAAGCAGCAGTTTTCCTCCCGTTCTTTAGAGGGTAAGCTCCATGAGGGCAGGAACTAGGTCCCTTTTTTTTTTTTTTTTTTTTTTTTTTTTTTTTTTATAAAACATTACCTGGCTCATCATGGGTCCTCAGTAGGTGGTTTGTGAGGAAACAAATGAAATGTTAGATTACAGAACCTATTTCTGGGAACCTAACGAAATAGAAGCAGCTTGATTCTGTTTCTCTCAAATATGAAATGTACATTCTCCATAGGTCTCCTGTGTAAACTCCTGATGGTGAGTCTGGCTGACATTTGACATCACAAGTGTCTTCCCAGTAATCCCCACAGCCCCACAGTTGTACCACAGCCCAGACTAAGACAGAAGAGCAAGGGACTTCTTCTAATTCTGGGGCCTCAAGTAAGATTTAAAACAAACACAACAGTTGCTGCCACAGATGTTTGAAACAAATTTGGACACTGGAAACACAAATAATTAGTTTTAAAACAAAGTGAGCTACTTTTCTTTTTAAAAAATTTTTAATGTTTATTTTTGAGAGAGAGCAAGTGCACGCGCACGTGAGCAGGGGAGAGGCAGAGAGAGAAGGAAGGAGACACAGAATCCAAGCAGGCTCTAGGCTCTGAGCTGTCAGCAGAGAGCCCGATATGGGGCTTGAACTCACAGACCAAGAGATCATGACCTGAGCTGACGTCAGACGCTTAACTGACTGAGCCATCCAGGTGCCCTAGTAAGCTTCTTTTCAACAAACCAAATAAAAGGTCCGGTTTATTAGTCATTATGGAAAGCTCTTTAGCACTGCACACAGGGCCATACAACATTCATTCCAGGTGGGGAAGGGTGAGGTGGAATAGCAGTTGGCTGCTCACACTGTGCAATCCTGATAAGTGGTGGGAAGCCGAAGCTGCCACCAGAAACCAGCTTCCATTTCTGGCTCATGAGCCATAGCCTGGCAAAAACAGCTCCAGTGAGAGCCATTTAAAGAAGGAGGTTTTTTTCCATCCTCTCAGCGACTCTTGGAGAATACCTTAAGCAATGTGGGTAGCCACATGTTCTTTCTGAGGTTGTGAGAGGGCCATCAGTGTCCCCGCTGAAAACTTGACCCAATAACGGAAGAGACTTCCAGAGGGTTTTGGACTGGCATGCTAGGGAACCCGAAACCAGCACAGATACATGGCAGGAGACAGGTGCAGCAGAGTGCATGACTTTGAAATTCTCTTACTCAAGATCTCTCTGTATTTAGCAGACATCTACCTGACAGCAAAGTGGAAATGCCCACTCTGTCGCAGAGTAGTGAGTGTAGAAAGGTTAGGGAAGCAAATAGGCAGGCCATATTTTCAGGAAGCCCTCCAGAGCCACTAGTTTGCTAGAAAATAGGCAGAGCAAAATAAGGACTTCCAAGGGAAACCACTATGTGACTATGTGAGATCCAGAAGGCATGGAAACAAAGAGGACAGTCATAGTGGCTGCAGCCATGTGTCCTGCTGGTCTTCCAGCTGGAAGCAGGAACCTACCCATTATATGTACTACAAACACAAGCTGGTTTCTTGAGGAAGAGAAAGTAAAAGAGCCTGAAAAATGCCTCTCCATGCCCTGACTTATTTAAAGCATTACAGGATTTCTAGACAGGGTGGAAGAAGAAATCCAAAAACAAAAGTTCAGAGAAAAATTATTCTAAGTTGATCATAATCAGGTTGTGAAGGAAAAGAAAGGAACAGAGGAGAAAGAGGAAAAAATTCTGAGTCACTGAAGCTATTTAACAAAGCTGGGATTCTTGCAGCAGAGGGGGATTCAAGATTCTCAGAATAGGAACAAGATAACTGCTGGGTAGAACAATAAAGGGAATTTGCAGTTACTAGAAGTTTCTAGGAAACCAGCTGCTCCGCCACGAGAAAAAGGCCAGCAGGGATGTTTGGTGGCTCCCTTAGGACCTGTGGAAGGAGGCTCGTGAACACGTGACACAGATGGTCAGATGAGCTGTCCTTCTGGGTCATCATGTCAAACCATGCATTTCTGTAATACTCATAGAGATTCACTACCACAACTTTCCTCTTCCACTGAGTCATGAAAGAACAGAGAATGTCTCCACAAGGCTGGGTGTTAACTGCTGTTAGGTGAGAAATTCCTGAGAGTTTGATGGAAACCTATGTATCCTCTCCCACATTCACAACGTTTTGCATAGTTTCTCTGTCTGTAACATTTAACAGAGAGAAGGTTCCTCTCTGAAGAACCATTCTCCAGAGTCTTTGACTTTCTGGGGAGGAGACGTGAGAACTTGAGGGTGGGTTTTAGAAATGTAAATGGCATGGTCGTATTTTAACCTCTCTGGTATAGTGGAGAGTCACAGCTTTGCAAGGGAAGGGAGGCTATGGGAGTAATGGGCCAGGTGTCCAAGGATGGAACTGGGTCTTGTGATACATGATTTAAGGTACTAGAAAAATGGGCGGGCTCTGGGAAGGAGAGTCTATTTTATGGAGGCTGGCAATAATGTGATTATCAAGGGACTAATGACCTCATTGAGAAGATTTTAAACTGAAAAGAACACCTTTTTGTCATTGAGAGAATACTGCCTGGAAGAGAGACAGAGTAACTCCTAGCAAAGGAGAACAGGGAAAAGGGTCAAGAAGAAGATATGACATTAGAGTCTAACAAATGCAACCTGAATTTTGGGCAAAGAGGTTGCTGTGTGGTGTTGAGATCTCATAAGTATCATTAAGACTTGATGACATAGAACTCAATGTTAGAACACTACAGTGGGATGGTGTCTTAAAGTGGTAAGTCTGTCCTAACAAAATATCACATTCTGGGAGGCTTAAACAACAGAAACTCATTTCTCACAGTTCTGGGAAGAGGCTGAAAAGTATAAGACCAATTTGGCTCCTGGTGAGAGCTCTCTTCCTGGCCTAGACATACCATGCATGAGCACATAGAAAGTGTGCTTATGGCCTTTCCTCAGTGTGCATGGAGACAGAATATGAGCTTTTTGGTGTCTCTGCTTCTTCTTCTTCTTTTTTTAATGTTTATTTATTTTTGAGAGAGAGAGACAGAGTACAAGCAGGGGAGGGGCAGAGAGAGAGAGAGAGAGAGGGAGACACAGAATCTGAAGAGGCTCCAGGCTCTGTCAGCACAGAACCTGATGCAGGGCTTGAACTCACAAACCGTGAGGTCATGACCTGAGCCAAAGTCAGATGCTCAACTGACTGAGCCATCCAGGCGCCCCTCTTTGGTGTCTCTTCTTAGAAGGACACTAATTCTATCAGATCAGAGTCCCACCCTGTGACCTCATTTAACCTTAATTATTTCCATAAATGCCCTCTCTACATATACAGTCACATTGGATGATAGGGCTTCGATACATGAATTTTGGTGGGGAAACATTCGGTCTACAACAGACGGTGAGCTCTGTCCAACAGATTCAAAGCATTGGAGGAGGAGGACTACAAAGCTAGAACTATTCATCAGCCTGGGTCCATGTATTTGGGAGCAAAAGTGTGCCAGAAAAATCAGGTTAAGAGGAGAAAGAGAAGTGACACTGTCAAAGTTGTTTACATTGACCAGTGGTTTTCAAATGCTTTTTCTTACATAGAACTCAAGAATAACAAGAAACAATCCAACTTATTATAGTGGATAAAGGATTTGTATGAACACTTCACAAATGCCCAGTAAGGAAACAAAGAAATGCTTAGTGTCATTAGTCATCAGGGAAACATAAATTACAAACACAGTGAGATCCCTGGGACAGCTAAATTTTGCAAGTGTGACAATACTGAATGTTGGCACCTGGAACTCTCTTACATTCATTATGAGAATATAAAATGATACAACCACTTTGGAAAGAGGTCTGGTGGTTTCTTAAAAAGTTAAACATGCATTTTCCCCTACGACCCAGAAATTCCACTCTTATGTATTTACATAAGAAGGAGAAAACATGTCTACAAGATTTGTCCAAAAAATGTTGATAGCAGCTTTCTTACAACGAAACACTGGAAAAGCATATGCCCTTTGACAGCCATGCGGGTACACAAACTCTGTTCTATCCATACAATGGACTTCTGCTCAGCTATAAAAAGGAACAGACTATTATTAGGAGGAATCTCAGAAACATTATCTGCGTGAAAAGAAGCCAGACACAAAACAGTACCTACTTGATCATTTATATGAAGTTCTAGAACAGGTAAAACTTATCTATTATGGAAAACAATGGAATAGTCTTTTCATGTGAGAATGATGGGGGGTGGGGGCATTGACCCAGAAGTTAGCATGAGGAAACTTCCTGGGGTGATGATAGTGATCTATATCTTGAATCTGTATCTTGACAGGTGTTTGGATTATGTAGGTGTATGTGTTTGTCAACGTTCATCAAAAGGAACCTTAAAAAAAAACTGTGTAATTCAACTATATGTAAATTTTACTTAAAAATCACCATAAGCACATTGCACTAATGGTGTGGAGCCTCCTTAGGATTCTTTCTCCTTCTCTCTCTGCCCCTCCCCTGCTCTCTCTCTCTCTCAAAATAAATAAACTTAAAAACACCATAAGCAAATGTTGAACTACAGGTAATGATAGGCATGCTGAAACATTTAGGGGTAAGTATCCTTATATCAACAATTTACTTTGTTTAAAAATTTTTTTTTTTTAATTTTAATGTTTATTTTAGAGAGAGACAGAGTGCCAGCTGGGGAGGGGCAGAGAGAGAGGGAGTCACAGAACCAGAAGCAGGCTCCAGGCTCTGGGCTGTCAGCACAGGGCCTGATGCAGGACTCAAACTTATGAACTACAAGATCAAGACCTGAGTTGAAGTCGGCCACTTAACTGACTGAGCCACCCAGGTGCCCCTAAAAAACATTTTTTAAAAAATGTTTATTTATTTGAGAGACAGAGACAGAGTGTGAGTGACGGAGGGGCAGCGGGAGGGGAACAATGAATCCAAAGCAGTCTCCAGGCTCTGAGCTGTCAGTACAGAGCTCGATGTGGGGCTTTAACTGGTCAACTTGAGATCATGACCTGAATCAAAGTTGGATGCTTAACCGAGCCACCCAGGCACCCCTACAATTTACTTTGAATTATATATAGAATCAGGGCGCCTGGGTGGCTCAGTCAGTTAAGCTTCCGACTTCAGCTCAGGTCATGATCTCGTGGTTTGTGGGTTCGAGCCCCACAATGGGCTCTGTGCTGACAGCTCAGAGCCTGAAGCCTGCTTCAGATTCTGTGTCTCCCTCTCCTTATGCCCCTCCCCTGCTTGTGCTCTGTCTCCCTCTCTCAAAAATAAATAAACATTTAAAAAAAATTTTAAGTTTGAATATGTATAGAATCTATGAATTCTTTATAGAACTCCAGGAGTTCACTGTATCATTTTTTGCCTATTCTGTATGCTTGAAAATTTTCATAACAAAATGTTGGGAAAAAAAATCTTATACGGAAACTCAATGTATAAAATATAAAATGCAGAATGGCTCTGGGGTAGTAGGGGTGGGGTCCCAGAGCCCCTTCAGTTGGCCCCTACTTTGTTTGTTGAGGTTGTCCTTGAGGAGCCTCCTTGGAACTCTGGGAGTTGGAGGAACACAGCTTGAAATTTCTGCTACAGACAGCCTACCTGGGCAGGCTAGGGATGCAGATGATGAATTGCCAGGACCAACAACAAATGTAGCTCAGGAGCACGATGGAGTTGTACCATGGGGATTTTAGCTACTTAAAGATCTGCCACAACCCATCTACTAAAGCCAGGGTGTCACTAACTTTTTGACTTGTCCTACGAGCAATCTCTTTCCAAAAAATGTAAAAGTAGGAAGGAAAAGTGCTACAGAGAACTGAACTGTGACCACACAGGAAGGGGGTGCTGATAAGTGATGGTGAATTGATGGGAAGGACAATGAAGGGAACACTGGATACACTCAGAAGCGTATCTTAGAAAAACTACCAAAATCATACCCTGACAGGATGTTTACAAATGAAGAATTAAAGAGGAAGGCATTTAAGGAAACTAAAGTTGCTGCCGAGGGAACTGGTGTGTTCAACGTCTTAAGCGCACAAATGATGGAGGAGCGGATAACCAAGGATGAACGCAGAAGTCTTACACAGAAAACTTTAATAGTTTCAGGAATGCTAAAGTCAAAAACTAAGATAACCGTAAAGGAATTCAAAGATACAGGGAGGACTAGAAAAAAAATAGGCAAAAGTTAGAACACATCTTAGATCACATGATTTAATACAAACGGAAAGGAGATTTACTTATCTCCTCTGTAAAGAGAATGCTCTTCAAACCAGAAAGGGCAAAAAAGAACTATGTGCTTGAGTGCAGGTTCTTTTAACATGACCACACAAGTAAAGTCAGGAACAGCTGAGGAGTTTAGAAGCCAGGAGAGGTGGCCTCAAACACAAAAAGGTTCCTGTATTCAAAAGGGAAAACAAGCAGACTCTGGCAAATATTGATTCATGAGTTGATGCAATCCCTGGAAAATTCTAGGGTGAATTATTACACAAAAGGTCAATAAGCACTTGGAAAAGGAAGTAATGATCACTAGACAGCAACAACGGTTCAGTGCGAAATACGTGTCTTTTACCGATTGGTTTATTAAAAGGGGAGATTTGCTTGCTTGCTTTCAGCAAGATATCTGCCAAATCATTAATGATGTGTTATCCGGAGTAGGATAGAAATGTGAGCTCCAAGATAGCACAGTCAGGTAAATGTAAATGTCTGATCCTGACTGAAGAACTAGAACTCAATGTGTACATTAATAAACAGAATAACTGAATAGGGCTCCTGACGGTGATGTTTGGTTGTCCTTGTCTTTTTTTATTTCCCGTGATTTAAAACTTACACTTGTGAAATGAGAAGATGACATGATGCTGGAAGGGAAAGTAAACATTTTGAAAAGGTACTTAAAACGTGTTGACAGGTTAGAACAAGGAGGTGAAGTAAGATAAATCTTATTTGGTACAAATACAAAGTTCTGTGCTCAAATTTAGAGTATCAATTGTGTAAGGACAAGATGAGGGATAAGCTGAACATTTCTTTGGAATGAAATCTAGGATTCAGTTGCATAGTGTGGCAGCCCAAAGAGTTGGTGCTATTTTAGTTTGATTTAATACAAATACAAAACAAGAAGGTAAAATTCCCCCTGACCCTGAACTCGTCAGATTACATCTGAGATGGTGAATTCCATCTCAGAGGAGACAGTTTAGAATGGAATTGATAACATGGAGTGCGCCTAGAGGGAGGGGCAGCAGGAAACCATGTCCTGTGGGAAATGGCTGAAGAACTGGACACGTTTAGGCTGGAGAAACTGAGATTTCAGGGAGTCGAGGACTATCTTGCTCCATATGAAGGCTGTTCAGCTGTATATAGAGCTAAACGTTTTAATAACTGAACTATTTAAAAATGAATTGGGCTGCTTTGTGAGGTAGTACACACTTCCTCTCCAAGGAAGCACCTATTGGAAGGCACTGGCCCAAGATGTTGTAAAGAAATTCTTCCTCTGCGGTTTGTGAGATGTTGGATTTGATGACCAGTGAAGGCCTTTCAAGGAGGAATTCTATACCATGAGACTCTGACACCTAGTAGTAAACAGTGTCATAAAGGTTTTTAGATAGCATAAATAACAATGGTGATGTAGATAACATTATTGATTGCTTATATTTAAAAATCCACTTGGAGGGGCACCTTAACTGCCTCAGTAGGTTAAGCTTCTGACTCTTGGTTTCATCTTAGGTCATGATCTCATGGTTTGTGAGTTCGAACCCTGTGTTGGGCTCCATGCTGACAGCGCAGAGCCTGCTTGGGATTCTCTCTCTCTCTCTCTCTCTCTCTCTCTCTCTGCCCTCCCCCACTCACACACTCTCTCTCAAAATAAATAAATAAACTTAAAAAAAGTCTTTAAAAAATAAAAATAAATATCCATTTAGATACTATGCATAGATTTTAGGTTATTAATGAGACTGAGCAAGTAAATATAATAAACATGCAGTATTACCTTGACAGGATATGAAAAAAGCTTAACAAAACCGAAATCATCTCCAGTGGCTAAGAGGGAACAGTCTTTGGTAAGACTGGCAGCATTTACATCAGTCACATCGCTGTGTGCAGGCCAGATTCCCTCACACGTAGGCCCCAGCACGCAGGTCCACGTGTCCCACTCTATTTTCTCAATCTTAAAAAGAAGGAAAGAAATCAATATATTTTTGCACAACCTAGAGATCTTTTTCTTTATTGTAGTTGACATGCAACGTTACATTAATTTCAGGTGGACAGCATGGTGATTCGACAACTCTACGTGTTCATTAAGGTACACTTAACAAAAGTGTAGCTACCACCTGTCACCACGTGACTCTGTTACACTACCAATGACTGACTATATTCCTTATGCCGTACTATTTAAAAAAAAAAAAAAACAGCAATAAAAAATGCAGCTGAATAGTCCTTACTGATGACTTTGCCAGCACTAGGCAATTGTGTTGTGATCTGAGGTGCGTAAGTTCTAAGATGCAGTTTTTAAGTGGCATATGGATTATCTAAGTAAACACTACAGTCAGATAACCATTTATTTTTTTATGTATAAAATCATTATTTTGGAATTGTGGAAATCTGACAATAAGAAAGTTTTTTAGGGGGCGCCTGGGGTGGCTCAGTCAGTTAAGTATCTGACTCTTGATTTCGTCTCAGATCATGATTGCATGGTTGTGAGATCGAACCCCTTATCATCAGGCTCTGAGTTGACTGTGGAGCCTGTTTAAGATTCTCTCATTCTCTGGCTCTCAAAAAATAAATAGAATAGAATAGAATAGAATAGAATAGAATAGAATAGAATAGAATAGAATAGAATAGAATAGAATAGAATAGAAAAGAAAATCTAAAAAAATAGTTTTTTAGTTCTTGTAGGTTTTAGCATCATTTAAGCCATAAGCTAGATCAGGGTTTCTCAGTGTCAGCACTATTAATGTTTTAGGACAGTTGATTCTTTGTTGTCAAGGGCTGTCCTGTGCACGGTAGTATTTTAGCAGCATTCCTGTCCTTTACCCACTGGAGGCCAGCAGCCCTCCTTCCCAAGCTGTCCCTAGACATTGACAAATGTCCCTGCGGGAAGAGGCAATATTGCTCCCAAATAAGAACTACTATGGGGCTGATTATTTAGCAAATTATTTTAAAAAGTCACAAGATGTAACTTTTTTTGAAGGAGTGCTTCTAGAAGGAATGAGTAATAAGATTCTGCAGCTAGCCTAATATCCTGTATGCTAGAGAGAGACCACCTTACGAACTTGAAGAGCTGTTCATATTGCATTACTATGACTATATTCTATCCTTTAAAACTGTTTTCTCTGAAATTCATGGACAAAAGATTTGAAATTCATATAGGTGAAATCCTGATATAATCTAGGCTTTCCTTTTTAAAATAAACAATAGTAACAACACTGTGTATTAGACTTCCCTGGGGGATTTGATCTGTTAACGCACCTACGCATTACAGAGAAATGGCAAGATAAACATGCAGTTGGGTTTTAGTCACAACGTGGGGAGGTATTAAATGTATTTTAGTCACTCAAATTTCTCCTCATTTAACATTCTGTGCTCCTCCTGGAACCATGCCAAACTGGAACCAAACAGCAGCGCTGGCCCTGGTGATTTGGGGTGCCTCAGGCAGGACCACAGACTGAGTTGACTTGAGGTGCCTCCTCAGCAATCATCTCCATTTTCTGGGGTTCTTATCCACTAAACTGGCCTTCGCAGGAAGAGAAGGCAAACGCTCCTGCTGGTTCTGCAAGCAGGCTTTCTGGCCACTGACTCCCTTCCACGTTCCAGATTCTGTTTCTGAGACTTTCCTGTCCATCTCCAGTGCCAGCGCCCTATGTGGCAGTTTCCCTGACCTCGTTATCTAGGCACAAAAGCGGGCAATTGGGGCGGGGGCGAGCTGTTATTGCTCACCCTGAGATCACCCCAGCAGATCATCCTTGGCCAGATCTGGACACTGAGGTCCCCAAGCAAATACCCAATTTGTTGGAAGCTACAGAAATTGCATTTAAAAGGGAGCATTAAAAAATGATCCCTCTAACCCACAAAACCCAAAAGGGGCAAACTTGTTAAAAAATTCTGAACCTTAGATGGAAGAGGGGTCCTCAAAGGGTCTCTTCCATAGCATCTTGCCTTGGGCAGATGTGTCATTACCATCATCATTTTCCAGGGGAAGGAAGATCCAGAGCGGTGAGTCACTTAAATCACAGCTGGTTTAGGAGGCAGAGGGAAGTGGGCTCAAGAGAGCCGGCCTCCTAGTTTAGTGCTGCTTTGACTGTGCTGTCCTGTACCAGATGGATTTAAATGGGCATTTTAGTATTCGTCATACTTAACAATTTGTCGAGTAAGGTTTGTGTTAGTTTCACCATGGCTGTTAAAACTAAAACAAAAACAAAAAAAAACCCTTTTTTGAAAAGAGGGTTTCTGTAGTGCCTGGGTGGCTCAGTTGGTTAAGCGTCTGACTCTTGATTTTGGTTCAGGTCATGATCTCGTGGTTCTTGAGTTCGAGCCCAGTGTTGGGCTCTGCACAGCAGTGAGGGGCCTGTTTCGGATTCATTTTCTCTGTCTCTCTCTCTCAAAATAAATAAATAAACTTAAAAAAGAAAAAAGAAAACAATACTCAATTCTGCCTCACTGGCTTTATTATAGCAAGAACATTTTTGTTCTCTGACAGTGTGGAGCCTGCTTGGGATTCATATTCTCTCTCTCTCTCTCTCTCTCTCTCTCTCTCTCTCTTTCTCCTCCCACTCCCCCAAGATAAATAAACTTTTTTTTTTTTTAAGAGGATTTCGTCATCCTTCATAGGTAGCTGAAGGGCCTGACACTACTGGTGGAAGAAATGCTGAGCTGCGTCTCCAGTGCCCTTAGGTGGCAATACCAGAGAATCCCAGGCGTGAAAACATCAGCTGGATGGCCTCCGCAAACAGCAGCACCAGAGATCAGCCTCTGGAATACCAACTGTGTACCTCAGAGTGACAGATGAACTCTTCAGAGCCAGAGTCCGGTATGTGAAGAAGCCTTCTTATAACACAAATTTTCCTCTTGTGCAGATTCTTAAACACAGTAATTGCTCATCGGTCCCAAGTTGGTATCCTTCCCCCTCCACCATTTGGTTTGACTGAATTTTATTTTAGTGCACTTATTTTGGGGCACCAGAACATGAAGGGAAAACACAGATGAAGTGATGTAAAATGATGCTTAAATACACAGGAAAAATCCAAAAGGCCCCATGGTCTAGGCTGCCAAGTAGTCACACATGGACCCCTCAAGACTGGGACCACAGCTCCATGGTCCTCTTGCTCTCCTGGAGGCTTAATCTCCCTGTCTGTAAAATGAGACTGACAGCCATCACACAAGAATGTTCACAAGACAATAACACAGGCGTACGAAGTGTCCAGTGAATAAAGGACTTAATTTAAAATATCTCTTACTCAAGGCTACAGAAGTTTCTTTAAAAAAGTTAGAATGACAACTGATCAGAGATAAATACATTGGAATCTGGGAGTGAGATCGATTGATCAGCAAACAATTTCCATTAATATAATGCCAGCATCTCTAACAACTTATACTTCTTAAGTACCACATAGACTTCTTTTAGAAACCATGAAAACATTATGAATGGGCACATATCCCAATGTTTCTGGGAGTACTTTGCAATGATGGGACGGTTTCTCTTAATGACAGACTGAAGTTAGAGGCAGATGCCTATCCCTCAGTGGTGTACCCTCTGACACCTTTCCCTCTAAGGAAGCAATTATTTCCTTTTCGTTCATCAAAGGTTATATAGCAAATAAACGACTCAGGTTGTCTCCTGGGGCTAAGAAGAGGTCCTTAATGCTCAACCAGGCAACCACCTTTCAGCCATCCATGTTCACTCTGTGGAACCTCCATACAGACCCTGGAAGAAGCACTTGGCCGCAAAAGCACCTTAGCCTTTAGAAAGGCATTAGTTCATGGATTCAAAAGTTGTATAGAGGCTTTGATTTCAACAACTAAGAAATTATGTATGTGGCCAAAGACATGAGGAAAACAGGGAAAAGGGAAACAGTTTGATACAAATGGACGGTCAGGTTGTACATAGTTTTTGTTTTAAAAAGTAATTTTTCTTACCGCAGAAGATAGTGTTGTTACAAATACTTACTGAGAAAGTAAGTTTCAAAAGTTTATGTTCACAGAAAGCTTTGCACCAAAGGACAGGGCATGTCCAATGGAAGAAGTAATATGTAGCATTCAAATTATAAGCTTAGTCATTGTCTTGCAGCAGAGGAAGATTAAGCACAAGGCTGACTGTCCAATGCTCCATCAGCAGACCAGTGAATTCGTAGGTTCTCAGAATGTAGGGAACCAGATTAAGCACTCAGATTTAAGAAACAATCAAGCTTAAAGGTACACTAAATATAACCCATACTAATGGATAATAATGGACAGGCTTTATTAAAAATGCACATATTAAATCTTCACGAAACACTTTTAAAAAGCTCTGTGTATGACTGTTACCTCTGAAGGTCTTATTATATGCCGCTTGCCTCTCGGAGCTTCAAAAAAGAGTTGTTCTTTGGCACCCGAATTAACTTGCAATAATTTTCCTAGTATGATAGAATGAAGCAAAAAGACAATTAACATCTGCATTTATCTTTCTGTTGTAAAGATACAAGCACGGTTGCAACTATTTTGATTCATTTTAATCAGGCTCATAAATTGAGCAAAAGAATGCTGGATTATCCAGAAGTGCACGTAAAGTCAATTATATGGCAGGGCAGAAACCCCAAAGCTATGAATTTTTTAATGTGGGCCTCATAAAATCTGACCTTGCACATCCCTCATAGAATCAAGCCTGCTAGGTTTTACTCTGTTATAAAAGGAATATCTGTTTTTCAAAAGCTTGACTAAATCTAGGCTTTTTGCTCATTTTCCTGGTTGCACAAATGTGTAGTAAAAGGAAACTGCTGTGGCAAGAATTGTGGCATCACAAATGAGAACCTTGTGGTAAGCACTCACATTTACCCAGGTCTAAATTCTAAATTTGTACTTTAAAGCCTAGAAACTAGAATATAGTGACACATAAAACAACATAAAAATGCTTGCCCTCTCCCCCTATCTTACTTGAAAAATTGTAAAGAAATCCAAGATTTTCCCAAAACAACACGTTGAGCAAAAACAGTCTTTCGGTCTGATGTAAAATTAAAATCTAGTAATCACTATGATTAATGTTGAAGAATAGACACCCTGATTCTCCTCTTTATACCTCATTGATCCTTTATGGCTTGAAATTTAAATGACTCAAAAGACACACACTCTAGTATTTTTTTCAGCATTTTTAAATCATGGGACATTTCAAACACATATAGAAGTAAGAAGAATATAAAAAACTCCTACCGCTCAGTTAATGTTCAGTTTCAACAGTTATTACCACATGGCCAGCCCTGTTTCATGAGCCTCCACTCAAGGCTTTCACCCAGATGATTCCGAAGCAGATGTCCCAATACTTCATTGGTAAAAAATTCAGTGTACATTTACATCATACTATTTCTTCCCCTGCTCTCTTTTCCCCCATAACTCTGTACATCTAGTAGTCTTGAAATGTCTTTCTTGCAAAAGTAATATCAAAATAACTTGTCATGGTCTTTAACGTTTAAGTGGGTGCCACCTGGGTCTGAAATCTAGTTTGGCTAACCTTCAGAAGTTACAGGTCTATTTCTCAGTGAATAATTAAAAAGAAGGCTCTCTAATTTTGTAACTGAAAACCTTAATTGTTTCTAATTTGCTGGGTTATAATATGGTGATGAGGGGCCTCGACTGTGAGAAGCAAGTGAATTTGAAAAAGTTTCTTTTGAAATGGGCACATTTCCCTGAATTTATGGCTGAACATATACAAACAAAGTAGGTAGTTAAATTAGCTTTGGCTATTTAGTATTGTAAGAAAATGAATAATATTTCTCCAATGAACTAAATAGACCTACAAAGTATTTTTTAGTATTTTAAAGAAAACTCCAAAATTATCATAATAGTTAAGTGAAATACTTTAAGACTGCAAGATTATTAGAGGATCTAAACACAAGACACAGGCACCAGAATGCTGTGTAGCACCACAGACACCTGTGGGGTACCAACCTGGCTCATGTCCCACCCCTGAGAACTTCCTTCCCACCTTGCCTGGACCCCTGTGGTTGCGTTTGTCCTCTGGTAGAAGACGCTGCCCCAGACCTCCCAGAGCCTGACCCAGTCAGGCTGCAGATGGGAGTGGGCACTCAAATTCTCTTTCCTGGAAACTTAGGATCTGGGAAACTCAATCGGTGGGTGCCTAGTTGGGATAAGATGGACTTTGGAACTTAGGGTGACTTTGGGGAGCAACAGAACAGACCATGTGCAAATGAATTAAGGAAAGTTGTCCTGCAGAGACAGGGGCCAAAAACCCAGGAGAGCAGTAGACTCTGAAATGAGCTGCCTCACAGCAGGAGAAGAGCGAGGAGCGAAGTGCCTGCTTGCTTTTCTGGTTCATTCCTAAAGCCAGTTCCTCAGGAGATGTTGCTTCCTGCTCTTAGATTCTATGAGCTATCCCTATATCTTCCAAATAACCCCATTCTTTACTATTATTTAGAAAATTTAAGCTGAGTGGGTTTGAGTTCCTTGCAACCAAGGATGTGAAGAAATTTTTAAAACTGCAGCTATTCTTATATTAGGAAAGAGGAATTATGGGTATGATTCCCACCCCCAACCCCAACCCCCTACCATATTCTTTACTGCAGTTACTACTTTTTTTTTCAAGCACACAGAAAATATTTGGGTCACCACTCTTTTTTTCTGCTGCCTCTGCTCTGTCATAAAGGCACTGAAATATTCTGAGAACAGAAGCAAAGAGCAAAAAATCTGTATAATCCATGTATAATTGCCACTTAGTAACAATAACTCTATTCTTTCAGAAGTGTCACATTTTTATTCACTAGAAATGTCTACTCCCAAGGTGGAAGAGAATCAGAAGAGCCAGATGTCCTCATTACTAAGCAGGTATAGGAAACCACACACCCTGCAGGTGGATAGAGCTATATAATCCACGAAATGATTCACACCCATCATCCTAGTTGTTATATAATTTTTAAGTTAGAACAATTCCAAAATTCATACTAAATGTACCAAATATATCAGATCATTTGCAATGAAAATGGGAATGAGAGTTCTATTATGGCCCAAACTGTTGACTGGACTTATAGTCCTGATATTTCTAGAAATGAACTAATATCAACTAGGAAATATTCTTCCAAATTTTATCTCTCTCCACATTTTCCCCCTTCTCAGCAGCTTTCATTCAGGGGCAGCTGACATTCCTGCAAAAGGCTGATGGGCTTTTTGGTTCCTTAGGACCCATGGTTGCCACGGACACGAAAGGCTGTGCCACCCCCCACCCCTGATGAGCCAGCTGGCTCTAGCAAATGTGTTCACTATTTTTGACAAGATCAAAGGCATGAAATAGAATCCTGCTCCTAAATTCTGCTCTCTGCCCTTGCCGGACCCTCAAGGCCCTGCTGTGAAAAACTAGGCTGGTCTTGAGGCAGTATGGCACATTCCTGAGGTCAGCCACTTTGGGAACTGGGATATCAGGAGCACAATACCAACATGACACATGCCTCATGGCAATCAAATTGGAGTTAAACCAGAGAAGGTCCATGGGCATACTTGCTCTGATTCTCCAGGTAATATAACTCCTCCCTGAAAATCAAAAGTATTCTATTTTCCTCTCCGTCCATAGAACACATTTGGTCTGATGCTCTCATTTGACCAAAGGGGCCACATAGGACAGGAGATGAGGTAGGTTTTCAAAGACCTCGGCCTCCTTACTCCCAGTGCCTTTTCTATCACCCTGAGCTCTGGTTGGACCACAGAAGCTGGCTTAGGGCAAAATTGTGGAAATAGTGAGGTTTGCTCCTCTGCCTGCAAAGTGATGGCTCTACATTGGGGGCCTTTATGTATAAAGACTATCACCTCCATGATTGCAACCCACTGATCCTGGCCAAGATCTTGTTCTTTCCACCTAGGACTTACTCCTCTTTATAGCCCTAGCATCCAACACAGGGCCTACACATTTGCAGATTAAAAAAAAAAATCCCCAAATGCAAATAAAAACCAAAATAAGATACCATTTCATACCTATCAGGATGGCTATTATAAAAAAGACCTCCTCCCAAACCAGAAAATGGCAGGTGTTGGTGAGGACGTAGAGAAACTGGAACACTTGTGCCCTGTTGGTAGGAATGTCAAGTGATACAACAGCTGTGCAAAATAGTATGGTGGCTCCTCAAGAAGTTAAAAATAGAATTACCATTTGATTCAGCAATTCCCCTTCTGGGTAGATGCCCCAAAAGAATTAAAAGCAGGGTCTAGTACACTCACGTTCATGGCAGCATTATGCACAATAGCTAAAAGGTGGAAACAACACACGTGTCTGTCCGTAGATAAACAAAATGTGGCATATACACACTTTGGAGTATTATTCAGCTTTAAAAAGGATGGAAAATAAACAAGAATTTTTTTTTTTAATACTAAAAAAGGGGAGGGGTTGCCAGGGTGGCTCAGTCAGTTAAGAGTCTGACTCTTGGTTTCCGCTCAGGTCATGATCTTGCATTTTTGTGAGTTCGAGCCCTGCGTTAGACTCTGTGCTGGCAGCACAGGAAACTGCTTGGGGTTCTCTGTCTCCCTCTCACTCTGCCCCTTGCCTACTTGCACTGTCTCTGTCTCTCTCAGAATAATTGAATAAATTTTAAAAATTTTAAAAAGGAAGGAAATTCTGACACATGCTATAATATGGATTAATCTTGAGGACATCATGTTAGGTGAAATAAATCAGTTACAAAAAGACAAATACCATATGATTCCACTTACATGAAATACCTCGAGGAGTCAAATCCATAGCGACATAAAGTAGAATGGTGGTTAGCAGGGTCCGGGAGAAGGGGAAAAGGGGAGTTCTTGACTGATGGGTATAGAGGTTCGGTTTATAGAAATGGACAGTGGTGAAGGTTGCACAACAGTATGAATGCAGTTAATGGCACTGAACCGTACATTTAAAAATGGTTAGGATGGTAAATTTATGTGTATTTTACCAAAATTAAAACAAATGTAAAAGAGTCTTCCCCATTGAAATTGATTCTTCCTATGTCCCATTTTCTCTTATAAATAATATGTAACATGTAAATAAGAACCAAGTGTAGCCTCCAGTGACCACTGTCATGGTGGGATTTCACATATTGTGCTATGTATTTTGTGGGTGTTGGATTCCCAACAAAACACACCGTACTCTATTTTACAGATGCATAAGGCTGCCCCGGACTGTTCTAAATTCTCCTCCCAACATGACATAAATTGGGACATTAGCAGGAGAATTTACAGGGGAAATCACTGTCTTTTTTTTTTTTTTTTTTTTTTAACAATAAAGCAGAGAACATCCAAGAAGGGTGGCTGAGAAGTAGCTGTCTCCCTCTATCTGTTTGGCCTCAATGGTTCCTAGAGGACTGTCAGGCCACCAGTGTCACCTCTGATCACAAATGCCAGCCTAAGCCCTCAGCGCTGTGTCTGGCAGGGCTCTGACATGAAAGTGAGAGAGACTTATCTGATCTCCCTTTGCCCTTGTTGGGACTTGCACCTCTCGCAGTAAAGAGCATGCTTTCTTCCATCTATTGCACTATATAAAGTGCCTGAAAGTTGTAAGGCTCAAATAAAGTCCAAATTCCAATGCATCAAGTACAGTTACACATGAATACCTGCTTGGCAGAAGGATCAGTCTATGGCCAGTACTTCAAAAAAAATACTTGAAATAAAATATTCTGGCAACTCTGAAATAATCTCTATTTGGTGGAAGATCTCAGCACCTCTTTCTCCTGGCTGATTTTAGTTGCTTTTCCACTCCAGGCTTACTCATCCTTCCAAAGATGGCAGAGAACACCCCCCTCCTGCCCCACCTCTAAATCTTTTATAATTACTTAATTACCTCCAGGATAAAGTTCAGTGCTCAGCTTCCTAGTAGGAGGTAAAGGTTCCTTTGCATCCTGTCCTGGTCGTTCCCTCCACATTCATCCCTCTTCTCGCCCTCAGTCACTCAATATTATTATTTCTTAATTTCCCCTGTTTCTCCCACCTCCTCATCTTGACACGCCATGTTCCTTCTGAGCCTGGAATGCTTCACCATCTGGTGAACTTCTGGTCATCTTTCAAGACCTACCTTAAAGGACACTGCTTCTGTGAGGCTCCATGGACTCCCTGTTGTGAGCTCCTTCCTTAGAGACACCACTGGGCTTGGTGCTTTCTACCATAGTCAACTAAAACTCCTTTCAAAACTGGGACCCTGCCCATTCCTAAATGCCTACTCCAAACTCTAACAACAGCTAAGTCCCTGGGATGAGATTTAAAAGTGACCCCCCCCCCCATGGGGCGCCTGGGTGGCGCAGTCGGTTAAGCCTCCGACTTCAGCCAGGTCACGATCTCGCGGTCCGTGAGTTCGAGCCCCGCATCAGGCTCTGGGCTGATGGCTCGGAGCCTGGAGCCTGTTTCCGATTCTTTGTCTCCCTCTCTCTCTGCCCCTCCCCTGTTCATGCTCTGTCTCTCTCTGTCCCAAAAATAAATAAAAAACGTTGAAAAAAAAAATTAAAAAAAAAAAAAAGTGACCCCCCCCCCCCCCCGGGGCAATGATGCTCCATCTTGGGTGCTGAATGCTGACATGGCCCACTCAGAGGCCCTGCATAACACCTCCCTGTGACTCTCCAGTTCTTGTCCCCATGCCTTAACATTTGGGCGTCTATTTTTTTCAAGCACAAGTATGTCTCCCCCACTAAATTATAAACTCTTGTGGACTACTACAGGAACTGTGTCTCACTTCTGAATCATCCACATTTCCTGCTTTAAGACTTTGCACATGTAGAAACTAGATTTGTTAAATAAACAGGCAAATTCCCATGGCATCTGTGGGCATGACTTGCAGGAGGTAGGGGGTCGGCTGGGAGTTTTGGAGAGCAGGGTAACTTCAGGTGAGCTGCGTGCAGAGTTCTACCTCTGTCAGAAGATGAAAATTGCTAGAGACTTCTTGGGCAGTTCTTGGAGAGGTGGAGCATTGGTAGAAAAAGGAAAACAGTAAGGAGGAGATACAAGGCAAGGACAAGGAACGCCGAATCCAAAGGTGAAGTGGTGGCTTGCCAGGGTAACAGAAGGCATCGTGTATCTTCAATGGTCTTAAAACTCAATGGCTTGAATTAACAATAATAATAGTAGGAGTAGTGGCGGTGGTAATAAGACAGAAAAACTACGCAAAATGTTAACAGCAGGTGCCCCTGCGTTGTAAAATTACAGTTGCTTATATTTGCTGTGGGTTCTCCACTCTGTCTTTCTCTAAAGCTCCACTGTTCTTCTCTCTGGAAACATGTATGAATGGATATTGACTTTTTTGAAACAAAAATTTTGTCGTGAAAGCCACAACATACTTTACCTCTAGAGTCCCAGTCAATATGGGTAATATAACTAGAAGCACCTTTACAGATGCCCACCCGTTTGCTTGTCAGTACGTTGTAAATATCCACAAAGTTATCATGGGATGCCACGGCAAGGTATTTTCCTGTATCTGTAAAGAAAAACGTGCAGTTAACACCCAAACATTTTATTTTATTTATTTATTTATTTTCCAATATATGAAATTTATTGTCAAATTGTTTTCCATACAACACCCAGTGCTCATCCCAAAAGGTGCCCTCCTCAATACCCATCACCCACCCTCCCCTCCCTCCCACCCCCCATCAACCCTCAGTTTGTTCTCAGTTTTTAACAGTCTCTTATGCTTAACACCCAAACATTTTAGATGAGAATTTACTTCCAGGAACTTATTTCAAATGGGGAAAAAGTCAAGGAAGTATTTAAAGAGTCCACTCTCATAAATTTTTGCCCCAAACACATTTTAGAAAGTTTCTGCTTTAATCTTCACCTTTTGAAAATTTAATATCAGAGATCATTTCTTTTCTGTGATGGAAGGAGACCATGTCTTCAACAGTGTCAGCATTTACGACCAGGAAACTCCCATCATTCAAGCCAACTGCTAAGGCTTTCCCGTCAGGGGAGAAGGCACAGCATCTTCCACCTACAAAAGAATCCACAAAGAACAGTTATTAACCAGGATTCTACTATCAAACATATTCAATGAAGAGATGGAGAAATGTGCCTATGTGCATTATGCATAGACATGTTACTGTGTCTTTAATACTACTTGTGAGGAAAACTAAAACTTGGTCATTTAAAATATATCTTCCTGGGGTGCCTGGGTGGGTCGGACCATTGAGCGTCCGACTTCAGCTCAGGTCATTATCTCCCTGTTCGTGGGTTCAAGCCCCGTGTCAGGCTCTGTGCTGACAGCTCAGAGCCAGGAGCCTGCTTCAGATTCTGTGTCTCCCTCTCTCTGCCCCTCCTCCCTCAGGGTCTGTCTCTGTCTCTCAAAAATATACATTAAAAACAATTTAAAAAACATATCTTCCCTTCAAACCCAAGGACAAAGATCAGAATGCTAAAAAACAAAACAAAACATTTTCACTTTGAGGTTTATCCATTCATTTCTTACTACTTGAATACTGGGATTTTCAAAAGACACATGGAGTCAACAGATGAAAGGAGTGAAAGATTAAGAAAACCAATATATTTGTTCCCAAGAAAAGAGATGATACTTACAAATAGGAATTCTGGAATTCAATTTCTAGAAACAGTTTTTTGGTTATCATGACCTACACCCAAAACTTGCTTCAGAGACCTTGTGGATCTTGTAGTCACTCCAAGTCTGATCCACGGATCATAATGTGTGATTCTACAGGTGAAAGATTTTATCTTGCCTCTTCTGTACTGGATAACACTCTCTCAAGAGGTGTCTACAAAACTAAACAGTATGGACTGACAGGGCTCCATGAGCAATGTTTTGTACTGCTCTCTGCAGGGTCACAGGGAGACATTTCTGAATGAGTATGGACTCTGTTGGGGGAGCGGTATTTAATAGGATATATGTTTAAGAATAGTACCCCCCCCCCCCCCACCTTACTGTCAAGGCTTTGGTAAGCAGAGCTCCGGGCATGGAAAAGTCACACAGCATTGTGCTAAGGTATTCCAAAGTCAGCTTCCACACAATCCCCTCCATCACTGTTCATGGTATGCTGAAAGCCATGTTATACCAGTAACTTCAAATTGACTTATCTAAATTGTATCTTCATTCATTCACTCAGTAATAAGTTATTTATGTACTGCTATGAGTCATGCACGGTGCTAGGGCCAAGAGGACAAAAGACAAACCTGTCCTTGAGGAGAGTCATCAAGATTAGGTTAGCCATATATTTTAGTGAACAAACCATGACACTTCTGAGAGTGAAAGGAAAAGCTATTAATAATTACACAGGGACAAGCTTTCTAAACTGGGTGGAAAGGTCAGCCCATCGAAGATACATTAGATGTTCTTTTGAACTAAGACTTAACCTAGTGAATAAAGCCCACTGTCTGACATTGAAGTCACTCACAAGGAGGTCTTGGTGTATCATTTTCCCAGTATAAATTAGTGGTCAAATGATTCAATCAGGTAGTGGTTTAAGAGCACAGGCTTTGGACTCAGACATGGGTCTGAATCCCGGCCTCACCACTTACTAAGGGTCCACAAGTCCACTGTAAAGAGAGGCTATAGTATGGCAGAGAAAAACAGCCTCAAGCAGTAGCCACAGGTGTGCTCTCTGAAGCCATGCTGCCTGGGTTTGAATTCAGTTCCGTCACCTACTAGCGGTGCAAGACCAAATGCAAATTGTTAGTAGTCACTGGCTCAACAATATTAGCCACCATTGTTACTATCGTCTTGACATCGTTTCTCGTTTTATTCCCCTAGAGTACATTCTCCACATCTCTCTCACTTCTAAAGCTACCAGGTACAAGTATTTTAGGGCCAGACCCCAATCTCATCCTTTCCTGAGAACTTTTACAAATCCTCTGAGCCTCAGCTCTCATGTTTCCTCCTTGATGAAGTTGTCCCTGGCAGCATGCCTTCCTCTGAGTCTCACCGGTCTCTCCACAGCACTCTCCACCCCACTCTGTGTCTTCTGCAGGCCTATGTAGATGGCATCGACAGGCTCCCTTGCCTTCTGGCTTTGATTGCCTTTGGCCAAGGGGGAGCATGGACAGGAGGCTCGTGGGAGGGAACGAGGAAAGAAGGGAGAACAGAGAGTCTGGGGTATGTACCCCCCCCCCCCAGCAGCTTCCCGTGGCCCCACTGCATGCTGGCTGCATCCCCAGCCTGACGGATGGTCCTAGTTCCTGCCAGCCCCATCATCTCATACAGCTCTAACTTTCAAGGTTCCGGCACTGCTCTCGCTCTCTCCTCTTGCCCCTCAGGCCCAGGGCTGGTAAAGGCACCAGGCTGTTACTGGTGCTGCATTATCCCTGGTCACTTCTCACCACTCTGCCCACTCCTCTAACAAATGGTCTCCTTTTGCTCCGATTGCTGTATTTGAATGGACCGTCTGTTGCTGGGCTCTGTTCAACTCTTGTCCACCTCTGACACTAGAGATGGGACCACTCACTGTGGGATCCCCAGTACCTGACACATAGCAGCTACTCACTAACTTGTACTTCCTGGTATACCTCTCTGTTCTGGTGCACATAGGGGTTAAATACAGGTTTACTCATTTTTTGATATTAACTATTTTTTTTTTAATAAAACTAATTTTTGTTTTTCAGTAACAAAATCAGTTGTTAGAAGCTGTTAGACATAAAGATAAACAGCATTCTGGAAATCTGATGTGTTTCAACAGATTCCCATAGCTCTCCATGAGAAGAAGAAGGACATATTGCCCCCAGGTGGCAAACGTCTGTGCAATGCAAGGGAAATGAAGGAAATAGTAGATGAGGCCAGCCTTCTGGAATTTACGTCTGTAGCGAAGAACATTGAATTCCCATTCCCTTGCAGATCTAGGGGCATGTGACAGGCACACTCGGGAAATATTACTTGAGCGAATGAACGAACACACCACATTCTGTTGTTTGTAAATACTTTTACAGATGTGTAAGGTGATTGCATGTACCTTTTTTGAGCTTGCGCACTGCCAGCATGCGGTGCTGGGAGGATAATTCCCATATCCGGAGAGTTTTATCGTCGCTCACGGTTGCACAGATGGGCAGGAGAGGGTGAGCTGCCAGCCCCCACACTTCTCCTTCCATGTGCCCCTGTGGGAGAGGAAACAGGGCAAGACAAACGTGGCTCACGCTTCCTGGCTAGCCCTTTGGTGGCACTGCGCTGCATACCTAGCCGAAGAGGATCTTAAACAGCTCACAGTTTGAGCTTCCTTGAGCCAAGATGAAGGCACTAATTTTTTTTTCATCTGAACTTGAGTCTAAAGCTGGTCCTACATGATGCTGAAGCATTCACTGTAAAGCAAAACATGGACTCATTGCTCATAAGCTTTGTTCATATGATGCCAAACATCTTTCCTTTTAGAAACATCTGGATGAATAAGGAAATGCCATCATTTTATCCTCTTGCTTGATATTGAGTTAACCCAGTATATATAGATACAAATATATTTGGAAAACAGCTTGATCATGACATAAAACACCTTTTTCGATAAACTCATTTTCTAAAAGATATAGGTACCACCTATCTCTATCAGAGCAATATTCTTGTTCATTTAATTCCATTTTAGTCCTGTGAATGCATAGTATTTGGCAAAACAAAAGTAAAGAGAGCTCAGTTCAAATCAAGCGTCCTGGGAATAACTCAAGTTCAGTGTTGGTTCAGAAATTATTCTACCCAGTGTATATCAGAAAACTGAAAGGTGCTTAATTGACATTGAACCAATTCCATATACCTATATCATATCACAAACACACCTAACTGGATTGGAAATATTGAGATAAAACAATTTTAAAAATGAACAATTAGGAAGAAAATGACTCTGATTCCTACAATTTATTACTTGATAAAGCAGTGTAGAGAATAGATTAGTGCACAGAACAATAAAAGAGACCAGACTGGGGGCACCTGGGTGGCTCAGTCGGTTAAGCGGCCGACTTCGGCTCAGGTCATGATCTCGGGGTCTGCGAGTTCGAGCCCCACGTCGGGCTCTGTGCTGACAGCTCAG
Source organism: Panthera tigris (assembly GCF_018350195.1). Classification (NCBI taxonomy): domain Eukaryota; kingdom Metazoa; phylum Chordata; class Mammalia; order Carnivora; family Felidae; genus Panthera; species Panthera tigris. The sequence goes on along the minus strand of NC_056662.1, from coordinate 73,067,035 downwards.
AGCCTGGAGCCTGTTTCCGATTCTGTGTCTCCCTCTCTCTGACCCTCCCCCGTTCATGCTCTGTCTCTCTCTGTCTCAAAAAAAAAATAAACGTTAAAAAATTAAAAAAAAAAGAAAAAAAAAAGAGACCAGACTGTTCACTGAATTTCTGCTTTTAGTGGCTAATTACAAAAAGGCTTTGCTTAGTAAAGCAAAAAGGAAGACCATACAGGCAAGTGAAAGGTGTTTGTACTTGGAATGCTTCAGGGAACAGGTGGCTTTCCAGAGACAAACTGGATGATTCTGGTTTAACAGGGAAATTGTTTGAGCAAAAGAGTAATTTGGCAGAAGATACAAAGTTCCAAATAGAGCTGACATTCAACTAGCTGACAAGGGCCAAAGAGTGAATATATTGCATCTGGAGCACCTCATTAATTTTCTAGTTGTCTTCCCATCTGAAGCCTCCTACCACAAAGGTCATGGTCAGAGGACAGGTCAGGTGTCAACCCCAGTTTTCCCCCAGAATGGATGTGCTTGGAGCCATTTCACAGACCAAGTTCCTTTTACATTTGGCTTGAGGACAGGACACACCTCTGAGATCCTTTTCAACAGCTGCCTCATATATTTACTTAGACATCATATTTCCCTAACGTGACAGGACTAAATTTCTGTATAACATAGGAATGGACAGTGAGCAAGATAGGCTGGAAGTATCTCAAGTGACAGAGGAATGAGTTTGGAATCTTACCTTCCTACTGATCACCCATAAAGCTGGTAGTAAATAGGTGCATAATTCAGAGTTGATTATATTCAAAGAACACACAATGGGAATTTTCAGAACTCATCTCCTATCACTTCTCTCCCCCAACCCAGACTGCCTTCTCTTAAAAAAATAAGGAATCTATTTCAAGTGACATTGAGTTGCCATGTTATTGAAACTGGCAAAGTGGTTCTGACATCTTACCACAGCAGGGTAGTTGATGGTCTTAATCATGCTTCCTGTTCCTTAACTTTCCCTCAGTGTCCAACCTCTCTCAGAGCAGGCCTGTGAGCCCCCAAGAGGATAGGAAGCCCGATTCCACTGTGTACAGTATGTAGCACAAGGCTGATCTCAGCACGAGCCCAACAAACACTGATTGAATTGAACTACTTAGTTCTGCTTAGGAGGAAATGGCAAAGGAGTGACAGACAAGAAGAGGAAAGAGAGATGCTGACAGAAAAGGAAAAGAATGGTACAAGCGTAAGGAGACAAGATGGTGGTAACCAACATTTTTCTGAAGGTTCCACCAGCATTACTGCCTGCCCATGGATCAGGAGGCCACGCCTTCTGCATGGCTCTCTGGCAGTCTCCATGCTGAGACATTTGGAGAACAGCCTGGTGTAGTGCAAAAGCAAAGGCTCTGATATCTGACAAACCTTGGTTTGAAATCCAGCTCTATAGTTCTTAGCACATGGATGTGGACAATTTACTGGGCAGTGGGTCCCTCATCTTTTAAACAATTTCAACTGAGCAAATCTGTTGTGGAGAAATAAATTCTGTGCAACAGTATTGCCTGACACATAGTAGGCACTCAATAAGTGGTACTCGTGGCTGCTTTTATTATTAGAGCAACAGAAACAAATAGGGGAAAGAACAGAATTATAGAGAATGAAAGGCTAAAAGCTTTTATTTTCAAGTTTAAAAGATATTTAAATGAAATTAAGCTCAACTGTAATATTTTTTAAATTAGAAAACAGAATTTAAATCTTACAGTATTGTTTAAGTCATAATATAGTAACAAATATTTAGCAATATAGCATGTGTGCAAACAAATTAAAGTTCAAACACTCGGGCATTAGAAAGAAATAGTCACTTTTCAATAAAATTCAGTAAGAAGTCATGGCCAGAAAGAAAAAGAGATTCATTGGGAAGGAAACAAAATCAAGATCAGCTGGAGAACAGAGAAGTGACACCTCCTGGATGTACCTCCAGCACATTCTCAATCCTGTCTCCGAGGCACAATCAGCGACAGAGCTTTGGAGGTTTGTTTTTAACACGGAATTCTTTTTTAAACACATTCTTATTCGGGACGTACTGAGTGGGGCTTGGGTACATGCATTTTTAAAACCTCACAATGTTCTAAACCATGGTATGTGTGCACACCTGTCCCCAAGGTGCAGCAAATCAGAGGGCCGCTCTCAGTGGGATTTGGGGGTTCATCTCTAACATAGCAAGCTTGCAGGAGACAGAGATGGAGCTCCTCCACTGGACCCACAGAAGTCCTGAAACTTATATAATCAGTGCATATTTTTTTTCACTCCACCTTCTGAATGTACCCCCACCCTCTTCCACAAGCCTCTTCCACCCATAAATAAGGTCCATCCATCACCAAATTGGGCAGGACTATCTGTCATCTCCACACACTCCCACCCCCTCAAGTGAGATTTTGCCACTTCACTGATCTTTGAAGACTCTGTTGATGTTTATTTTAATGTGATTTTACCTGAATATAATTCTTGAGGGGAGAGGGAGGGTAAGAAGTAGGTCATACATTTATATGCCTCAAGACTGAGACTAGACTGAGGCATAAAATCTAAGGAGACACTTGCAGATTTGGCGTGGGTCGAGAAAATAATTTTTTCTGACAGTTTTCTAGATTGAGAGATTGAGAAGAAATGTACCTAAAAAGCCTCGTCCATAGCTGGACTTGATTTAGACAATGAGGTTACAGACTTTGAACAGATACTGTAATGGGATAACACTCTTGGGGACTCTAGGGGAGAGGAATGTACTCTGCATGTGGTAGGGATAGTAATAATCAGTGACCAGAGAAAAGAATGCAATGGACACATTCACGAGGTGACCCTCATGATTCTCCTGGTTTTCACTCCTGTGTAAGCCCTCCTTTTGAGTGTAGCATGACCTGTGGCTATTTGCCAGCCAATAAAATATGGCAAAGGATATGGATGTTCAAGATTACATGTATTTGATGATATGATTATGTCATATAAGACCATATTGCCTTTTTTTTTTTTTCTCTTTCTTTTGGTGGCCTCAAGGAAGCAAGCAGCCATGTTGGGGAATCCCATGTGGCAAGGAACTGTGTGCAGACTCTAGGAGCTGAAGGTGGCCTCTGGCCAACAGCCAACAAGAAATGGAGCACTCTTGGGGCCGCTGGATGGCTCAGTTGGTTAAGCATCTGACCCCGGCTCATGTCATGATCTCATGGTTCATGAGTTTGAGCCCTGCTTTGGGCTCTGTGCTAACAGCTCAGAGCCTGGAGCCTGCTTTGGATTCTGTCTCTCTCTGCCCTCCTCCACTCGCACTCTATCTCAAAAATAAATAAACATTAAAAATTTTTTTTTAAGAAATGGAGCCCTCAGTCCTACAACAAGGAAGTGAATTTTGCCTACAACATGAGTGATCCTGGAGGCAGATCCTTCCTCAGGTGGACCTCTGATGAGACACTGCAGCCGTTTACTGTAACCTTGTGAAACTTTAAGCAGAGGACCCAGTTAAGCCACACTTGGACTCCTGACCCACAAAAACCTTCAAATAAACATGTATTGTTTTAAGTTGCTAAATTTGTGGCAATTCATTATACAGCAATAGGTAATTAACACAGCAGTTGCATAACCCTGAGACTGAGTACCTACTTACACACTGAACCCTAAGTGGCCTCCTTGCCTCACCCTAGTCCCAGCTCTGACGGGAACTGTGCTTTAGAATCTGTAAACTGTACCTGAACGAGCAGTGTCATTGGGCCACTTTTGTCAATTTCCAGGATCTCCCCATTTTTTGTTCCCACCAGGATATGCCCATGTCCCAAAGTAATGGCACGAATTGAAGGGTTATCTTCCAAAAGCAAGCCTGAGGGGGGAAATACAGTACTTAATATTGCAAATATTATATTTAGTAGAACAACAACAAGAAGCCTGATTATTATATACATTCTGTCTTTGTAGTTCAAAAGCAGATACTAGGCAATCCCCCTCGATATTTCTACCAGGGGCTAAGAGCTCTAAATGCAGAAGAAGGAGAAGTGATTTGGTAATGGTCGTCTAAGAACGTTGGCACCATCTTTTCCATTCCTATGAAAAGAAAGATTCCTATTACGTATTTGGGAGTGGCACCTTTTGAGCTGGTTGACAATGCTGCTCTTTTAATGGCATAAGTCTTCAAGCATCTTTCAAACATGTCATCCCAGAGCTCCACAATTCCGTCCTTTCCACCCGTTACAAAACCCTGCAAAGACACACGTGGGAAGAATTAAATATACATCAAAATGACAAGTTACCCACCCGGCCTCAAAAGGGGTCCCCCTTGGGAAAAGCAGCTTTGTCTGTGTTTTCTTCCTAAGTATAGGAGACTGAAAAACCTGGTAACATAGAATATTAATATAATATTGGCTGGAAGCACGCTCCCCTACTTCTGCAGCGGATAGCATGTTCTCACTGTGTATTCTTTACATTTTCCTCAGACCTTTGGTTGGCACTTGGCGCCCCGGGTCATGGATGGCCGTTTCTGTGCCCAGCCCCCTCCTTCAGTGTGGGTACCTGGGGAATAGGACCAGCCTGAAAGCCTGGCAGAGTTTCTGGCACCTCATCTCTTCCTAGTGAATGAACTGGAATTAATGTTACAATTAAAAATGATTATTAAATACTTTAAAATTAAACACTTACTTCCAGGAGAGAACACCATTATTTACTAAGAGTAACTTAGGCAGTTCATGTAACAAAACTATCCTATTTTGTTCGGTGAACATCAATTTCCAGGTTAATTTTTATAAAACCTGGAAAGTAAAATGCCTAACATATTGTTTTACTGAACAGTGTTTGTTTGTTTGTTTGTTTTACTGAACAGTGGTTTTTATTCTCGTTCTAAGCTTATGATTTCTTGGCTTTACTAGTTTTCCTTTCCGGCAAATACATATACCAACCTGCGCTTAGGAAAATCCTTTCTTCGGATGAAAAATACTGAGTAATTCATTGTTTTCTTGGAGACTTAGTTTACTTCAGCAAAGTTCACGTGGAAATAATTTTTTAAATTTTTTTACCTTAAATTCTGTATTCTCATTACAGGTTTGTAGGGAAGATTTAATTCCCAAATTAAATTTAAATCCGGTTTATTATGCTGTGTCACCCTCATCTTTTCCATGATGTTTCAGGTTAACTTACCAAGCAATAAAAGAGTTTAAACAAGTTATTGCACATGAACTTCTAGACCTGCTCAAATTTTGCATTCTACCTTAATCTTATCCAATGTGCACTTTCACCCAAAACAAATTTGCCAATAAGCAACAGCTTAACCACTAAAACCACCATTATAATTGCACATCTAATGAGGACCTACTTCTGTACCTGGATCAGAAGTTTCCTCCTGGGAACAGGTAAATGCAAAATGAGGATTGGCTTAGTTAGGTTTGTTGGCCTCCACTGTTTGGAGGTCAGAGAATACAGATAAATTGGTACCACCAGCAAGCTGGTGGTGATTAAAAAATAGATCTTTCTGGCAAATGGGTTGAACAAAGTATTTTAGCAGTACTGAAAGTGTGATCTTTCTTAAAAACAAATAAAATCGCTGCAAGGCAGGAAGGTAGCTGGACAGATCAGGACAAAGGTGAACTTAAGTGGAGATATAGCAGATGTGATGATTAATTTTGTGTCATCTTGATTAGTCAGAGGGTGCTCTGATCAAATATTATTTCTCTATTTATCTGTGAGGGTATTTCCAGATGAGAGCAGTCTTTGAATTGGTGGACTCAACACACTTGACCTTAGCCAAAAGGCCGAGAAGCGATGAATTGGTGGACTCAATAAAGCAGATGGCCTTCCCCAAGGTGGGTGAGCAATGTGGGTGAGAATTGGATAATTCTTTGAGAGCCCAAATAAAAAAGGCAGAGGAGGAAGAATTCATCCCTGTTTTTCCTGTCTCACTGATTGAGCTGAATCATCTCATCTTTTCCCACCCTCAGACAGATTTACACTACTGGCATCCCTCGTTGTCTGGCCTTTGGACTTGCTGTGAATCATACCACCAGCTTTCCAGGGTCTACAGCTTGCCGAGGGCAGAGTGGGACTTCTTAGTCTACATAACTGCATGGACCAGCTCCTTACAGTACATCTGGTTTCTGTGTATGTGTAATCTGTAATCCCACTGGTTCTGTTTCTCTGGAAAACCCTTATACAGCCAGTGAAAAGCTTTCACTCCAACACTCTTGTGAAAGCTGAACCTGTCCACACAGGAACAAACTGGTTATCAACTTGACTTTTGGTCAGATTGCTGAGCAGGATAATAATTGAACCGGTTGGTACTTTGAGGTCTTTCCTTATTGTGTACAAAGGGGGAAGAGAGTGCTGAAATAATCCTCAGGACTCATCTGCTACTGGGTGTGTACATTATCCCAACACTTCTTAAGGGATTTTGAGAGGTGAGAGCCACGAAGAAGGAGTGTGAATAAAGTGGAGAGAAACTGCATGTAAAGAAATAATTATAAATGAGTGAAATTTTAAAAATATTTGTACTCATTTCCATTCATGACAACTACTTCCCAATTCAGATAGGACTGGTTTTAGAAACAAGCATCCTGTTGACGTGGGCCTTCCAAAGACTAATTTATAATTTTTGAAAGCTAATGATGAAAATATGTCATACCTTATCCAATGCATACATAGCAAACACAGGCCCATCATGAGCTTTCACTGTCTTCAGTAGGAGGATATCTTTCCAAATAAAAATATCTCCAGTAGCTGCTCCTGAGAACACTAGATCTTCCATTCGCCCATAAGAAACACACATCATTGTTTCCAATTTTCCAACACTTCCAAAAATTCCTCTTTTAGAGGTGAAGCCCCCACCTGAAGTGGACCAAGAATATGTATTATTTTTTGAAAAACTGACACCTTCTATGAGCATTTGGAATGACTGTCTTCAATGAAAACCCAGGGTATCTACATTATATATATATGTACAGATGTATAAATATGGCAGAAAAATCATAAAAATATTTTAAGAGGGTTTCTCATTTACACATTCATTAATTCAATGTTTACTGAATCCCTCCTTTGCAGCAGATACAGTGGTTGATGATGGGGTATAAAGATGAGAAGAAGAAGTTTCTTCATTCGATGGATTTAGGTTCTGGTTGGAGAGAGGACGTCATCTCGGTCCAACAAGATATGTGGCTAACCAAGGTTCAGGGCCAGTTCTGTGCCAGACAGAGGAAGGAGTGACTAAGTGCCAGGGGTAACTAGGAAAGTCTACATGCATGCTGACCAAGGAGAATGAAAACAGCACTGGCAGGAATGTAAAATGTAAACATGTTATGTATGTCTTACCTCAATTATTATCATAAGACCTTTAGGGTAAGAAAATGAATCACTGTGTAGGAAAAGGTACATACTTCAGATTTGTCCTTGCAATGTTCACATTTCCCTGCACTTCCCAACTAGCATTGAGAAGCCCATACCCATTCCAGAAAACTATGCACAGGCTGGTTCTCCAGACATGTTGGATGCCATTGTCTCTTCTTTAAAAGTAGAAAGCACTGGAACAGTTGCTTATGTTTTGTTCAGTGTAAGATTAAGCCTGGTATCAAAGCCAATACTAAGAATTCACAATCCCAATAACAGGTCTGGTTTATTAGTGAGAAAAATAAAATGTGCCTGTTCTGACATGCTTACTTACTCATCCTTATCAACATTATGATGCATAAAAATTTATTCGGATCACCTACTGTGTATAGTGTCAGGGATTAATTCATGTGTTAAATTCAGTGATAAATAAAAGAACCTTCAAAGTAGTGAAAAATTTATCCACCCAATCAAAGTGATTATTTTATTTCCTGCTCAGTAGTCTAACACAATGACTGCTTTCAGAACAGATGACTATGAAAATAATTATTTTCACAGTGGAACATTTCCCAAAGCTTTCTAGTTATTGATAAACATGCTTAGCATCATATAAAGTGTTTTAAAACTTAGACATCAAGTAGCCAAGTGAATATGGGATAGCATGTCTTCCTGACACATTTTAATTTTAAATTGCTCGGTAGTGGTGTTGGCCTTTTTTTCAGTTGGATTTTGTTTTGTTTTTTTTTTTTTTTTAAAGCTCTTCAACCACATAAACGATAAACCCAAAGAACAGTACCTGCTTGCTGCCAGAATTTGATGTGCTTCATCCCAACTGTAACCAGTTTGTCAACATGGTGTGGGTTACACTTTACCACAAATATCTTATCCTTATGTCCTCTGCAAGAGACCGACAAGAAAAAAAAATCCAGTTTTCATGGAAGCACTGATACAGAGTTTTATTAAAAGTATACATTTGGTTTAACTTTCATCAAACACATGTAACAGGACAAGTAAATTAGAAAATAGTTTAAAATACACATGAGGTCTATATTAAAATCACAAGCTTTGCTTTTCTTTGCACGTTTGAGCCCTCTCTTCTTACTCTAATGTTGCTACCAAAGTGTATTCAGTTATGTTTTAAACAAATTAACAAAGTATTTATAATGGATCACAATGTCTCCACAAGATAAAATTCATGCCACCAGCATAAGATTGTACTTCTCAGGATATAGAGGTCTTGTATAGGAAAAAGGGGAAGATATGGAATCATATTAATGAGAAGCTTCAAATATAATATTCTTTGCTGTGGGCAGCATAACTTTAGGTTATATGAAAGTTCAGCTAGAAATTATTCACTAGGAATGGAAGCCCTTGGCTCATACCCATGGGGAGAGAAAGGATGTTGTATGTTGATTCAAGGTACTTTAGGATGCTCTGCATTCAGAAATACGAGTTGATAACCAAAGATACAGAAGGACAAATATAAAAATGAAGACTGATTGTAGACCTGGAGCTTTAGACCTGGTGTTCCACAGCGCCAGGGAAATTTTGCTATAGACTATAATCACGTTAGAATTTAAGGATTTACTGGACTTCATAGATTTCAATGGATTTAATGGACTATTTGATGGTCTTCTTTGGTATATTATGACAAAACCTTCATTATGTAATTTAAAACAGTTAACAAAAAGAGCACAGCTGACCAATATCTCTAATGAATATAAATAGTAATACCTTGAATAAAATTCTAGCCAAGTAAATTCACTAGAACATCAAACAATCAGACTTTATGACTGAATGCAAGGGTAGTTTATTATGAAGGACTCGAATAGTACAATTCATCATATTAACATGCCTAAGAAAAATTATGTCATTTCACAGATACTGAAAAGTTATTTTACAAAAATCTAACGCTCATGTATGATTAAAAAACAGTCAATTCACACTCAGTAAAGTAGGAATTAATGGAGACTTATCTCTTAGACATTTATATTTCCCTCAAGTCCTTGGCTCTCATTGAAAAACCCAGATTCATTCAAGAATAACTATACACAGGCTGACTCTCCATATGTTATGTGCCATTATCCTTTAGAAGCATAAAGTGCTGAAACAGTAGCTTATTCAAGATGTGTTTTTGTGTGTGTGAACTCAAAGTCAGATTCTTACTTAATGTCATTCCCAATAAAATCAGGAACAAGATTATTACCACTGCCATTTAACCTTGTATTGAACATATTAACAAATGAAATTAGGTAAGATTTTAAAATTAAAGGCTTAAGAGCTGGAATGGAAGAGGTAATACTATTTCTATTTGCAGATGATATGATTATTTACCTAGGAAATTCAAAAGAAGTAATGTAAAAACAATGACAAACAAGATAATTTAGTCAAGCTGCAGTGTATAAAATTAAACAATCAATAACCTTAATATATACAAAAAAAAAAAAACAACCAAAAAGTATAACAAGTGACTCTATAAACAGCAAAAAAAATCAAGGCATAAATTTACAAGAAATTTGTATCAAACATAAGTGAGTGAAACAAAACTCCACATCTGTAAGATGGAAAAAAAGATTTAAAAAATGGTAATACATTCCATGTTCTTGGTTGGAAAATTCAATCATAAAAGTGTCAATATTCCCTAACTTAAAAAATTTTTTTCAACTTGATTGCAATAAAAAAAGAGCTTTTGGTGTTTATTTGCTTTTTAATCTGGGGTTAGACTCCTTGATTTTAAAGTTCTCATGGAAGAATAAACCAGCAGCAATCATCAGGAAAACTCTAAAAAGGAAAAGTGGGAAGAGTAGCTCTCCTAGATATTAATATAGTTTATAAAGCCTCCATAATTAAAACAGTGGGGTATTGGTGCACAAATTGATAAACTAGTGGCAAAATAGAACATGTATAAAGAGACCCAAATGAATATGAAAATGCAGTATATAACAAAGATAGGATCTCAAATCAAGGGGGAAAAGATGAACTTTTAAAGTAATTGGTGTATGTCACCAAATGCTGGAGGATGTGGGGCAATAGGAGCTCTCGTACATTGCTGATGGTAATGCAGAATGGTACAGGTACCTTGGAAGACAGGCTGTTTCTTACAAAACTAAACATATTCTCAACAAAACTAAAAGGCAGCCTATGAAATGAGAGACGATATTTACAACCACATATCTGATAAAGGGTTAGTATCCAAAATCTATAAAGAACTTATCAAACTCAACACCCAAAAAACAACCAACCTACTAAAGAAGCGGGCAGAAGACATGGATAGACACTTTTCCAAAGAAGACATCTAGATGGCTAACAAATGCAAGAAAAGATGCTCCACATCGTTCATAATCGGGGAAATACAAATCAAAACCATGATGAGATACCACCTCGCATGTGTCAGAATGGCTAAAATTAGCACTACAAGAAACAACAGGTGTTGGCAAGAATGCAGACAAAGGGGAACCTCTTGCACTGTTGGTAGAAGTGGAAACTAGTACCATCACTCTGGGGAACAGTATGGAGGCTCCTCAGAAAGTTAAAAATAGAACCACCCTACAATCCAGCAATTGCACTACCAGGTATTTACCCAAAAGATACAAAAATACAGATTCAAAGGGGTACATGCACCCCAATTTTTATAGCAGCATTATCAACAATAGCCAAACTATGAAGAAAGCTCAAATGTCCATTGACTGTTAAATGGATAAACAAGATATGGTACATATATACAATGGAATATTACTCAGCCACCAAAAAATGAAATCTTGCCATTTGAAATGAGTGGATGGAGCTAGAATGTATTATGCTAAGCCAAATAAGTCAATCAGAGAAAGACAAATACCATATGATTTCATTCATATGTGGAATTTAGGAAGCAAAACAGATGAGCATATGGAAAGGGCGGGGGAGAAGACAGAGGGAAACAAACCACAACCAATTCTTAACAATAGAGAACAAACTGAGGGTTGATGGAGAGTGGTGGGTGAGAGATGGATTAGATGAGTGATGGGTACTAAGGAGGGCACTTGACGGGATGAGCACTAGGTGTTGAAGGTAAGTGATGAATCATTGAATTCCACTCTGGAAACCAATATTGCACCATACGTTAGCTAACTAAAATTTAAATTAAAAAAAGCAATGAACCCCCCCACCCCGACCTCGCACGTGTGCACACACGCACACACACACACACACACAAAAACCCCTCAAAACTAAATATATTCTTACCACGATACCCTGCAATTGTGTTCCTCAGTATTTACTTAAAGGACTTGAAAACTTATATCCACACAAAAACCTGTATGGATGTTTACAGCAGCTTTAATTGGCAAAGAGAAGACATGGAGGAACCTTTGGTGGAGTCTTTTAGGGTTTTCTCTATATACAATCATGACATATGCAAATAGTGACAGTTTTACTTTTGCCTTACCAATTTGGATGCCTTTTATTTCTTTTTCTTGCCTGATTTCTGCAGTTAATATTTCCAGTACTATGTTGAATAAAAGTGGTAAGAGTGTACATCCTTGTCTTGTTCCTGATCTTAGAGGAAAAGCTTTCAGTTTTTCACCATTCAGTATGATGTTAGCTGTGGGTGTTTCATATATGGTCTTACTATTGGAACTAATAAATGAGCTTAATAAAGTTGCAGAATACAAAATTAATACACAGAAATCGGTTGCATTTCTATACACCAATAACAAAACAGCAGCAAGAGAAATTTAAAAAGATCCCATTTATAATTGCACCAAAAAGCATAAAATATCTACAAATAAATTTAACCACAGAGGTTGAAGAACTACACTCTGAAAATTTTAAGATATTGATGAAAGAAACTGAAGACAACACAAACTAAAGGAAAAACACATGATGCTCATGGATTGGAAGAATTAATATTGTTAAAATGCCCATAATACCCAAAGCACTTTAAAGATTCAGTGCAATCCCTATCAAAATAACAATAGCACTTTTCAAAGAACTACAACAAATAATCCTAAAGTTTGTATGGAACCACAAAGACCTTGAATAGCCAAAGAAATATTGGGAAAGAACAACGCAGGAGGTTATCAAAATCCCAGATTTTAAGATACACTACAAAGTTATAGTGATCGAAACAGTATGGTACTGGCACAAAAACAAACACATGAATCAATGGAACAGTATAAGGAGCCTAGAAACAAATCCACGCCTGTAAGGTCAATTAATTTATGAAAAAGGAGGCAAGAATTTATAATGGATAAAAGACAGCCTTTCAATGAAAGGTGCTGGGGAAATTGGAAAGGTACACGAAAAGGAATTTCTTGTATCTTATACAAAAGTAAACACAAATAGATTAAAGACCGAAATGTGAGACCTGAAACCATCAAAGTCCTAAAATAAAACATGGGCAGTAATGTCTTGGACACTGACCTCAATAACGTATGTCTAGATAGGTGTCCTCAGGCAAGGGAAACAAAAGCAAAAATAAATTATCAAGACACCAAAATAAAAAGCTTTTGCACAGCAAAGGAAACTGTCAACAAAACAAAAAGGCAACCTAGTGAATGGGAGAAGACATTTGCGAATGACATATCCAATAAGAGGTTAATATCCAGAATAAAGAACTTATACAACTCAACACCATAGAAAAATCCCATTAAAAAATGGACAGGCGTGAATGGGTGACTCAGGTGGTTGAGCATCTAACTCTTGGTTTCGGCTCAGGTCATAATCTTGCAGTTTTGTTGAGTTCAAGCTTCGCATTGGGCTCTGAGTGCTGACCTCATGGAACCTGCTCGGGATTCTCTTTTCCCCTCTCTCTGCTCATTCCCCGCTCTCATACTTTTTGTGTCTCTCAAAATAAATAAGTTTAAAAAAAAATGGGCAGAAGATCTGAATAGATATTTTTCAAAAGAAGACATACAGGTGGCCAACAGACACATGAAAAGATGTTCTATATCACTCATTATCAGAAAAATGCAAATCAAAACCACAATGAGGTATTACCCCACACGCATCAGAATGACTACTATCAAAAAGACAAGAAATAACAAGTGCTGGTGAGGATACAGAGAAAAGGGAAACCTATGTACCACTGGTAGGAATGTAAATTGGTGCAGCCACTGTTCACAAAATAGTATGGAGGTTCCTCAATAAATTAAAAACAGAAATATTATAGGATGCAGTAATTTCACTACTGGGTATTTACCCAAAGAAAATGAAAACACTAATTCTGAAAGATATATGTGCCCCTATGTTTACTGCAGCTTTATTTAGAATAAACAAGCTATGGAGGCAAGCCAAGTGTTCATCCATACATGAATGGATTAAGAAGATGTGGTGTGTACACACACACACACACACACACACACACACACACACACACACTGGAATACTACTCAGCTATTAAAAAGAATGAAATCTTGTCATTGTGGCAACATAGATGGACATAAAGGGTATTGCGCTAAGTGAAAAAAGTCAGACAGTGATAAATGCCATATGATTTCACTCACACGTGGAACCTAAAAACCAAAGCAAATGAACAAATCAAACAAAATAGAAAGATTCATAAATACAGAAAACAAACTGGCGGGGAATGAGCAAAATAGCTGAAAGGGACTAAGAAGTACAATCTTAAAGTTACAAAATAACTAAGTCACCGATGCAAAGTACAGCAAGAAACAAAGTAATATTTTAAAAATTTTGTATGGTGACAGATAACTACCCTTATCATGGTAAGCATTTCATAATGTATATAAATGTCAAATCATTATGTTGTACACCTAAAACTAACATAATATTGTACACTCTGCTTCAATTAAATAAAATAAAAATATGCTTTTAAAATTAGAAATGCTTAATGAAGCATATACAGGTCAAATGACAAGTGGTCTTAAACTTTCTTTAAAATATTTTAGCAAATAAGTAATAAGAGAAAAAAAATGAGGGGGGAGAGATCTGTACCATCTGTAGGTTGATGCAACAGGGCTGAAGGGAGTCTGTTACGCTGTTTCCTCCACTTCTGCGCAACTTTGAAATTTTCCACAGTAAGTTAAAAGAACAGGACAGACATCTCCATACCCATTGCATGGGCCCCAGAATGACAGGCAGGGAAAGGAGAAGGAATTGATTTTTGAACTTTCTCTCTTCGTTTCTATCAAAGTCCAAAGTGAAGCACGGACACTAAGGCCAAGACACATCACTGGAAGTATTGAAACAAGTAGGAGACAGAGATACAAGTTTATTTGTGTAAGAAGAGAAAATGTGCTGAACACCAAGAGGACAAATAAACCAGATAATCCTAAGAGACTTTACGCATCCAAAGATTTCTCGATTGGAGGAAAATCCCCACAGATTCTAAATCATTAATAAAAACTTTAAAGAAAAGATGCTAGAGAAAACTGACAGGAAAATTGAGAGCAGGTATAACGAATTACATTCCCTGTACAGACATGAACACTGTTTTGTGTTTATATAATCTCACCTATGAATAAAAATGGATCAAAATACTAGACCAATGTTTACCGAAGAATGTATGCTAAAACGTTGGCTATGTCGTGGGCAGTGTAATTATGATTTTCATTTTCTTCTCAGTGCTTTTTTGGACTTTGAATTTCTGTAAGGATCACACAGTATTTTGAAAACTCTCTGTTTTCACTTTAAGAAATGTTATTCTAAAAAAAAATACACATTTTTAAAAAGGAAAGTGAGAAAAGAAATGTGCCAATTTGGTATACAGGAGGCTTCGTCATATTCACTAAAGGTGTGTAAAGGTAGGGACCTATAATAAATCAAGCAACAAAGCTAAAACAGAAGTACATACACACCTGCTCATCCTGGGCCTACATTGTGTCCCAGGCTTTCCAGTAGCATAATTATTTCACATTGACAGCCCAAGTATTCTTGTTAGGCACCTTGATAACTCTACCTTTTGCCTACTGCATTCAAACTTTTGAGATGAAACATATCAAGAATAATTAGCCATTGTCCCCCATAGCCCTATTGCTGGTGCATTAGAAATGCAAGTAAAGGGAAAGAAAGGTACCAGATTATCTCATTATTCATCTCTGACACTGACATTAGGCCATTTAATCACAGCCCGTAAGAGATTGACTTTGGTTATTAAATGGGTTACTTGTAGGTTACACTAAAACATGAACAAACTTCAAAAGGAAAAAAAAAAGACTTAAAAATTCATTTTTAATGGAGGGAACTGAAATCTTTCATGAAAGTTAGCAAAGAGGAAAAAAAAAATTGTTCCAAGAGATTCAATCAAGTCTCAGAGAGATCTTGCAATAAGATCTCTACATGCCAATCTTGAATTTCTCTAATTTCTCTGAGCTGATAAAAAAGAAGCTTCAATTAAACATTTTCACAACGGAGGGGTGGGTTTGGAGAGTGCAGTGTTGTTCTGGAGGCACACCTTCCCACTGGGCACCTGCAGCATTGATGGTGACACCATCATGGCTACTGACTTGCCCGTCCCTCCACAGGGAACTCTCACATCCTGGGAGATAGGGATTATTGTAGAAGACCGTCTGGCCAAAGCAGTGCCCGCTGCCAGAAGGAGGCTCACTGCTAAGCCTTGCTAGTGCCCAACGCTGGCAATGATTTGACACACAAAAGTGCAAAGGAGGGGTGTCACTGATCTGGCCTTTCTAAGAGTAAATTAAGCCCTCTCAGAAACCAAGAAGACTCCTTGAAGCCACTAAGGTACCATCAGTAAAGTGTCACCTGTTTTCCGTTGTCACTTCTTTCAGGTCCCAGTTTTTTTCTTTTTAAGATATGTGTGTGTGTGTATATATATATATATATATATATATATGTATATATATGTGTGTATGCATATATATATATATGTGTGTATGTATATATATATATGTGTGTGTGTATGTATATATATATATATATATATATATATATATATATATATAGTACTCTCTACACCCAATATGGGGCTCAAACTTATAAACCCAAAATCAAGAGTTGCATGCTCTACTGACTGAGCCAGCCAGACACCCTTATGCCTCAGTTTTTAATGTTTCTATCTGCTTAAGTATGTAACTTAATGTCATAAATAGGTTTTTATTTATGTGTATATTTATATGATCATATAAATATGTGTAAATGTGATGGAAATAGGCATTTATGGAAATATTTACTTATTTGTTATTTTAAAATCTAGTAGTCTTCAAAGAACTTTAGCAATCCTTGACACTCCTTCTTGGAAAGAGCCCTGGTTAATATTACAATGCAAAAATATTCTTGGAGGGCAATTTTGCAGGTGTCCTGTTTTAGGAATGTGACATAAGGCTTGGGAGCAATTCCACAAATAAAGTGTGTTACTAACATAATGATGTTAAGTCACTTTGTGTTAATTAAATAGAAGTGACACTACCAAGCATATCGAATAGATACCTTGGACATATCAATAAAAATTTCTCTCTTCCATTTCTATGAATGTTTCTGGCATACAACAGGGGAGACACAGAAGGTTGCAGAGGGTTTTTTTAGCAGGAAAATTGCTTTTCTGTTGCTTTGGAGATGCAGACAAAGGCTTTGCCTGCAATAATCTGCACTGCAGTTGGTATGTTATCAGAAATATTAAACTAAAATTCAGTACATGAGTCTAAAGGGAAAGGAGAGTTCTAATTAAGAGCGGAATCCGAGTGCCAGTTGGGGGTGATAGAACAGTGAGGAATACTTGACAGATACCAGGAAGGCCCACTTGGGCAGGCAGATTTGGGAGCTGTCTTTTGCTGCCAAGAATTTAATCTCAACCGCACTTATCAGAAAAGCTTTTCTTTTTCTCCTAAGACAGTCAGCTGGAGTCCTCAGGGCTCCATCTGCTCCTCCTCTGAGTCCCCGGCAACGGAGAGATCTTCGTTTACTAAACCAAATTGCAAAAAACCCTTTTTTTCTTATTTAATATTGTGAAGGGAAGTATTAATTTACAAAGTGAATACTGGGGTTCAAAGCCATTAACTTAAAAATGATTTTATACCGAAAGACAGAAGGGAAATTGGTTAATGTAGACAAGAACTAGTGGAGAGGGAAAGTGATAACCTGTTTTGGGCAACAAATTCGATCACTGGGCCTTGGCTGCCAACCGTGCTGACCTCTGATCATGGCTGGGCACACAGCTAAGCCCTATGTAAGTAGGAGTAGAAAGCAGTGTTGAGACTTCAGGCTGATTCAGCAGGGAGGCAGCCTGGGGTAACGGAGGACAGGTGGTCTATAAACAGCAGACGGTCTTAGAAAAGTCTATTTATAAGACAGGGAGATTAGGGAAACAATTTGCCTGCTTTGAAAGCGAGTGGCAGATGCACACGATGGGGCCTCCTTTTCCAGCATGCAACAGCTTCATGACAAATGGTACCTCTGACTAGAGTGACATTGACACTCCTTCACCAGATGCAAGACTGTAGAAAAACAAGGGACAAGGCCCAAGTCTGAGAAAAGCTGCTTTTCTACTGCTGGAAAAAGCTTTGATAAAGACAGTGCATATATTACTAAAACCCAAGTGACAAGTAACTCCCCGGAAAGTGTTTCAGAATTTTCCAGTTCCCTGAAACAACCATTAACTGCTGTAAGTCAGGTTTGTCACCAGGAAATATTGCAGTATGTTTTCCCTCAGGTGTTAAGCTTTCGGTGTGAATTCCATCTGAGTTTGAAGATGAAAGAAATCTCCCTAGAAAATGAAAACTAGTGACCTTTACTGGAGCGAGATAATCAGCAGGATGCTGCAAGACCTCAGCACCTTCTTACCTTGTGGTGGCTATCTTTTCTCCCTTTTTCCAGTCCCAAAACACAATACTGTGAAAATCGTCTAAACCAACCGACACCAGACATTTTCCATCAGCTGTATGAAAACAACACAAATGTCAAGTGACTCATTTCTTCGATGAAACACCAAAACATTTCATTCACTGTAACGATGAATACAAAATTGATCTTAAGAATATTATTTAGGCTCCAATACATTAGAAGTATCATATGCTGAAGGGACCTCACTGAATGAAATGTGTAACAGTGATAGCTGAGCTTCTTAATGTACAACAACTGGTTGATGAATTAAATCACTGATCTAACATTCCAGTGTCAGACACGGAGCCGGGAGAAGCCTCTCAGTTATATCTCAAAAACCTTGTCTATTTCATGACAAATCTCATGACATTTATTCAAAGAACCATTTGGCTTTGTGACTATATTTTCAGCTTAAAAAAACTGGGTTCTATTTAAACCTCCAAGATAAGAGCATTTGTAGAAAATAAATTTAATCTCAAAAATTCTTTCAGAAGATGATTTTATAATTAAAAAATCCTAACCTCTTTGTTTCCCTATTTTAAATGTAGTAGGCTTGTTATAGGACACTTAGAAAATATAGATAAAGGAAATTTATAAATCACCTCAATTTATAGGCCTACCTTTGGTGTATTTCCTGTCAGTTTCTCTACATAAATGTGTTTTTGAAAAACAAAACCAGGATGATAATGAACATCCTATTTTCTGATCTTTTTTCAATTGTTATATAGTGAACATTTTCCCTTAGTATTAAATATTATTTATAAGATTACCAATGGTTACTATAATGTAGACACTTGGGTTGTTTTCCAAGAAAAAAAACTTAAAAAAAATACTTTGTATGTACAATTAAATTTGAAAACCAAAATTGTTAACTTGCTTTTTCCCTTCAAGACCAAAGAAGCCGTGCAGTCTTTCCTTTGCTGCCTCCTCACAAGCCAGATTCATAGGAGGAGTATATGGAGTCAGCGATTCTACCCTAGCTTCGTGCTGGTTAGGATATAGGTGACCAGACTCAACATGTATCAGTTGAACAGAGTGTCTTCCTGGTCTACAGAGGACCCACAATATGAGAGGATAAAGAAACACAAGTGTGTGATCAACTATTTCCAAGTCTGGGGTCAATGCCACATTAGAGTTGCCAGGTAAAATAAAGGAAGCCTACTTAAACTGTAATTTCAGATAAGTAATGAATAATTTCTTATTGTAGGTCCATGTAATATTTAAATTATGTATTTACAGTTATATGGCCTGAGACATACTTTGTATTAAAATTTATTTGACTTCCTGTATTTCTATTTGCTACATCTGGCAACGCTCCCCAAATGCTAACCAATGCCCAACCTGTGAGTGCCCTTACTGGGGCCAGACACTATTCCCCAAGCTACCAGGAACCATGGTCTGCTCCTTCTCCAGAGGAAGGAGCAGAGTCAGAGGAAGGAAGAGCCTGGCTTCACTAACAGATCCTCCTCAATCCTGGACTGCTGGTAAGTATGAGGCAAGGATTTGGAAGTTACATTAACCATTTCAAGCTACTAGGCTCAGTATTAGAAGAGACATTCATGCTTTCCACAAGTCCTAAATGATCATCAGGTGATTACTATAAACAAATGTGTCTTCTGAATCACAATGAATGATATGTCCTTACGCTGAACCGTTATCAGGCTTTAAATTGTGTGAGGTTTCTTTTTTCTTTTCTTTTCTTTCTTTTTTTTTTTTTTTTTTTAACAGAGTCGGGGGTCAAATTCATTACCCTGAGATCAAGACCTGAGCTGAGCTCAAGAGTTGGACCCTTAACCAACTGAGTCACCCTGGTGTCCTCAAGGCCTCTTTTCTATACGTTTGGGAGAGGGGACTGGTAATGGCTTCCTATTCATTACCAATATTACTCTTTCCATACCTTTTGGGATGGCTTGGTTGTGCTTCTGTATTAGCATGCTTCTGTATTTTTGTGATTTGATTGACGGATTGGAGCTTCCTCTCTCTGTTTTTAGATTATAAGCTCTGCTAAGGCTTATAGTAATCATATCACATTTCCTCTGTGATCTTCCCACTAAGCTAGTTTCCAATGAGCGTGGAGGAGATTGGTGACACTGAGGATGACGAGGGAGATAAAGATAGAATGTGTGTACGGATGCTATGAAGGGAAAGAAATGGGCTATGTTATCTAGCTATACAAATTTTAATTGTTTTAATGATCAGTTCTTTAAAAAACATGGCACTGGTATTCAGTGTCTTTTTTCCATTTATTAAGTCTACCTTTTGTGTTTTCCTTTGTAAACTGTGTAGCTCTATTAATATGTTCTTAGATGGCAAGCATCCACACATTTAAAATGGCAGTTCAAGTTTTATGTCTTTTAAAGAAGTTCTCAGGGTACATTAATTTTTTTGGCTTTTTATTGGAATTTCTGCAAGGCCCCATCAGCTTGTCTTCACAATTATACAGCTTTCTACCCCAGTCTGTGACTATGAGGAGAAACAAAGAAATAGCACAAATCCAGGGGCGCCTCTACAATCACACCTCTTCTTTAAGATGGTGACCTTTTCTAAAATTCTGCAGGTGGAGGCTATTTCTGCCTGGTTTGGAAATAGAATTGGCTACATTTTTATTTTTTCCCAGTTTTCACACCCCAACCCTCCCCCCAAAGAGACTTGGCTTTAGCTTTGAAAATCCATTGTTCCTTGACCAGTTGGAGGTTTTTGAGGGTTTTTTTTGCCATGTTTTTAGAGTCGAGGTAATGTCCTTTTAAATCTTTCCAGTCACAGTATGTATTAATTATGGATAGTGACAAACTCCAAAAATAATTCTAAGGTACTTAATGTCAATAGTAAAGGGCATATTAGAAAGAGAGAATTTCTACTCAATTACAAGTTGGTCCTTGCATTCAGGGCTCATAAAAAATGCATAGATTTTCAGAATTGAACACAGTGAAATCCAGTTAGTCTTAGAGGTGTCCTTGGAGAAATCAGTATTATTCAGTGAAGATTTTAAAAAATATGAGGGTAATATTAAACTAAAAAAGATTTATGTGGCTGAACCTTTCTGTCTCTACTCTGGTTTTCTATTCATGTGGAAGCACCTTCTATCTTGTAAGCACAAAAACAAAGATGGCCCCATTTTCCCTAGACAATGCTAATACGTTCACAAAGCTAAGGAGTCACTCAATTAAGTGAGATAATGTAAATTCATTCATTCCTGTTCACAGAGAGTTATAGATTATATTGTAAGAAATGCTTTTCATTAAAAATGTCTTTCCATTTGCTGTGGAACAGTGGCAAGTATAGATTAATCTAAACCCCAATGTATAATTGCTTATTTGTTGTCTATTTTTCACATCATTTGCCTGTTTTGTATTTCCATGATAATTTCTTTTTCTAATAAGGGGCAAATGTACTATCAGGTCTCCACAGAACCTCCCCAAACGAGCTGGCCTATAAGAGATGGCTGGATATGGGGTCCAGAGTACACAGATGGTGCCACCAGCTAGGTAATGACCAATGTTGGTGCCCTGTTCACATGGTTAAGTAGGGAAATCTTAATAATCTCCTGTTTTGACTACTCACTTTTCTATCACTTTTCAAAAGAAAGGTAGAGCTGCTCCTGTTCCAATTCATATACATGTGTGATCTGAGGCTGTTCTAGGACAAGACTCTCTTTTCACTGGGGAATGTTCATGTGGAAGCCTCTCTGTACCACCTGTCCATTCCACCTTTACACTGGCAAATAGGGGTGGGGCAGCTGGAGACACGTGCCTTTGGGCGGAGTCGGTGACACTGAGTGCTCCAGGTAGGACTCTCATGCTAAGAGTTCACACTAGCCCTGGTGGAGCGCAGAGGCAGCAGCAGGCAAGAGGACTCAGTGGGGAGGGCTCTAGGCACAGCTTCTGCCAGCTCACAACCCCAGGCTTAGTGGCCTTTTCCCTGCACTGAGGCCAGGAGATGTGGGTTCTAGCTCAGGATCTGCCACGGTTTGACTTTTACCACAGCCAAACCACCAAACTCTGTGGATCTCCCATTCTTGGTTGGTAAGGTGATATAGGGCTTTCAGCACATCGTTGCTGAAGAAATATGGCTCACCCTCTCCCCCACCACCCCAGTCATTGTTATCTGGGCAACAGAGACTGTATTGTTGAGACTGAAATATCCTTTTTATGCAGAGAATATTTGTATCACAATATTCCTTTATTTGCCCAAAATGGGAATTAGAAGCAATGACAGAATCAGCTTCTCAACCTCTTTCTAAAACATCTGGTTTCTCTCCCCAGGCAACTGGTGTGAGGGGCTACCTTATGAGGAAAAGATTTCAAAGTTCACTTAACTCTCTTGATCTTTCCTTCTACAAACTACTAGGTCCGGAAGAGAGAGAACTTCCTGGAAATACAGAGGCCAAGTTACTGGGTACCAGTGTATCTGTATTCAATGTCTTTGATCCTCTAATGCCATCCCTAAAAGGTATGTAAGTAACCTTTTGATGTATCTAAATGTAAAAACCAAGAAATTAATTTTACAGAGAAAAGATATCCTAATGATTATTAAATTCTATTTATATTATTCTAAATTTCCTGCCCCTCTGTTTATATGTTAATTTACATACACACATTTTCAGTGGAAATCAGTGAATAGATGCTATTTTGAGTTCTATTTTTCTCTTTCACTTAACTTGATACATAGAAATATGTATGAAATA